>NC_064623.1:173787258-174090289 GCF_023898315.1 Schistocerca nitens
CCGCAGCGACGCACGGATGCACGCCAAGACCGTAGGATCCTACGCAGTGCCGTAGGGGACCGCACCGCCACTTCCCAGCAAATTAGGGACACTGTTGCTCCTGGGGTATCGGCGAGGGCCATTCGCAACCGTCTCCATGAAGCTGGGCTACGGTCCCGCACACCGTTAGGCCGTCTTCCGCTCACGCCCCAACATCGTGCAGCCCGCCTCCAGTGGTGTCGCGACAGGCGTGAATGGAGGGACGAATGGAGACGTGTCGTCTTCAGCGATGAGAGTCGCTTCTGCCTTGGTGCCAATGATGGTCGTATGCGTGTTTGGCGCCGTGCAGGTGAGCGCCACAATCAGGACTGCATACGACCGCGGCACACAGGGCCAACACCCGGCATCATGGTGTGGGGAACGATCTCCTACA
This sequence comes from Schistocerca nitens, assembly GCF_023898315.1. Lineage (NCBI taxonomy): Eukaryota > Metazoa > Arthropoda > Insecta > Orthoptera > Acrididae > Schistocerca > Schistocerca nitens. Next base: position 173,787,671 of record NC_064623.1, read on the forward strand.
CTGGCCGTACACCACTGGTGATCGTCGAGGGGACACTGAATAGTGCACGGTACATCCAAACCGTCATCGAACCCATCGTTCTACCATTCCTAGACCGGCAAGGGAACTTGCTGTTCCAACAGGACAATGCACGTCCGCATGTATCCCGTGCCACCCAACGTGCTCTAGAAGGTGTAAGTCAACTACCCTGGCCAGCAAGATCTCCGGATCTGTCCCCCATTGAGCATGTTTGGGACTGGATGAAGCGTCGTCTCACGCGGTCTGCACGTCCAGCACGAACGCTGGTCCAACTGAGGCGCCAGGTGGAAATGGCATGGCAAGCCGTTCCACGGGACTACATCCAGCATCTCTACGATCGTCTCCATGGGAGAATAGCAGCCTGCATTGCTGCGAAAGGTGGATATACACTGTACTAGTGCCGACATTGTGCATGCTCTGTTGCCTGTGTCTATGTGCCTGTGGTTCTGTGAGTGTGATCATGTGATGTATCTGACCCCAGGAATGTGTCAATAAAGTTTCCCCTTCCTGGGACAATGAATTCACGGTGTTCTTATTTCAATTTCCAGGAGTGTTGTTACTTTCCCTGGAAGCACACCCTGGCACTTACCCTAACTATATACACTTTACTACGTACAAGTGTCATAAGTATGAAATATCCCGACTGCTGCGCAGAGGCGAGCGGACTTTTAGTAAGTACTTTCTGCTGCGGACCCTCAGTGTGCGGACATTTGCCACGGCGGACATTTGCCACGCCGGACATTTGCCACGATTTTACCTGCTCCGAAGGTTGGGTCCCTTGTCTCTCCCTCCTCCTCCTCCTCCTCCTCCTCCTCCCCATCGCTAACTGAGCCTCTCCGCTGGTTTACTTAACATAGAACCAGAATCTCTTTGCATTTTTCGCTTCATTTCTAGAGAGAGTCTCGTTGTGGAAACTATTAAATGCATCTCGCATTGAAATCCGCACCAAATTTCGAGCCTCAGTAAAACTTCGCCAATCAAGGAGATTTTGCGTTCGTCTAAATTGCCTTTTTCGATGCTCCTGCAGCAGCTTTCTGTCCTGTTTTGTGTACCATGGGGAATCAGTTCTGTCTCCTATTAATTTATTTGGTATGAATCTCTCGAGTGCTCTTGATACTATTTCTTTGAACTTAAGCCACATATAATCTTCACTTACATAGTTTGGAAGGATTGGAGACTGTCTCTTACAAAGACGTCAACCGAATTTTTAGTTGCTTTTGTAAATAGATATGTTTCGCGTTTTGTTTTGGTGAATTTCTTTGATACGGAATTGAGCCTCGCTACGACTGTATGTTCACTAATCCCTGAATCCGTCGTGATGCTCAGGATTATTTGTGGCTAAGAGGTCAAGTGTGTTTTCGTAACCATTTACAATTTGAATTGCCACGTGAACTAATTGTTCAAAATAATGTTAAAAAAAGCGTTTAGAACTATTACGGAAGTTGTTTTCTACCTACAGTACGGTCTGAAAATGAATCTTTGTCAACAGACGGAAGGTAGATTGAAGTCACTGCCAACTATAATTGTGTGAGTAGGGTACCTATTTGTGATGAGACTCAAGTTCTCTTTGAACTGTTCAGAAAGTGTTTCATCTGAGACCGGGGGTCGGTAAAAGGAGCCAGTTATTAATTTATTCCGGTTGTCGAATATAACCTCTGCCCATACTGAGTCACAGGAACTATCTGCTTCAATGTCGCTTGTGAGCTGGAACACACATTACATAATTTTTCTTTAAGTTGTCCTTCTTGTTTCTGTTGTAGTGCAGATCATTCCGATTACGGCTTTTCCCTCGAAAACCTAGGATTCTTTCTCTGTGACCCTGTAAATACCAGAGCTAAACAATGTAGAACAACAACGTACGTTACAAGCATAACATTCTGTATTACTTCATTTCCTTATTTCTAACATTTTAAAATTGTACGTTGACTTTAGATGACATGTCAATCATAGATGACCTTATATTTAGTGAACGTATTTTCAGTCACGTTTTGAACATTGTGCCGCTACACTTTACTAACTAATGTTTCGCCACAAGGGATATCGCATTTTAGAGAGTAAATTAATATGGAGTATGTCGTTCTTCTTTTCACATATTTACATACCCATCTATTATTTCAAAAATGGCTCTGAGCACTATGGGACTTAACTTCTGCGGTCATCAGTCCGCTAGAACTTAGAACTAATTAAACCTAACTAACCTAAGGACATCACACACATCCATGCCCGAGGCAGGATTCGAACCTGCGACCGTAGCGGTCGCGCGGTTCCAGACTGTAGCGCCTAGAACCGCTCGGCCACCCCGGCATTTCTTCTTTCCTTGTTGTATTTTGGGCATGCAGCTGTAGTAATTAAAGTAGGCACAAATGCAGTTATCAAAAAGAAATGATTAGCGTAGGCTACATTCGCATTTTGTTTACATCGTTCCTTTCTTGTTGCTCCCATGTCGATGGACTGTTTCTATCGCAATCAGTAAGCGTGAAAGGAAGCTACCGTACAGACAGAGGAATCTATATTTATACTTGGCAGAACTAATTACATACTGACATAATCGTCGGTATTGCTTTCGTTTCCCAAAAGTTATAAATATTTCGATTTCGGAAAAGAAGCTCTGTATTTGGCCAAGATGTCGAAGAAGAAGGTCTCTTGCGTACTGGTTGTATCCAGTAAGATGTGGAGACGGCGGTTTGAAAGCGGACAGAAGTACGAGGAAGGGCGTCTCTTACCTGAGGGTTCGCTACCTGGCGAAGGGGCAAGTGTGGCAAATGTCCGGCGTGGCTAATGTCTGGCATTCTCGCCCTCCAGTCGGCGGGTCGGCTATTTATAAGGGTGGCCCCACTCGATACCACCTTTCTGGAACGTTCCGTGAAGGCTGTTTCATTGGTGACCGCCTTGAGGCTAACGCGTCACTTCCTGCTGCTAGCACGTGATACTGCTCAACGTCTTCTGTAAGTGTTCCCCTTGTGCAGGTGCCTCTGCATTCGAAGAGTCAGGCGGCTGTGCTTGCTACAGACCCCGTGATGCTCCAGGGTGCTCTCCATGTGAGCAGAACAAGCTTTGCATAGCGGCTTTCGGCGTGTCGGAAAAATATTTCACATGCCCCTCGCTCAGCAGCTGTTTTCTGACGAAATCTGAATACTCCCCACTTACCCATTTTAATATCCTTAGGACTCAATATCTTACTATATGCGACAGTTTACGCCTGTCTTCAAGAGTCAACCAGTTCAGTTCCTTCAGCATCTCTGTGATTAAACAAATCTGTGACCATTCGTGTTGCCCTTCTCTGTATACATTCAGTGCCCCCTGTTTGTCCCCTCTGGTACAGGTCCTACACACTTGAGCAATATTCTGGAACCGAAAACACGAGTGATCTTTAAGCAATCTGTGGATTTGTTTAGATTCCTGAATCGGGCCGTCAGAGGTTCGAGTACTGCCTCGAGCATTAGTGTGTGCGCTGTCCTTAGTGCTTAAGTTAGTTTAAGTTACGTTAAATAGTGTGCAACCTTAGGGAACGATGACCTCAGCACTTTGGTCCCATAAAACCTTACCATAAATTTCCAACTTACCTGAATCGGGAATTTGTAATGAGGCTGTTTAGGTTTTTATGTTGGTAACGCCACGTAGCGCTCTATATGAAAATCACTGACTGTGCACCCGCACAGTCGCAACAGATGGCTGCTGGCCATCTCTACAAGGACTACAGTGGGTCTGCACCTTTGATGGCCCACCAATACCATTATCTCTACAAGGACTGCAGTGGGTCTGCTCCTTCAACTTCGACTGACTCTGCTGTGGGTTTGCTCTGTTGTGGGCCATTACCTGTCTGCATGTCAAGTCAGCATTATCTTTCTGTTGGAAGGACCACACTACTTCTTCAAGACTGCATAGAAATCCACTACTTCCGTGTGCATTTTCTTTTACTGCTCAGACTTTGAGAGAAAAAAAAAACACTGCAATTTTACTGTGATGAAAACGATCAGGACTGTCTTTATGGACTGTGAGAAAATCTTTGCTTTTTACCAACAATATATCAGTAAGTGTGTGCATTTGATTTCTTTGTTATTGTAATTATAAAAAAAAAATTCAAATCTGTATTGGCTACTGCCCAAAACAATTCGTAAAATTTTTTGTGGGGAGCATGGGCTATGTAAGTAGGCTGTTTAGGTTTTTATGTTGGTAACTCCGTTAGTGCTCTATATGAAAATCACTGACTGTGCTGTGTGCAGTACGTGGCTGGTTTGCATTGTTAGAATTTGCTATTGTAGTGTTATATATATATATATCAAAATCTTTCATTTGCTAACTATGCCTATTAGTAGTTAGTGCCTTCAGTAGTTAGAATCTTTTATTCAGCTGGCAGTATTGGCGCACGCTGTATTTGCAGTAGTTTGAGTAACGAAGACTTTTGTGACGTAAGTTATTCATGAAAGGTATAGGTTATTGTTAGTCAGGGCCATTCTTTTGTAGGGATTTTTGAAAGTCAGATTGCGTTCCGCTAAAAATATTGTGTGTCAGTTTAAGCACAGTCATTTATAATTTTTCTAAGGGGACGTTTGAAATTTTAACTAAATAAACAAACATTTTCCATCCGTTTGGTAAATATTGGACGCAAACGTAACAATTCCTGAATAGCGGACTCAACCTAATAGTAGCTCTGGTATGTGGCCTATCAAGAAACCTAATCTTACTGCGGCTAGTGTCAACAGAATTGTCTTGACCACGATTCCTGTGATACAGATAACTTCCAACCGGCCTCTTCCCACATAGCACTGGCTGCTCACAACAACCCACTGCAACATGGAGTTCACGCGCAAAACTACTCAGCACCGACCAGCTCATAACAACATGGACTGCAATGGCAAACACAGACTGGCTGTCTCAGTACAACTGCTTCCACACAGCTGCCAGACTGCAGTTGCTTCGTGAGCCGTGTATAGACTCGTGCTACACCTTGTGTTTGGATTGCATTGGTTTTCCTTTTCTTCCCCTGACATGTTTGTTTGATATGTTGTCTGTCATTAAGTGGCTGCTTGGTTGTCTTTTCCCTCTGCTATCGATATCTGCGTTTTTGATTCCGGGAAACTGCTATGGAGGAAGTGAGGTCTTTGACCGGTGGTAACTTTGTGTGGTGCCGCGGAAGTAGGGGCGTGGTGCGGCAGTGAGTGGGGTGGACACGGGAGGGCGGCCTCGGAGAGTCAGTCAGTCTGTCGGTCTCGGAGTCGGTGCAGTGAGTCGACAGAGTATATATATATATATATATATATATATATATATATATATATATATATATATATATATATATATACTATTAATGAATTGCTTATGCATTTTGGTGAAGGCGGATCGCTCTCCAATTGTACCGCCTCCATTTTTCCGTTTGTTTAACAGGGTATACCAAAGCTCTCACGTCCGCACTGATTTATACACTCCTGGAAATTGAAATAAGAACACCGTGAATTCATTGTCCCAGGAAGGGGAAACTTTATTGACACATTCCTGGGGTCAGATACATCACATGATCACACTGACAGAACCACAGGCACATACACACAGGCAACAGGCACAATGTCGGCACTAGTACAGTGTATATCCACCTTTCGCAGCAATGCAGGCTGCTATTCTCCCATGGAGACGATCGTAGAGATGCTGGATGTAGTCCTGTGGAACGGCTTGCCATGCCATTTCCACCTGGCGCCTCAGTTGGACCAGCGTTCGTGCTGGACGTGCAGACCGCGTGAGACGACGCTTCATCCAGTCCCAAACATGCTCAATGGGGGAGATATCCGGACATCTTGCTGGCCAGGGTAATTGACTTACACCTTCTAGAGCACGTTGGGTGGCACGGGATACATGCGGACGTGCATTGTCCTGTTGGAACAGCAAGTTCCCTTGCCGGTCTAGGAATGGTAGAACGATGGGTTCGATGACGGTTTGGATGTACCGTGCACTATTCAGTGTCCCCTCGACGATCACCAGTGGTGTACGGCCAGTGTAGGAGATCGCTCCCCACACCATGATGCCGGGTGTTGGCCCTGTGTGCCTCGGTCGTATGCAGTCCTGATTGTGGCGCTCACCTGCACGGCGCCAAACACGCATACGACCATCATTGGCACCAAGGCAGAAGCGATTCTCATCGCTGAAGACGACATGTCTCCATTCGTCCCTCCATTCACGCCTGTCGCGACACCACTGGAGGCGGGCAGCACGATGTTGGGGCGTGAGCGGAAGACGGCCTAACGGTGTGCGGGACCGTAGCCCAGCTTCATGGAGACGGTTGCGAATGGTCCTCGCCGATACCCCAGGACCAACAGTGTCCCTAATTTGCTGGGAAGTGGCGGTGCTGTCCCCTACGGCACTGCGTAGGATCCTACGGTCTTGGCGTGCATCCGTGCGTCGCTGCGGTCCGGTCCCAGGTCGACGGGCACGTGCACCTTCCGCCGACCACTGGCGACAACATCGATGTACTGTGGAGACCTCACGCCCCACGTGTTGAGCAATTCGGCGGTACGTCCACCCGGCCTCCCGCATGCCCACTATACGCCCTCGCTCAAAGTCCGTCAGCTGCACATACGGTTCACGTCCACGCTGTCGCGGCATGCTACCAGTGTTAAAGACTGCGATGGAGCTCCGTATGCCACGGCAAACTGGCTGACACTGACGGCGGCGGTGCACAAATGCTGCGCAGCTAGCGCCATTCGACGGCCAACACCGCGGGTCCTGGTGTGTCCGCTGTGCCGTGCGTGTGATCATTGCTTGTACAGCCCTCTCGCAGTGTCCGGAGCACGTATGGTGGGTCTCACACACCGGTGTCAATGTGTTCTTTTTTCCATTTCCAGGAGTGTATAATTCCCGGTAACCTGTTGCAACAATTATGCATATAATAAGTTGTTGAAGGTCGTTTGTCGTGGAGAAACTGGCGACTTCGAACTTCATTATGTTTTCCGCAAACAAAATTGTATTTCACAAACGTTATTAATTGTCTTCATAATGTTAACCACGTATAGTTAACGGAAGACGTAGAAACGATATTCCGAAACGAATACGTACAGCGTAAGTCAAACGTTCGAATTAGAATAGAAACCCCACGAACACAAATTTGCTGTGGCAGGTATGAAATATAAGCTCCGTTACTCACTCGTTACACTTGAAGGACAGATGTTGAATGGGCCGAAACGAGCCGCCGCATATAAGCGTAGTTGCCTGCTAACTTCGAAAGAAGGTAGATGCGGTCCCTAGCGCAACTTATAACATCGTCGAAAATCAGTGCGGACGTGAGAGCTTCGGTACACCCTGTTAAACAAACGGAAAAATGGAGGCGGTACAATTGGAGAGCGATCCGCCTTCACCAAAATGCATAAGCAATTCATTTGAATTACAAAAACTAATAATAAAAAAAATGTTGCATGGCGCGAGATTCGATCCGGCGACCTTCCGATTACAAACCCGAGTGCTTACCGCTGCGCCATGACGCTGTATAAAACTATTAACCGTAGAGAGCATTTCACCGCAACGGTTTCTTTCAACTGTCGATTTTCTCGACAACGGCTGAGAAGTGCATCTTGGTGCTTTGCCACATTATACCTCTGGCCATGAGCTTTTATCATGCGCAGTATGAATCGAATCTGAATTTCACAATTGGCGGCCTCCCCTTGTGAGTCGGGTTCGTCGTTACTCCGCGGCTGGACGAGTTGGCAGCCAGCAACAGTCGGGTATGGTGTTGGTAGTCGCCGGGAGCACTGTCGGCGAAAGCGGGCTGCCGTTGGTCGTTTGATCGGCCGGTCGTCTTAGCCCACGACGTCTTGGATCCTCAGGATGAACACCATTTTCCGAGTCGGGATGTGGTTGGACCTTGTTGGTTCGTGCGAGCTGAGCAGCTACGCAGTCTCCACAGCGCGAAGCCAGGCCGGCGCTTTTGGCGGCGGGCACGCGCTGTTGCATTTGCAGGCGCTAGCAGCGAGAGCGGGACGTTTCGCTTTCCTCCGAAGCAGGATCCTCAAGTTGAGTGATTAGTGACTTCGTTTAAAATGTCGACTGTTAAGATTGGTTCGTTACTTGTGGATTGTTGTTGTTCCCTCAGCCGTTCACGCGTGTGATAACAAGTGGTGTGTGTTGTTGTCTAGAGCTCGCAGCCTTTTCGGTAGTCATTTGACAGTTGTGACTTGTGTTTTCTGTATTCTTTAAACTTGTCTTGAGTGGGGTTTGATACCTTGATCTTGGTTAGGCCGAGTTAGAAAGTGTAGGTATCTCGGTTTACTCGTCATCGGCCGATATTCCCTGTTGTTTGTGCAATTGGATCTGACGATTGAAAATCGGTCGGATTGTCGATCGGAGTGCTAATGTCTGTCTGTCAGTCGGCCTAGCCTGAGCATCCCTGAGTGGGTGATTTGTGGCCGCCTTACACGGGTCCGTCGTATCTGTTATGTTCTAATGATATTCCAGGACACTTTTGTTTAAAAACTTTTATTCCTCCATTCCTTTATTGCCATTAATCGTGTGTTTGCTGCGACCTTTCATTTTTTTTAGTCGCGGTGTTGGTAGCTTCACTACCTCAACGTACCTTATTAACAAGGTTCTGTATTTACTTTAGTACCCTGTTTACTAATGTTCTTTAAATGTTTTGAACTATTGTATTGCTATAAATTACTTGATTGCCGTTAGCGGCGTGTTTTGAAAGGCTGTTATTGCCGTACTGCTAGTTTCTGTGAGATACGAATAAAACACTTGTGAGAATCTCAACTCGACAGTAAACTGCTAGAAATTTGGCCCTGTTTCCCAACTTGTGGTGTGGCTTGTAGTAACCGTGACCACGGTGTGTGTCACCTCGTTTCCTCCCTTCAAGTGCGGCGCGCGTACGTGGCACCACCACGCCCTTGACGCTCATTGGCTGAGATACTCGCTCCAAAGGCCGCCAGCGAAACCAAAGTACTTCTCATGCAGCAGAAGGAGATCAATATCGACCAGCGAGCGGTCGGAAAACACTTAAAATCGTAACCGTGTTACCTATACGTTAAGTTTGTTGCATACCTATCAGGCGTTACCTCATTTCGATTACTTTGTTTGAGTAGGCAATCAATGTCTTACAAGCCTTCCTTAGAATCCGAAAGCGGTATACACTGAAGAGTGAAAGGGACTGATACGCCTGTATAATATCGTGTAGCGACCGGCGAGCACGCGGAAGTGCCTCGACACGACGTGGCATGGATTCGAGTAATGTCTGAAGTACCCGCCCGGTTAGCCGTGCGGTCTAACGCACTGCTTTCCGGCCGGGAAACCGTACCGGTCCCCGGCACGAATCCGCCAGCGGATTCGTGTAGAGGTCCGGTGTGCCAGCCAGTCTGAGATGGTTTTTAAGGCGGTTTTCCATCAGCCTCGGCGAATGTGGGCTGGTCCCCCTTATTCCACCTATTACACTACGTCGGCGATTGCAGCGCAATCACTATCTCCACGTACGCGTACAACATAATTATTCTACCACGCAGACATTGGGGCAACGGCCTTACCGCAGTGAATACAGCGGTTCCCGTGAGATCACCGAAGTAATCGAAATGAGGTAACACCTGATAGGTATGCAACAAACTTAACGTATAGGTAACACGGTTACGATTTTAAGTGTTTTCCGACCGCTCGCTGGTCGATATTGATCTCCTTCTGCTGCATGAGAAGTATTTTGGTTTCGCTGGCGGCCTTTGGAGCGAGTATCTCAGCCAATGAGGTCAAGGGCGTGGTTGTGCCACGTGCGCGCGCCGCACTTGAAGGGAGGAAACGAGGTGACACACACCGTGGTCACGGTTACTACAAGCCACACCACAAGTTGGGAAACAGGGCCAAATTTCTAGTAGTTTACTGTCGAGATTCTCACAGATGTTTTATTCGTATCTCACAGAAACTAGCAGTACGGCAATAACAGCGCTGTTGGGCGTGGCCGGCACTTGGATGGGTGACCATCCAGCCGCCATGAGCTGTTGCCATTTTCGGGGTGCACTCAGCCTCGTGATGCCAACTATTCAGTAGCGGCTCCGGTCAAAGAAAACCATCATAACGACCGATAGAGTGGTGTGCTGACCACACGCCCCTTCTATCCGCATTCTCAGTGAGGATGACACGGCGGTCAGATGGTCCCGGTAGGCCACTCGTGGCCTGAAGACGGAGTGCACGCAGACATTGGGCGTTTTAATCATGTGAGACGTTCCCGGGGAGGTCACTGGGGCCCGAACCGCACAATAACCCTGGGTTCGGTGTGGGGCAGTGGAGGGTTGAGTGGACTACTATAGCCAGTTGTGGGGTTGTGAACCACTGAGGTCTACGGCGGGGATGAAACCTCTCCGTCGTTTCTAGGTCCACAGTTCCATGCAATGCAATGCAAAAAATGTCTGAAGTAGTGCTGGAATCAACTGACACCATGAATCCTGCAGGGCTGTCCATAAATGCGTAAGAGTACGAGGGGTGGAGATCTCTTCGGGACAGCACGTTGCAAGACACCTCAGATATACTCAATAATGTTCATGTCTGGGAAGTTTCATGGGCAGCTAAAGTGTTTAAACAAAAAAGGTTGTCCTTGGAGCCACGCTGTAGCAATTCTCGACGTGTGGGGTGTCGCATTGTCCTGCTGGAACTGCCCATCGGAACTCACAATGGACATGAATGGGTGCAGGTGATCAGACAGAATGCTTACGTACGTGTCATCTACCAAAATCGTATCTAGACTATCAGGGGTCCCATATCACTCCATCTGCAGGCGCCCCACACCATTACAGAGCCTCAAACAGCTTGAATAGTCCCCTGCTAACATGCAGGCTCGATGGATTCATGAGATTGTCTCTACAGCCGTACACGTCCACCCGCTCGATACAATTTCAAACGTCCGACCAGGCAACATGTTTCCAGTCATCAAAATGTCGGTGTTGGCGGTCCTAGGCGAGGCGTCAAGGGTACGCGAGTGGGCCTTCGCCTCCGAAAGCTCATATCGATGATGTTTCATTACGGTTCGCACGCTGACACTTGTTGATGGCCTATCGTTGAAATGTGCAGCAATGTGCGGAGCGGCTGCACTTCTGTCACGGTGAACGATTCTCTTTCGGTCGTCGTTGGTGCCGTTCTTGCAGCATCTTTTTCCGGCGCAGCAGCGTTGGAGATTTGATATTTTACCAGATTCCTAATATGCACGGTATACTCGCGAAATGGTCGTACGAGAAAATCCCCACTTCATCGTTACCTCGGAGAAGCTATGTCCCGTCGCTCGTGCGTCGGGTATAACACCACGTTCAAAGTGACTTAAGTATTTATAACCTGCCATTGTAGTAGCAGTAACCGGTCTAACAACTGCACAAGGCTCTTGTTGTCTTCTATAGGCGTTTCCGACCGCAGCGTCGTATTCTCCCTGTTTACATATCCTTGTATTTGAATACGGATGCCTATAGCAGTTTCTTTGACGCTTCACTGTTGAAAGTGTAGTGTAACCTATGGAACATTTATGTTCGGTTAGTTAAAAGCAAACAGCGTTTATAGCAAAATTGTAATTGTTAATGTTTAATTCAGGTTTCATTCGAAAATAATTAAGTCTAATGTGAAACAGAGGGGTTGTGCAGTAAAAATAAAAAAAGAATACAGGTTTATCGTAAAGCGGTAGAAAATGAAATTTCCTCAAAAAAAAAAATTAAAAAAAAGGTTCAGTGAAATAAATCGAAAGACAAAAACACATCAAACATCGCTTCAACACTTCGTCGAGTTTAGCTAAAACACGTTTCTGCTCAAATGGTGCAAATGGCTCTGATCACTATGGGACTTAACTGCTGAGGTCAGCCGGCCGCGGTGGTCTAGCGGTTCTAGGCGCTCAGTCCGGAACCGCGCGACTGCTACGGTCGCAGGTTCGAATCCTGCCTCGGGCATGGATGTGTGTGACGTCCTTAGGTTAGTTAGGTTTAAGTAGTTCTAAGTTCTAGGGGACTGATGACCACAGATGTTAAGTCGCATAGTGCTCTGAGCCATTTGATTTGCTGAGGTCATCAGTCCCCTAGAACTTAGAACTACTTAAACCTAACTAACCTGAGGACACCACACACATCTATGCCCGAGCCAGGATTCGAACCTGCGACCGTAGCGGTCACGCGTTTCCAGACTGTAGCGCCTAGAACCGCCCGGCTACTCCAGCCGGCACGTATCTGTTGTTCGTAAACAACTTTCGCACTTATCAATAATAACAAGGAACTCTTGCCTTTGATCATGATGAATAACGTTCTGTTGAGTACAAATTTATATAGATTTTTTTTTTTTTTTTTGTGTGTACACTGAACTTGCATCAACCGTAACTGCTTTGGTTACATAAAAGCGTAGAACGTTCGCGGCCGACCAACATCTATCACTTATAAAATACAATTTATATTTTGTAGGGATGTAAAATAGACAAGAGGCTACACTGAACGATGTGCGGTTCTGATTATGTGCAAAACAAACAAACAGACAAACAACAAACAAAGATAAGTCGTCGGTTTCTGCTTTCTCTCTCACACATTCATTTATGTCTATTTCCCTACCACTGCTACCAGTACCACCGGTAATGCTACCAATTGCTACGTCATTTATTTACTGTACCAAAACAACTGACCCGCAGTTTTGGTACAGCGCAACTCTATTTCATACCTAAAACACAAGATAAAAATTCATGTCATGAACCAACTCATATATCATCATCATCAGGGACTTCTCTGGCTGTCATTCGGCGATATTCCATAATAGTCTCTTTCACAACATTCTCTTCAATTTCCCCAGTAGGTGATGTTGTGGGGTGCTAGTTATCAACGTCTTTACAGCCCTCTTTGAATCTCTGACACTATTCGCAAAGCCCTGTTTTACCAAAAGCAATATTTAATATACATAAAACATTGCTTTGTGTTATGCTATTCTTGTTGTAAAATGTAATACAAGTTTCTTTTTTCCAGTTTCGTGCAAAATAATCGCCATCTCTACCAATGTACAGGGTTATTACAAATGATTGAAGCGATTTCACAGCTCTACAATAACTTTATTATTTGAGATATTTTCACAATGCTTTGCACACACATACAAAAACTCAAAGTTTTTTTAGGCATTCACAAATGTTCGATATGTGCCCCTTTAGTGATTCGCAGACATCAAACCGATAATCAAGTTCCTCCCACACTCGGCGCAGCATGTCCCCATCAATGAGTTCAAAAGCATCGTTGATGCGAACTCGCAGTTCTGGCACGTTTATTGGTAGAGGAGGTTTAAACACTGAATCGCTCTGAACGCATCCTCTTCCATGAGCTGTTGCAACCGCGCCGAAAATTCAAAGCGTTTGAATTTGTCATCGGGTGTCAGGGCTTGTAGCAATTGTAAACGGTAAGGCTTCTGCTTTAGCCTTTTCCGTAAGATTTTCCAAACCGTCGGCTGTGGTACGTTTAGCTGCCTGCTTCCTTTATTCGTCGACTTCCGCGGGCTACGCGTGAAACTTGCCCGCACGCGTTCAACCGTTTCTTCGCTCACTGCAGGCCGACCCGTCGATTTCCCCTTACAGAGGCATCCAGAAGCTTTAAACTGCGCATACCGTCGCCGAATGGAGTTAGCAGTTGTTGGATCTTTGTTGAACTTCGTCCTGAAGTGTCGTTGCACTGTTATGACTGACTGATGTGAGTGCATTTCAAGCACGACATACGCTTTCTCGGCTCCTGTCACCATTTTGTCTCAAAGCTCTCGAGCGCTCTGGCGGCAGAAACCTGAAGTGCGGCTTCAGCCGAACAAAACTTTATGAGTTTTTCTACGTATCTGTAGTGTGTCGTGACCATATGTCAATGAATGGAGCTACAGTGAATTTATGAAATCGCTTCAATCATTTGTAATAGCCCTGTACATGTAACTTTTTGATATCCGACAACAAACTAAATATCCGATATGGCCAGCAATGCACAGATACTTTTCATACATGATCACCAACACAACAACGAAGAAATCGCACCAATACAATTCTGTCAATGTTTAATTTATGGGGTGGTTCGATGACATGAGTTTGTTTTCATTATTTATTACAGCGATATCCAGTTCTTCATCGCACAGAAAACTACTGAAATGCTCTGCAGCTAGGTCACACTCACAAGGGGAGGCCGCCAATTGTGAAATTCAGATTCGATTCATACTGCGCATAATAAAAGCTCATGGCCAGAGGTGTAATGTGGCAAAGCACCAAGATGCACTTCTCAGCCGTTGTCGAGAAAATCGACAGTTAAAAGAAACCGTTGCGGTGAAATACTCTCTACGATTAATAGTTTTGTACAGCGTCGTGGCGCAGCGGTAAGCGCTCGGGTTCGTAATCCGAAAGTCGCCGGATCGAATCTCGCGCCATGCAATTTTTTTATTAGTTTTTTGTAATTCATATACTATTAATGAATTGCTTATGCACGTTGGTGAAGGCGGATCGCTCTCCAATTGTACCGCCTCCATTTTTCCGTTTTTTTAACAGGGTGTACCAAAGCTCTCGCGTCCGCACTGATTTTCGACGATGTTCTAAGTTGCGCTAGGGACCGCACCTACCTTCTTTCGAAGTTAGCAGGCAACTACGCTGTTATGCAGCTGCTCGTTTCGGCCCATTCAACATCTGTCCTTCAAGTGTAACGAGCGAGTAACGGAGTTTATATTTCATACCTGCCACAGCAAATTTGTGTTCGTGGGATCTCTGTTCTAATTCGAAGTTTGACTTACGCTATACGTATTCGTTTCGGAATATCGTTTTTACGTCTTCCGTTAACTATAAGTGGTTAACATTATGAAGACAATTAATAACATTTGTGAAATACAACTTTGTTTGCGGAAAACATAATGATGTTCGAAGTCGCCAGTTTTTCCACGAGAAACGACTTTCAACAACTTATTATATGCATAATTGTTGCAACTGATTGCCGGGAATTATATATATATATATATATATATATATATATATATATATATATATATATATATATATATGTCTGTGTGTGTGTGTGTGTGTGTGTGTGTGTGTATAAACATTTGAATTACAAAAAACAAATACTACGAAAATAAAAAAAAGGTTGCATGGCGCGAGATTCGATCCGGCGACCTTCGGATTACGAACCCGAGCGCTTACCGCTGCACCACGACGCTGTAAGAAAATTATTAATCGTAGAGAGAATTTCACCGCAACGGTTTCTTTTAACTGTCGATTTTCTCGACAACGGCTGAGAAGTGCATCTTGGTGCATTGTCACATTACACCTCTGGCCATGAACTTTTATTATGCGCACTATGAATCGAATCTGAATTTCACAATTGGCGGCCTCCCCTTGTCAGTTTGTAGTAAGGAACGTTAGGTCCACTGAAATGCCAAATGCGACGTACATTGATGAGCCGGAAGATTATGTCCATTTTTGAAACTAAATACATCGCTGACACTGCGTATCCGTTATCCGACATGTCGTTGGTAGGTTTGTGGAGTATGAGGCATTAGATGTCTACGCACAGATCATTTAACTTGCGTAAATCAGGGGCCACCGATTTGCGGCTAGTAAAGAAGAACTGAAGAAAATGATGAAGAGTAAATGTCCAAATAGAGGACTGAATTGAAAATGGCCAAAACTATAAAATGGCGTATTGAAATGGATTCAAGAGTAGCGTCAACATGGCACTGGAATTACTACAAAAATGATTCAAATACATGCTCGCAACCTAGCGCTACAGAAGAACTTAACTGACTGTAAGGATGGAGTTGGCTGGAGCTACAGGTTTATGAAGCGGCATTGACTTAGGATGCGAATCAAAATCAAAATATCTCAGAAAACGCCGTAAGAGTATGAAGAGAAAATGTTATCTTTCCATCGCTTTATTATTCGACATCGAAACAACAACAGTGTGTAACTAAGCCAAACAGCAAATATGAACGAAACTGCTCTGATATTTAATGTGCAGAATAACAGAACTGTTGCAATGAAAGGTGCTCAAAACTGTAACCATAAAAACAAGTGGAGAAGGGAAAAATTCGCTACACTGTTGTCCGTTTAAGTTTTACTAGCGGTACTAAACTTAGCCCAGTGATCATTTTCACGAACAGAACCATGCCAAAACATTCTGAAATACCGTGAAGAGTTGTTGTTCACGGACATGAAAAGGGTTGGATGGATGAGGGTGGCAACAAATTATGGATTTACAGAGTGTCGAAGAGAAGAAAAGGTGCTTCATTGAAGAAGAGTTCTCTTCTTGCGCTAGATCAGTTTAGCGAACACTCGAAAAATTCTATGAATGAGAAACCGTGACAAGGAAATACAGAGCATGCTGTTATTCCGGAAGGACTTACTTCACAACTGCAACACAATTGCAGCTTCTTGGTGTCTCGATAAACAGACCATTTAAAGTGGATATGAGAGAGGAATGGAACAAATGGATGATAGGTGAATTTACGCCGAAGGGAGCTTTAAAACGACCTACAATCAAACAAGTCTGTCAGTGGATAAAACAGCTGTGGTCTAGAGTGAGAAAAGCCGTTATTGTTAAATCCTTCAAGAATTCCGGCATGGCAGTCTAGAGCATGACGACAAAGAGGAAGAGGAAGAAAGAGCAGATTGCGATTTTTATGGATTTTAAACGTCAGTTCGGTTTTATAAACTAAGAACTTTTTTTAGTCTGGCTTTGCGTTCGAATAACAAAAACGGCAATAATGTTATTTTTTAAAAGATTTACTTAATAATTAAAGTGTGTCTTATAGTCCGCAGCGTCTTATACTCCGTAGAATACGGTACTACATCGCATATTCCAGCGAGACAATGTGCGTGGCTCGATACATAGACTTTATGGAGTGTGCAGATCGTTGATCGAAGCGCTTCGTCGCCTGATTTGTCACCAACACAGTATGTCAGAGACGTGATAGTCAAAAAATGCCTCTCAGTTGACCGTTGTACTTTGCATAATCATTCAATGACCGTCATTTTGTACACATTTCCTCGAAGATTGGTAAATATCGGAGTGCTGCTTCGTGGTGGAACACTTTTCATTTCAGTGCCTGTGTCTGCATTACGAAGCGGCTAAAACAGGGCAGGATCCCTGTTGCAGGCGCCTATTTACCGGTTTCCAGAGCTTCCAAACATTTGATTTTCAGTGCTTCCTAGAAATACTGAATGAATTAAAAAGATTTAAAATGCTCTCGTGAACTATTCATTAAGAGGGAAAATCTTATTTCAAAGTTTTAACAGAGTAAGTCAAATATTAAAGTTAGTTAACAGTGGCTCGGTAGTTTAGGTACAGACAGAAATGACGTAGTAAATAGTAGGATTACTGGTAGCACTGGTGGCATTGGTAGGGAAAGAAACAAAGTTGAATGTGCCAGAGAGAAACTGAGAGCGCTGGATTTCTCTTTTTTTTTTGTTTTGCACATAATTACAATTGTACATGGTTCAGTGTTAGTCCAGTGTGTATTTCATATTCTTACAAAATATAAATTGCGTTTTATAAGCAAATAAAAACTGGTTGATCGAATAACTTCTTCGCGTTCATGCAACGGAAGCAATTACTTTTGATGCAAGTACAATGCACATGCTCAAACATAAAAAAATCTATATAATTCTCGTATTTAATAGAATGTTCTTCAGTATGATTAAAGAAAATAGCTTCCCATTATTATTGATATATGCGAAAGTTATTTTATGAATAATACAAACAGTTTTATATAACCTCGACGAAGTGTTGTTATGTTTTTGTTTCGTGTTCCTTTTTTTTACCCTTCTTTATTGAGCAACATGCGTTTTCTAGTGCTATGTGATAAGTACGTATTTTTTTTTACGACAATATCCGTGTGTTTCACGTTACAAATCAAAATTTTCGAATAAAACCGGAATGAAATAATGACAATCAATTGTGTTAAAGATGCTGTTTAGTTTTAAGTAACAGATAGGAGGATAGCCGTGTAGAACGAAGAAGTTCCGTAGGTTACACAGCTCTTTATGTATCCTGACTCAGTTTCTAGATGTTACACCGCTTCCGGTTCCTGGTGGAACCTAGTAAGAGACTGATAGCATATACAAACAAAGGGATAGCACTGAGGTAAAGCTTGGTAGCTATGCAACTCACCTAATATGCAGGTAACGCCATTACCGTCTTAACTGACCAAGGCTACTACGAAAAATACCATACTTTACACTTACTTATGAAAGTCTCTGGTTACCTGCAGTAGTTTTACAACTTTTGTACATGCCTTGAGCCAACATAACTCATAGCGTACAAATTACCCAGTTTATTTTCGTTCAAATATTGAGAATGACAACACTTAACAACCTCCAACAAACCTCAAACATAATTTCATACATTTTCTAAGCTTCTTCTCGGTTCCATGCTTAATGTCAAATATGTAAGACATAACTCATTTTAAAGTTACACAGGCCAACGCAAATTTTTTTAAAAAAACTTTTTCTTCTTTGGTACCTGATCTTTATATATTTTTATGAGCTGAATCTAAATCTAGCCTTAGTTTCTTTGTATCACCCACAGTTTTCGAGCAATATACTTTTTATTATATAGTATAAAAATCCTATGCTATAGGGTAAATGGGGAAATTAATGAAACGCTTTGTTACAACATAAGCGTGGTTTGTATTTACAGTAATCTACTTAAAAAGATGACATGTGTTAATAGAGGTTTCACTTGGCAGCTGGAATTGGTTTGTATGTTCTTTCTCTTTTTTCTTTGAAGCTTCTTGTGTAGCTTTCTCTACGACGAGTCGCTTGCTGAACTTCTTGGTGAAGTGACCAACAGTAGTCCCCCATCATGTTGGTGTTCCAGCAGCCTTGGTAGCGTTTTTCCATCACTTTAATGTCCTGCTGAAAATGCTCTCCTTGCTCCTGACTAACATCTCGCATATTGTCTGGGTAGTAATCAAGGTGACAGTTCAAAAAGTGAACTTCCAGGCTCATTAAACATCCAAAAGTTTTAAACTTCTTTAACACTGTAGCTGTAAAGAAACATATTCTGGGTCTATTTCATGTCCTAAGAACTTTGTAACGACTTGCTTGAATGATACCCATGCTTTTTTCTCATTTGAGGTCATTGTGAATTCAAAGTTAACATCAGACATCAATTTAGTACTGTCAGGTCCGACATTAACGCCTTCTTTTAGTTTAGCTTCTGAAAGGTGTGGAAACTTTTGGCAGAGATACTTAAAACATGGTCCCTCTTTAGGCAAAGCCTTCACAAACTTTTTCATTAGGCCTAACTTTATATGTAGAGGTGGTAGGAGTACGTTTTTGGGCTCTGCAAGGATTTTGCGTAGAATGTTCTTCTCACCAGGTTTTAAGGACTCCCTCATAGGCCAGTTCTTTCTGCACCAGTGTTGTTCCCTAGACCTATTGTCCCATTCACACAAGAAACATGGAAATTTGGCAAAGCCACCTTGCTGACCAAGGTGCATACATGTTAGATCTAAATCGCCGCATATCATCCAACCATGAGCAGAATAGCCTATTTTATTTAGCACTATTTCTAGGTTTTAATGGCTTTCTTTCATATGTACAGAATGTCCAACAGGTATAGATGCATACATGTTACCACTGTGTAACAAAAAAGCCTTTAAACTAGTTTTTGATGAATCAATAAACAGCCTGCAGTCTTCCTTTTTGTGTTCAACACCAAACTCATTCAGCAGACTGGGACTGTCTGAGCAGTACACTAAATCACCTTCTTGTTGAAAAAACTTGGAAAATTGCTGTTCTCTCTTTCTATACATGTATATGCTAGTTCCACCTCCCAATAAGACCTTTTCTTTTAATCTAGAGCCAAGCAATTCAGCTTTTTCTTTCGTTAAGCCCAGATCCCTCACCAAATCGTTAAGCTCCGTCTGGGTAAACAATTTGGGCTCTAGACTTTCTGTATTACAACGGAATTCATCATCATGTGGTTCATCTTGTGGTGTCACCGCCAGACACCACACTTGCTAGGTGGTAGCTTAAATCGGCCGCGGTCCATTAGTACATGTCGGACCCGCGTGTCGCCACTGTCAGGATCGCAGACCGAGCGCCACCACAAGGCAGGTCTCGAGAGACTGACTAGCACTCGCCCCAGTTGTACGGACGACATTGCTAGCGACTACACGTACGAAGCCTTTCTCTCATTTGCCGAGAGACCGTTAGAATAGCCTTCAGCTAAGTCCATGGCTACGACCTAGCAAGGCGCCATTAACCATATCTGGAGAGAGTCTCACTTGTATTATCAAGAGAAATGTACCACAATGAATTAAAGTTAAGTATACGAGAAGCTCCGTTCTTTTCTTTATAGCTTTCATCACGTATCCTGTTTCAGACTTAACGCCAGTCGGCGTGTGTGTACGCGTGCCTTTCGGTTACCCGTCACTGTGGACTGGCTGCCTTGTCAGTCCACTACACATCTAAATTAGATTGTACATCAGAATATACTGCTGTTGGAATATAATTTAAATCATCTAGTGGTTCAGGAACCGGCAAATCTACACAATGCCCTACTGGTCGGATGGTTAGGGTAGCATACTACCTTCTTGTTTTTCGAATTGTGACCAGTAATACCGACACTGCAAAAGTAGCAATCATCGAAATGACTTTTTGGCTCCCTCTGTATCATAGGAACAGCAAATCTAAAGGGTTTTTTTCTCCTTTTTGGACCATTTTCTCAGATCTTCAACACACACATAACGTAACTTATGCGGTGCCCAAGATTTATCTTGATCACCAAGTTTAGATCCAAAGTATGATAGATAAACCTTTTTCACAAAGTCTGTAATGTTTCTTTGGTGTTTTTTCATCACAAATTCAGCACAAATATAACAAAAACAGTCAGTTGAGTTTTTACATCCACGATTAGACATTATACTGAGCACATGTACAGGAAACGGGAAAGTGAGGTTAGGCTGACAGTAAACAAAACACCATCTGTTAACACAAAAATATAATCGATCTTTTTTTGCCAGTAAATGTTTTTCAGCAGTGCTACCAACGTCATCTACATTCATTACACCTCCTTTTTTTAAATTATTTTACCTACATGAAAACTGTTAAATTCCTTAAAAATCGCTTAATATAATAAATTTAATTGTAAAATGCGAAGAAATAGTGGGAGATACAGTTTTTAAGTATCATATTTGCATCCCACCCCAAAAAACATAAGGATAATATATTTTCAGTAAAAAAGTGGTTGTATGTGTGCTCTGTGCCTCGTCATCTCGCCGCCCGCCAACCGCCGCATCGATACTAGCAGGTTGAAATTTTAGTACTGTATTCGTATGGATCAGAGAGTGAACTGTGCAATAATAACCTAAATTTTACCAGAACTTTCCCATCATTTAATTATCCTCGCAACTAACATAGACAGGGTCCTTTCCAAATGTTGTGCAATCCGAGTGTCCCGAAATGAAAATTAAAATTTGTGTTAATAATAATTATTTGCAGAACTAGCTATGTTAGAATGGTGTTTAAAGAAGTGTTTTGTTCATTAACCAGTAAATGAATCACGAAGGCCAAACGAAGTTGAAAGATAACTTTAGTATTGATATAGTAATGAAGTTTATTATTTCGAGACAGATTTAAAGGCATTTAAATGAGCAGTAAATAAGATGAAAAGAGTAGTAACTTACATACTGGAAATTTTGAACGCATAATAAACTCAGTAATCAATTTTTTAAATACAGTGATCATAACAGTATCAGGGTCCCCCCTCATTCATTTGAATTCTGAAGTGTTCTAAATTGGTTTGACCAGCAAAAGTTAAAGTCAATATAAAAGTCAAAATTTATCAGTGTTTTATCTTCATCAAAATTGACAATTTGTGTGTGACACAAAAGTGCTATTTCTAGGGTAGCCTATGCCTGATTTTAATCAGATTAATAGACAGTATAAAGTTTTGTAGTATACATTGTAGTGTAGTGTTATGTATTCATGGTTTTTCATATCAGTACAGGACGTGGAACTATCAGTTCAATAGATTTTCTGGTTTTAAAATGGTACTATATTATGCAGTGTTACTACTTGTTGTTTTGCATGAATATCTACCAACTTGTACAGGGAAGAAACTCAGTTAATGCCTAATTAGGCTGGCGACCGTATTATTATCAAATTGGTAGCATCTTCAGTGTTGCTTTTGGTCCATCCTGACGTGTAATTGCATTTCGAACTTACTTGACGGATAATTGTTATTACGGAGTGGATGTGAGTCTGATTTGCCACCATTCAGGCACACGCGGTCGATAACTATACGAAAATCCTTTCTCATAAGGTGAACCCCGCTCACTTACCATAGTACAGGCTTTAACGAGTAATATGTGTCACGCGGAGGTTACAAGTGAATGTCACGGTATGAGCCCTGAGAGTTTCCCTTGGGAGTACAGTGCGCAGTTTCCCTGACCACCCTGGGCACAGTGCGAAGGACGGCCAAGTGAAGCACCAGGGAGGCACAGTCGAGCTGCACCAACTGCTGGTAAACATTTTAGCCAAGCTCCTGGGAGTGTACTCTACAGATGCCAATTAGCTGTCTGATGTTTCCTGATTTGCCCGGCTGTCACTTCAGGCCTCGGGAAACCAACTGAGCAGTGGTTGGCGGGCAACATTAACCCTAACTGAACTCGCTATTTAGGCTGACGTTAGTAACTTCGTGGGGTAGTTTTCCACTCTGGAAACAAATCCCGCCTGAAACTTCTTTACTTCTGTGTTTGTGACAACTGTTGTTAAGGAACCAATAAAAGAAAGGCTTCGAACGAAACAACAAGTTTACTGTTACCAGTCACTGTTTATTTATATCCACAACGTGTTTCGAAGGTTTAAAGCTCCATCATGTGGTGGATTTACATATGCTATTATGACATACATGTGTATTGAGTTACTGTCGTAACACATCACGTGTAGAAAAAAAAAGAAAAAAAAAGAAAATACGGTCTGTAAGTAGGCTGTTTAGGTTTTTATATTGGTAACGCCACGTAGCGCTCTGTATGAAAATCACTGACTGTGCTGTGTGAAGGCTGTGGTTGGTTTGCACTGTGGAGTATATGCTATTGTAGTGTTGGGCAGTTGGCTGTTAACAGCGCGTAGCGTTGCGCAGTTGGAGGTGAGCCGCCAGCAGTGGTGGATGTGGGGAGAGAGGTGGCGGAGTTTTGAGAGCGGATGATCTGGACGTGTGTCCATCAGAGACAGTAAATTTGTATTATTGGATGTCATGAACTGATATATATATATTATGAGTTTTGAACACTATTAAGGTAAATACATTGTTTGTTCTCTGTCAAAATCTTTCATTTGCTAAGTATGCCTATCAGTAGTTAGTGCCTTCAGTAGTTAGAAGCTTTTATTTAGCTGGCAGTATTGGCGCTCGCTGTATTGCAGTAGTTCGAGTAACGAAGATTTTTGTGAGGTAAGAATTCATGAAAGGTATAGGTTATTGTTAGTCAGGGCCATTCTTTTGTAGGGATTACTGGAAGTCAGATTGCGTAGCGCTAAAAATATTGTGTGTCACTTTAGTGAATGTCTGAGTACGTTCAGTTTTGCTCAGCTGTTTGAAAATCAAATAACATAAGATGTTTATCAGCACAGTAATTCACTAATTTTTCTAAGTGGGCGTTACAGGTCTTAGCAAGCATTAAGAATCTTACACTAACATTGGCCTCTTTAACAGAGTTTCTGGAAATAACTTAAAATAACAAAGCAAATTTATTTCAACAATATTCATAAACTTGTTTAGAGATCTAATAATGATCAATTAAGTAAACAGTAAAGAAAATAATAAACAATGCTGTCCATTTAAAACATAACACGACATACAAGGACGGATAAACTAATCACTTATTTTCATTCATCACAGTCAATGGAATGCATTTTGCACACGTACTTTTGACATGTAGATCATGTTGTGCTAGTTTTTTGTGTCTTTAAGCCGTGAACAAATGCGACATCGCGACACCTTCATTTTTTTTTTTTTTTTTTTTTTGGCTAACTTGATCCCGCTGGGACTTGCACTCAAGGTTCAACAATCCCGCTATCATTTTCAAAATTTTTGCAATAAATTTATTCCACTGCAATCTGCAACTCCCTATAAAAATTTCTGGAATTAATTTTCCTTTCTTTGATATTTGCTTTGATCAATGCCACGCCGAGGTGTTCTATAAGATCACTATAAACAAACTTGCTATTCTTATTCATAACGTTTTTCCCATAGAAGTTGCCATAAAGTTTTTCCCATAGAAGTAGCCAGATTGTGTTACTATTTCTTAGTTTCCTCGGGAACGTTGGTTTTTTTTTTTCTGGCCCTCACCGTCCGCTATTTCAGTTTGGTGATTAGAAAGTCTGCGACATCCGTCGGTCTTATTTAGGGATCACGGATTCAACGTGCTTCACATTTTTCGTAAAGTGGTCACCAGCCCACGCACCCATGCTAGCGGCGCAGATGTTTATTTGTTCAGTCTTTTTATAGCTTGCGTAATTTGGTTTTTTATGTTTATGGCGTATGATCTCGGAGAGAGGGGAATGAAAATCGATTTGGCTATTACATTATTTACACTACTGGCCATTAAAATTGCTACACCAAGAAGATGACGTGCTGCAGCCGCGAAATTTAACCGACAGGAAGAAGATGCTGTGATATGCAAATGATTACCTTTTCAGAGCATTCACACAAGATTGGCGCCGGTGGCGACACCTACAACGTGCTGACATGAGGGAAGTTACCAACCGTTTTGTCATACACAAACAACAGTTGACCGGCGTTGCCTGGTGAAACGTCGTTGTGATGGCTCGTTAAGGAGGAGAAATGCGTACCATCACGTTTCCGACTTTGACTGTTAGCAGAATATGGAATCGTTGGGTTCAGGAGGGTAATACGGAACGCAGTGCTGGATCCCAACGGCCTCGTATCACTAGCAGTCGAGATGACCGGCATCTTATCCGCATGGCTGTAACGGATCGTGCGGCCACGTCTCGATCCCTGAGTCAACAGATGGGGACGTTTGCAAGACAACAACCATCTGCGCGAACAGTTCCCGCGATGGTGTACTCAACGATAAACATGGGTGCACGAATGGCAAAACGTCATTTTTTCGGATGAATCCAGGTTCTTTTTACAGGATCATGATGGTCGCATCCGTGTTTGGCGACATCGCGGTGAACGCAAATTTAAAGCGTGTATTCCTCATCGCCATACTGGAGTATCAACCGGCGTGATGGTATGAGATGGCATCGCTTACACGTTTCGGTCACCTCTTGTTCGCATTGACGGCACTTTGAACAGTGGACGTTACATTTAAGATGCGTTACGACCCGTGGCTCTACCCTTCATTCGATCCCTACGAAACCCTACATTTCATCAGGATAATGTACGACCGCATGTTGAAGGTCCTGTGCGGGCCTTTCTGGATACAGAAAATGTTCGACTGTTGCCCTGGCCAGCAAATTTTCCAGGTCTCTCACCAAGTGAAAACGTCTGGTCAATGGTGGCCGAACAAATGGCTCGTCACAATACGCCAGTGACTACTCTTGATGAACTGTGGTATCGTGTTGAAGCTGCATGAGCAGCTGTACCTGTACACGCCATCCAAGCTCTGTTTGACTCAATGCCCAGACGTATCAATGCCGTTATTACGGCCAGAGGTGGTTGTTCGGGGTACTGATATCTTAGAATCTATGCACCCAAATTGCGTGAAAGTGTAATCACATGTCAGTTCTAGTATAATATATTTGTCCAATGAAAACCCGTTTATCATCTGCATTTCTTCTTGGTGTAACATTTTTAACGGTCAGTGGTGTATCTGTCATTCTGTAATAACTCCTGATACATAACTCCATGTTTAATTTAACAGTAGTTCGATGACACTGGTTCACTTCCGTTTAATAACAATATGAACTGAGTTCACGTATTGTGAATACATATCAGCATCAGCTACTTGTCACAAATGAAAGTTTGTGCCGGCTCCGGAACTCGAACGCGGGTTGTCCACTTGTCAATATTGCTCGGCATAACAATTTCGGCTATACGTGCACGCCCCCAGCGCCAGCGAAAATCCCTGTACGTCACGCAGTCACAATGCAAATGGCCGTACTTTCGTGAAATGAAGTACAGGAAGGCTATTGTAGTTATAGTGTCGTCCTTTAAGCCCAGCTATTCGTGATTATGTTATTAACGGCGATAGTGCCAGTGTTTATGCAGTAACTTCATTTATTACAATGTCTTCTAGACACGCACGAATGTCTGAAGGACAATGTGTTTGTTATAAACGCAGTTACTGTGTAAACACAGACGTTGCTGCCATTAATAAAATAATAATGGCATAAGAAACAGCAAAGGACCTGGAAGAGCAGTTGAACAGAATGGGCAGTGTCTTGAAAGGAGGATATAAGATGAGCATCAACAAAAGCAAAACGAGGATAATGGATTGTAGTCGAATTAAGTCGGGTGATGCTGAGGGAATTAGATTAGGAAATGAGACACTTAAAGTAGTAAAGGAGTTTTGCTATTTGGGGAGCAAAATAACTGATGATGGTCGAAGTAGAGAGGATATAAAATGTAGACTGGCAATGGCAAGGAAGGCGTTTCTGAAGAAGAGAAATTTGTTAACATCGAGTATAGATTTAAGTGTCAGGAAGTCGTTTCTGAAAGTATTTGTATGGAGATGGAGTGTAGCCATGTATGGAACTGAAACATGGATGATAAATAGTTTAGAGAAGAAGAGAATAGAAGCTTTCGAAATGTGGTGCTACAGAAGAATGCTGAAGATTAGATAGGTAGATCACATAACTAATGAGGAGGTATTGCATAGGATTGGGGAGAAGAGGAGTTTGTGGCACAACTTGACTGGAAGAAGAGATCGGTTGGTAGGACATGTTCTGAGGCATCAAGAGATCATCAATTTAGTACTGGAGGGCAGGGTGGAGGGTAAAAATCGTAGAGGGAGACCAAGAGATGAATAAACTAAACAGATTCAGAAGGATGTAGGCTGCAGTATTTACTGGAAGATTAAGAAGCTTGCACAGGATAGAGTAGCATGGAGAGCTGCATCAAACCAGTCTCAGGACTGAAGACCACAACAACAACTTAGTGGCACACCACGTCTCATTCTCTAGGGCTACCCAATAAACAGTAGAGAGGATATAAAATGTAGACTGGCAATGGCAGGGAAGGCGTTTGTGAAGAAGAGAAATTTGTTAACATCGAGTATAGATTTAAGTGTCAGGAAGTCGTTTCTGAAAGTATTTGTATGGAGATGGAGTGTAGCCATGTATGGAACTGAAACGTGGATGATAAATTAGAGAAGAAGAGAATAGAATAATTATTGGAAACACAGTTAAGTCAGAGGGAGGGAAAAATATTGAGATTGATCTCCGTTTCTACGTACTCAATGACGAACCCGCTTTTCGTTTATGACCCCTTCCATTAATGACGCACTCTGCCGTAAGAGCTAAAGCCGCCTTTCAAACTGCTTAAAATTAGTATTAGACAATCAAAACGTGTAGCAGCGACGGAGTGCACTGCTGAAACACCTCGTTTTTGGGCTGCAGAAGTTCACAGTGTAATCCGACAACAAAGGCGTAAGCTCGTGTAGCACACGCTGAAGGATCGCGGAACGTGCCATTGAGAGACAGCGACGCCGAAAATCGGGAGCACCACACGATATTCATTAGTCGAGCGCCAGAAGGCAGCAGAGCAGACGCACACGAATTCGCGCTCCGCGAACCCGCCCCAGTCCGGCAGCCGGCGAGCGGAAAATTTGGAAGGAAGGCAGCGGGCGGTAGCAGTAGGAAAGGGGGCACAGAGAAAGAGTGATGGAGTGGGTTAGGCAGGCGAGGGAGTGAGCTGCGATGGGGCGAGGAGAGTGCGCTTGGCAGCGGTGTGAGGGGGGGGGGGGGGGGAAGAGGATGGTCGGGCGGTGGGTTGCGGAGGGGTGAGCCGGCAGTCGATACGCGCGGCGGGACAGTCGATATCTGCGCATCTGGGTCGACCAGCCGCGCCAGCCTGGAGCGGCACGTGGCGTGTTGCGGCGCCTGTTGCTGTGTTTTGCGCCCGAGCCCATTGTCCGCGCGATGGGGCAGGTCCGCGCAGGGACAAAGCAACTCACCCCCCCTTCCTGCTCGCCATCGCTGGCTGACTTCCAGCCACGCCAAACCGCGACGCGCCGGTTGATTCACGCCCTCGTGATATCGCAGAAAGCGCACGTGCCTAACCGGTTAGGAGTCGTTACTGCAAAATTCCGCAGTCCTTTATGCGCGCTCGCGAATTTACGGGGCGCGGGCGTTGTCTGCCGGAAAGCCTGCTTCCGCTGTTCAGTGGCCCGAGCAGAGCTCTGCTTTTCCCAAAACCACACACCGACGAGAAGTTGAGCACTCCGAAAACAATTAGCGCTCTGGCCAATTGTAAAACACTTAGTATAGTTCAATTCTTTTATCTTGGCGGCTCGCGCATGCCCGCCCAGATGCGGGAGATTGCTGCGTTGCCAGTTGCAAACGACGCACGCGCTAAGAGAAGCAGTGCCATAGTATAGTAAGTTCGCAAACTTACGTTTGAGGGGGAGCGCTCAGTTTATGAAGTAAAGCCACCACGGCCGCACTAACCCTTCCGCTGCTACAGAGACTAGAGACCCTGTACGGGGAGAGAGTGGCTAACCGGATGATACGGCGGCCATTTTTCTGCCAAACTGCAGGCGGGACTTTTGAATGGCCAGTAGTGGAGTAGTGGAGTACACACTCACCGAATCAAAAGCACAAGACAATATGGCGAAATCATTCGTTAAATGCCTTTCTTTACAGATATAATGTACTCATCGTAGCCTACTGCGTACAGCACAGGAAAATTTGATACAGTGACTGTAAAAATTATTCGTTACTTGCATTTATCTCCTACAAAGTTCGTTTACTAGACATATTGCAATGAAAGTAACGTAAATAAAAAAATATAGTGTATAGCATTTGTTTATCGGAAGTGCATAACGCCAAAGATTTAACGTACCTGTATTATGTCAGATGAATGAAAGTCGTACGCTACGGTCGCAGGTTCGAATCCAGCCTCGGGCATGGATGTGGGTGATGTCCTTAGGTTAGTTAGGTTTAAGTAGTTCTAAGTTCTAGGGGATTGATGACCTCAGCAGTTAAGTCCCATAGTGCTCAGAGCCATTTGAACCATTTGAAAGTCGTAAGCAGTTGTTTACTTGTGACGTTCAAAAAGTGTGAGACGTATTAGTACTTCTTGTCACGTCTTCAAACTTTTTGCATGACACAAGTATATATATTGAATACCTCTCGTATAACAAACGAAAAATATTAGAAAAATCAGGTAATGTTAAATGTAGGATTCTGTAATAACGACCAAATATAACAAGAAAATTACCGTATCCCTTCTACCCCACAGTAAGTAGGCCTACTAAAAACTCTCTTCAAGAGTATCTACAATTATTTACTACGAATAATGTTTCAGCAACCACGACAGAATGAAGGCAGAAATCTGAGAAACTTGCTGCCCTAACAGCATTAATGAAATAGTTATAAAACTACAATCAGATTACCTGGAATTACTAACAGTGGCCTAGAAATCAAATGACACTGGTGGAAATCTTCAATACAGTACTGTAAAAAAAAAAAAAATACCCTTATGACACTGAAGGACGTAATTATGACGTCTGCAGCTTAGCAAAATTCTTAAACATTAGATACACACTCCCATTTTAATTCTATGTTTATAAGAATGTGTTATAATAATTTTCACACAGCCAATTTACAGGTCTATTTTCAAATTGAACTATGTATATTGCAAGTTATTTTATATGTAGTAAACAGCAAAAACGACTTCCTTCGCATAGATAAGAGTAGTTGGTTGGTTTCCACAAGGCTCCCGTTTGATTTATGTCAGCCCTGTTGACTGCGACTGCCCACTGCTTTCGTCTTTCTTCATTGTGTGGAAATGCTAACATGCGAAATCCACCTTCGCCTCTACTGTAACAACCAAATGCAGCACAACCTGGCATCGTTTACGAACGTCTGCAGAACGAATTACAGATGTCATAAACAACACTGTACAATTACTGACGTGTTTACTTCAAAAATGTAGGCCTACCGACTTCATCACAAAGCGCTTCATTATTTCAACTCGTATTTAAGATCGCAAACGCTAATTACGTCCTAAGAAAGATAAACAACTAAATCGAACATGCATGCACAACGTAGAACAAGTCTCTCAATAATTCAAATACCTTTTAATCGTTTCCAAAAGTCCTCTGAACTTCAACTCAAAAGCACCGCGAACATAGGAAGCGCGAGAGACGTTTGGCGCCATTTTTCTCCCAAAGCTAATCAACCAATCACGGACAACTTCACCTGTGGCCACTCTCCCTGTATACAGGCTTTCTAACAGAGACGTGCTCCCCGCATTCCGCGCTGCGCGCGATTTTGTCATCACTGCACTGCTCGCCTGTGCAGACACATGGTGTTCAGACTGCTTTGACACACTTATCATACGATTTCACAAAAACTGTTTGGCCCAAAAATTTTATTTTTACACATCTTCTTGACTGATACCTTCCCCCCATAAATGACTTAATTTTCTTTCGATGTTCAGCGCAGTTTTTGTGCAGCATTAAATGTAGTAAACCATTGCACGAAATTTTGAAGAGATTGCAGAGGTAAAAGTCAATAGCGTATACTTTCCGTATGGTCGATTTTAGTTGCCACAATGCTGAGAACGAAATGTGGACAAGATACCTAAATTTCATATAAAATTTACTGTATAACAATATCTCATTTAAGTGCCAGATAGGTGTCGTGTGTAATAATGGGAAATATTCCGTCTTTCGCGACTATAATAAAAATTTTATTTATACCAGAGTCATGTCGCTTTTTTCTAAAAAGTTGTGATTAAAACAAAGTTGGCGAAGTACACAAAACTGAATTGTGGAAGTAATAAAACATAGAAACTAAAATATATTGTCAGTGAGGCGTATGGCGCAAAAAATTTCTGTTTGTCACAACAGACAGCAAATACTTGCCAAAACATAGGTCAGTCGACGAAAATACTGAATATGGTGATGTTGCCAAAGCAGTGAAGCAAAGAATTGCTTGCGTCAGACAATCAAGTAGCTCGGCAACGTACGAGCCGAAATTCTGCTCTAAATAATACTTTTAATACTGTCTCAAAAGAATATATCTCAATACAAATAGTAAAACAGCGACTGCAGAAGAGAAGATATACAAAAAAATAACAGATAACATGAATATTGTATGTATGCCTTTTCATTGTTTCTAATTATTGTGGAAAGAAATATTGGAGAACAAAGAAAAACTGAAAACTTATTATGATTATAAAGAAGAGACAAGGCACTAGAAATTTCAAAAAATTACATTCAAACGAATAAAATTCATAAAGTAAGACACTTCGATATTGTTTTTAAACAAAGAAATTATTAAGCACTGCACAAGGTTTGAAATCAGAACCTTTCGCTTCGTAGTGAAACACCTTAACCATTATGCTAACGCAAATCGTCATTTAGCAGAAGTCCTGGAGGATCACAAATGACCTAAAAGTTCACGCAAACACTGTTGGTATGACTATGAATTAACGTTTCCTCGAAGTACAATAGGAAATAAACAATTACCGCTGTTCTTTATTGCGAAAAAGCGGTTCGTGAAAATAACACAAACACCTTTCCTTCCTATCGCCTGAATTAGGAGGCTTATTGCTTGTTTGGTTTAATTAATTAATAGAATATGAAGCAATTGGTATAAAGAATGCTTTTTCCAAACTTTCTATAAAACAAAGTCTGCTATCAAGACATTGCTTTTGTTAAATTACTTTATTTATTACTGAACGTTTCTAAAACTGAAGACACTCGTCCGTGCTCTGCACTGCAGTCGAGCTCTGGCAACGTCGTTCTCTGTTCATTAGCTGACTGTGTTTTGTGACGTCAGATGCGCAGAACGAACCTAAACTTGGCCACCGTCGTAAATGATGCGCACTATAGCAGCGTAGAAGGGTTCTGATCATTAGACGATGGGCTCTGTTGAGAATCCTGTTTAGGAGAAATTTACACATGTTGCTGGGGCGATCTACTGTTGTATTTGTAGTAATAGAAGGGAAAATTGCCTGATGTGAAACAGATTATTTCATGATCAGTTTCGACAGTGACTCGCTGTTCTCTTCATATTCTCAGATCTACACATATGAGAAAAAAGTTTTGCATCAATCCGGGTCCCAGAACTCTTCAAGATATACGTTGACTGTTCATATTGTACCACAGACAGAGTCCCTTTGACCAGAGATATCACTAAACCCGTCCAAAGATATAAACAACCACGCATGAGCAGCGCCTATTAGACGGAGGGGTATGGCAGCTGATCAGTTCCAGGCATTACACCAGGGAGGAGGTACACGGCTCGTGTTGTCTACAACCATGCCTAGAGAGTCAATACCGCGGTTCGATCGCTTTGGCATTGTTACTTTGTGCCAGGAAGGGCTCTCAACAAGGAAAGTGTCTAAGCGTGTAGGAATGAACCAAAGCAATGTTGTTCGGACATGAAAGAGATACAGAGAGACTGTCGATGACATGCCTCGCTCTGGTCGCCACTGCAGTGGATGACCGCTCCCTACGGATTATGACTCGGATGAACCTTGACAGCAACGCCACCATGTTGAATAATGCTTTTAGTGCCGCTACAGGACGTTGTGTTTCGACTCAAACTGTGCGCAATAGGCTGCATGATGCGCAACTTCACTCCCGACATCCATGGCGAGGTCCATCTTTGAAACCACGACACCATGCAGCGCGGTACAGATGGGCCCAACAACATGCCGAATGGACCGCTTAGGATTGGCATCACATTTTCTTCGCCGATAAGAGTCGCATATACCTTCAACCAGACAACCGTCGGAGACGTGTTTCGAGGCAACGCGGTCAGGCTGAACGCCTGACACACACTGTCCAGCGAGTGCAATGCTGTTTTGAGTTGGCATTATGTAAGGCCTACGTACGCCGCTTGTGGTCATGGAAGGCGCCGTAACCACTGGACGATACGTGAATGCCGTCCTCCAACCGATAGTGCAACCATATCGGCAACACATTCGTCTTCATGGACAACAATTCGCGCCCCCATCGTGCAGATCTTGTGAATGACGTCCTTCAGGATAACATCGCTCGACTAGAGTGGCCAGCATGTTCTCCAGACATGAACCCTATCGAACATGCCTGGGATAGATTGAAAAGGGCTGTTTTTGGACGACGTGACCGACCAACCACTCTGAGGGATCTACGCCGAATGGCCGTTGAGGAGAGGGACAATCTGGACCAACAGTACCTTGATGAACTTGTGAATGGTATGCCATGACGAATACAGGCATGCATCAACGCAAGAAAAAATGGTTCAAATGGCTCTGAGCACTATGGGACTCAACATCTTAGGTCATAAGTCCCCTAGAACTTAGAACTACTTAAACCTAACTAACCTAAGGACATCACACACACCCATGCCCGAGGCAGGATTCGAACCTGCGACCGTAGCAGTCCCGCGGTTCCGGACTGCAGCGCCAGAACCGCTAGACCACCGCGGCCGGCCATCAACGCAAGAGGACGTGCTAGTGGGTGTTAGATGTATCTGTGTGTACAGTAATCTGGACCACCACCTCCGAAAGTCTCGCTGTATGGTGGTACGACGTGCAATGTGAGGTTTTCACAAGCAATAAAAAACGGCGGAATGATGTTTGTGTTGATCTCTATTCCAGTTTTCGGTACGGGTTCCGGAACTCTCGGAACCGAGGTGACGCAAAACTTTTTTGATGTGTGTGCGATGTAAGGATAGATATTTATGATCGTACAGCAGTGTAGCGTAATAGTCTGTTTTGCTCTAGCTGTGAGCTTTCCATTACGTATATCTGTATCTATATGAGTCATTACAACTTATACATTGAGTTATGTCAATGTTGATATTCCAGTTGGAATTCTGTTCCTAACCGTAATTCTATTATGTCGCTTGTTCTTTTACATTTATTTTGTACTTTCCCGTTTCCCTCTTTCCCTCATCATCTCTCCCACTTCCTCCCCTCCCCCTCACTATGTAGTTGACTTTTTAGGTCATTTACCTTGCGAAAGTACCACCCACTACTTATAATTTTTCTTATGAATCTAATCTTATCCAGTTGTTTTGTTAGGTAGGACTTTATATGTGTTATGTACCTGTGGTGTATCTAAGGATATGCCGAATTCCAAGCCATGATTTTATGCTTTCATTTACTGGCCATCAATTACATAACGTAACCGTCTCTCTACTTCTAGGTCCGCAAATACCATCATGTATATGTAATTTTGTTTTCTTTATTGTTATTTCATCTCCCTGCATCCCACATGGTGGTAGGTTGGGAGGTGGACTGCCAGTGGCACAAGAAACCTGCTCTTCAGCCAATGGAGGTGGTGGTGGTTAGTGTTTAACGTCCCGTCGACAACGAGGTCATTAGAGACGGAGCGCAAGCTTGGGTTAGGGAAGGATTGGGAAGGAAATCGGCCGTGCCCTTTCAAAGGAACCATCCCGGCATTTGCCTGAAACGATTTAGGGAAATCACGGAAAACCTAAATCAGGATGGCCGGAGACGGGATTGAACCGTCGTCCTTCCGAATGCGTCAGCCAATGGACAATAAAATAGTAAGTAGATGGAAAAACAAGAAACAGATAGCGGAGAAACATACACTGAATTTAAAACTTGCTGAAGGTGAAAAATAAAATGGAAGTTTTGAGATGTGCAATGGATGACTTTACGCTGGTAGTAATAATAGAAATCTCTGTATATTGAGGCGCAGCGCCGTATAGCGATCCTGCCTTGGAGGCGGTTAAGTGAGAGATGTCTCAGAGCTGGATAGTGACAGATGGTGACGCGAGACTGGACGCGCACGTAGTTTATGTATCAGCCGATAGAGGTCAATATTGGATAGGGGGACTGTGACTTTAGTTTCGATTGTGCCCACTAGAGTGCACTAAAGTAATAGAACGTTTTTCATAAACTGTTCTAGTATTTTCATAAAGTGTTATTATGTCTTTTTGTGTATGTAAAATGTTATAAATGTGTTTTAGCAGTATGAATGATGTGTGAGTGTGGTTTAAGGTTAATATGAATGTGGTGTCACCGCCAGACACCACACTTGCTAGGTGGTAGCCTTTAAATCGGCCGCGGTCCATTAGTATATGTCGGACCCGCGTGTCGCCACTGTCAGTGATCGCAGACCGAGCGCCGCCACACGGCAGGTCTAGAGAGACTTACTAGCACTCGCCCCAGTTGTACAGCCGACGTTAATAGGAATGGTTCACTGACAATCACGCTCTCATTTGCCGAGACGATAGTTAGCATAGCCTTCAGCTACGTCATTTGCTACGACCTAGCAAGGCGCCGTATTCAATTAATATTTATATTGAAGCATGTACAGTCAAGAGCAATGTACACCAATTATGGATTAAAGTTAAGTATTACACCATCTACGTACTTTATTTGCAATTCTCAAGACATTGTCCTGTTCCAGACCTCACGCCAGTCTGCGTGTAATTAAACGCGTGCATTTCGGCCTCCTCTAGCAACACGGTGTTGGCTCTTAAACCAACACTACAATGAAGATAATTGTTTAACGAGTTATGTAGTAGGATTTAGTGTGGTAACGTTTCGAAGAAGTATGGATATGGATAAAGGGGATTTTTGTAGAATAGATTTGTAAAGTAAGTTTATGGTAAAGGGAAAGTTACTTCAGGTATAAATAACAATATTAAATAACTTTATGCATAAGCAAAATTTCAGCATATTAGATAATTACGTCGGTAAAAAGTGCAGTCGTTAGGTTTACTATTTGGCGATTGGTTATTGATGAAAAGCGCGTACTGACGCGGGAGAATGTTGTTTTGCTATTGCCTGTTGAGTAAACTGACCAATGGTACAGTAATATTTTTCGCGCGCCTTTCTCTGCCGGTAGAGAAGACAGAGTATTCTAGAGATGAGTCGAAGCCTAGCCATGAAACAGTTCGCACGTGTGTAGTAGTAGTTCCGATGGAAATGACAAGTTGCCGGATCTAGCAGTGTTTCATACATCAAAAGTGTGGTAAAGTGACGGCATAATTATTCCGATGGGCGTGTAGAAATTTCGGAATTTTTAAGTGAATTTTGTGACGAGAAAAATAAATTCCGCGTGGCGTATTGATGAAGTCGGTGGCTAAAAACCGTGACTGCATTAGCTACCGACAAACTTAATATTTGGCGAGCATTCTCAACCAAAAACAATCAGTATTTTTGTAGCTATTGCGCTTTCGGGAAATGCAACACCATAAACTTGCCAACGTGAGTGAAAGGGGTTATGAGTGACTGTGTTAAGACTAGCACGGCCTTGGCAGTGATACTTGTTCACCTAAGTTTCAGAATATATTAATTGAAAAAAATGGTTCAAATGGCTCTGAGAACTATGGGACGCAACTGCTGAGGTCATAAGTCCCGTAGAACTTAGGACTACTTAAACCTAACTAACCTAAGGACATCACAAACATCCATGCCCGAGGCAGGATTCGAACCTGCAACCGTAGCGGTCGCGCGGTTCCAGACTGTAGCGCCTAGAACCGCTCGGCCGGCATATTAATTGAGGACAAAATTTACAACCTTTCATTTGTGTGAAAACTTTCTCCCGAAACGTAGATTAGTGACTTAAATTGCAGCCTGGTTCACGTCGAAGTACAGTAGGTTTCACTCGGATTTCCTACTGATGATCTGCTGAGACAATGTTCACAGGTAGGTGCAGGTCCGTCGTAAAGGGACGGAAAGACCCGCGCCGCCGCAATGTCCATCTTCTGACAGATGGTTGAGGTACCTCTGCTGTTTAGTGCAGAATGTCGAATCAAAGCACCTTTCAGCCCTCTAAATTTCGAAATTGTTATCTTATTGCGCTATTCGGCAATATATTAAGCCGATCCTCTTCAGGCCCCCTGACCGACATGTAAGAAAATTACCACCTTTGGTCCAGCATTCAGTGACTTGCATCCGTAGATTTTTGAGACAGCGATCATTTGAGGCACTCTTGTCTAACAGTGCTTCAAGTGGTATTCAAGTGAACACTGTCTCAAAAATCTGTGGCTATCAATCATAGAATGGTGGCCCCTGTTTTGACTGGAACAAAGGTGGCAATCTTCTTACACGTTGGTCAAGGGGTTGAAAATGGCTTAGTATATCGCCGAAACTGGTAGCCCAATAAAATAACAATCTGGAAATTTAGACAGCTAATAGGTGTTTGATTTGACATTCTGTAATAATAAAAAATAAAATGAAATACAATGAGCTCACATTAAAGCATTTGAAACACATTGCCAGAACACTGATAAGTAAAAGAGGCACCTTCCTATTATTGGAAATTGTAAGGTACTGCAACGAGACAGAGTCAGTTGTTGAAGGGGAAGAGGATAGGAATGTGGCGGTATAAGGACGGAGGACTAGTGCACTGCAGCGATAGGGTGGCTGTTTGGACAGAAGAGGGGATGCAGCAGAGGGGTGAATTGGTGACACTAATAGTTGTTGGGGAAAGGGAGTGTGAAAAGGAAGGGGTGAGGATGTGTGATGTGCGAAAGAAGGCCCCTATAAGGTAGATGGGGCACCTACCTGTAGCTTGTAGGACCGGTAAATGTCAGAGCAAAATTCATGGTCTGGGACAGGAAAAATGGCTCAAGTATCATTGGGAGAGCATATGGAGGGCGCGTTAAGTGGAGTGTTGGTGGTATGTATCAGTGAAGGTCCGCCAGCATATAAGGATTAGAATGTAAATGGGGAACGAGTTTGCAGATCTACATATCTACATATATATTCCGCTAGCCACCAAGCGGTGTGTGGAGGAGGGCAGTATTCGCGCCAAAGTCATATTCCTCCCCCCCCCCCCCCCCTCATTTGTTCCACTGGCGGATCGTGCGAGAGAAAAACGATTTTCTGGATGCCTCAGTACGAGCTCTGATTTCCCTTATCTTTGAATGGTGATCATTTCGCGATTTGAAAGTTGGTGGTAATAATAATTGCTCTATATCCTCATCGAGGATCGGATTTTGGAATTTAGTGAGGAGCCCCTACCGTTTAGCGCGTCGTCTATCTGCAAGTGTGTCCCACTCCAAACCTTCTATGAGATTTGTAACGCTCTCGCGATGGCTAAATGTTCCGGTCACGAGTCTTGCCTCTCTTCTTCGGATCTTCTAAATCTCTTGAATCAGACCCAGATGGTAAGGGTCCCATACAGACGAACAATAAGACCGAACGAACTAACGTATTGTAAGCAACTTCCTTTGTTGAAGGACTGAATCGCTTCAGGATTCTACCAATAAACCGCAATCTAGAGTTCGCCTTCACGTTACTTGTGTAATCTGATCGTTCCATTTAAGATCATTTCGAATAGTCACACCCAGATACTTGACGGATGTTACCGTTCCAAAGACTGGGCATTTACTTTGTACTCGTCCATTAACGGGGATTTTTCGCCTTGTTGTACGCAGTAGGTTACACTTACTAATATTGGTGTAGACTGTTTGGAGGCGCTCAGTGTGAGTGAGGAGAGGAGGAAATGCGATGAGCTGGTAAACGTACCATCGTGTATATGTAATAATTATACACAGTAATCATAGACATCTGTAATCTGTTTTTTTTTTTTTATCTGAGCCGTGTCTGTGTTTACTGTCCATTACATTCCTGTCTATAGTTTTGTTATGTAAGACAGCTTAAAAATTATTTGGTTCGTAAAATATTCGAAATAATCGTATACACATCATCCCCCTGTTCTGTGACGTCCAATGGCTCAGTCTTCCTGAGTTGTCGACGCATAGTCTTTACAGATGTATCTGTTTTTGCTCCTCTACTCCTCATTGCTGCTATGGATATTTTATTTAACAAGTTTTACATACATGACAAACCAGTGTGGGGCTCTGTTAATGGAGCTGTATTTACTGTAATTGGAGTTTGTTCTCAGTATGTCGACGTGACTGACGTATGGTGATATTTCTGGCACGTATATAATTTTTATTATTCAGGTTCCTGGTGTATATTTTTTGTACAAAAATTTGGCTTCATACACTAAGATTACTCTATCCGTAAGATGCAGATCTGAGAATCTGAAGATGACAACTAGTTACTGTCGAAACTGGTCATGAAATAAACTATTTCACATCAAGCGATTTTGCCTTCTAATATGCCAAATCTTTTTTAGAAAGTGCAGGATAAGCAACTGTGTACATTTTTTTTATAACAACCTACTTCTGTTATGAATTGTCGTCGCGAAATAAAAACTTACATGTTATTATGTCTACAACTTCGCTTGCGCCCGTTTTTTTCTCGAAGTTCAAGGCTGTGTTCTGAAAAAATTACAAAATATTTACAGTTCAAATTACTGGCCATCGCTGGCAGTGAAGTGTCAGCAGAAGTGCCAACACCGTGTTGTTTGAGGAAGCCGAAATGCACGCTATAAGCTCACGCAGGCTGGCGTGAAGTCTGAAACAGGATACTTAATGAATGCTATAAAGAAAAGTACGTAGCTGCTGGAATACTTAACTTTAATCCACAATTGGTGAACATTGGTCTTGTTACTGTACATGCTTCATTAGATACATAGCAAAGGATAAATGGCGCCTTGCTAGGTCGTAGCAATTGACTTAGCTGAAGGCTATGCTAACTATCGTCTCGGCAAATGAGAGCGTAATTCTCAGTGAACCTTTCCTAGCAACGTCGGCTGTACAACTGGGGCGAGTGCTAGTAAGTCTCTCTAGACCTGCCGTGTGGCGGCGCTCGGTCTGCAATTACTGACAGTGGCGACACGCAGATCCGACGTATACTAATGGACCGCGACCGATTTAAAAGCTACCACCTAGCAAGTGTGGTGTCTGGCTGTGACACCACAGGCAGCATACGAGTAGCGCCGCGGAAGAACTGAGGGCCGCTTGAGGAGATCAATGAATCGAGCCAATTTTGCACTTTGTTCATATAACCTGAGATTCTGGTCAGCTAGACCGTGTAGCGTTGATCGAAAAAGGTCTAGTCAAAGGGAGCGATGTCTTGAGAATACGGCGGGTGTGATAGAATGTTCAAGTTCAACGTTTCCAAGTATGTTTTGACGGCTTCTTCACCATGGAGTCGAGCGTCTCTACGCTGCAAAATCACATTTTCATGCCTATCGCTCTATTGTGGCCGTTTGTCTTTCAGTGATCAGCTGAAGCTCATCAATTACTTTCGATAATCCTTTGCCGTGATTGTTTCCGTCGGTTTGAGTTGCTTAGGACTCCAACTCTCTTCCCCCCTATGTAGGGCTTCGACGTTACTGAAGCGCTGAAACCATTCTCTGATCATTCTTTCACTAACAGGTGCCACGCCATATGTATAACACAGAATTTTATGAGATTCATCCACAGATTTCCTGATGTTAAAGCAGAAAATTAGAACTTTCGCTCCAATGATGATAACGGAGCTCGGAAGTTGATGTATTCGATCGAGAATAACTTCATGATACAATCACGCATCGGTTAATATTTTGATAGCGTTATGTTTACAGGTGACCAAACTTGCTGTATGACACTTATGATCCATCACCTCCAACATCACTTGCCGCTAATGTGAAGTAAAGTTATAGACCTAACAGTTACATTTCACTTTCATTTAACACATACCACAAATTCTACACAGGAGAAACCGGTAGAAACTTCGACACTAGATCTAAATAGCACACCAGAGAAAATGAAAGCAACCCATCCACAATTTTTTAACATCTACAAACAGGAAAACACGACGTAAACCCCATAAACGAAGCCCTAGGAATCCTGCATTTCAAGAAAATCAACGAACAAGCTGACCGAAACCACAAAAAGTACGTAGAAAACTTTATTCATATACACTCCTGGAAATTGAAATAAGAACACCGTTAATTCATTGTTCCAGGAAGGGGAAACTTTATTGACACATTCCTGGGGTCAGATACATCACATGATCACACTGACAGAACCACAGGCACATAGACACAGGCAACAGAGCATGCACAATGTCGGCACTAGTACAGTGTATATCCACCTTTCGCAGCAATGCAGGCTGCTATTCTCCCATGGAGACGATCGTAGAGATGCTGGATGTAGTCCTGTGGAACGGCTTGCCATGCCATTTCCACCTGGCGCCTCAGTTGGACCAGCGTTCGTGCTGGACGTGCAGACCGCGTGAGACGACGCTTCATCCAGTCCCAAACATGCTCAATGGGGGACAGATCCGGAGATCTTGCTGGCCAGGGTAGTTGACTTACACCTTCTAGAGCACGTTGGGTGGCACGGGATACATGCGGACGTGCATTGTCCTGTTGGAACAGCAAGTTCCCTTGCCGGTCTAGGAATGGTAGAACGATGGGTTCGATGACGGTTTGGATGTACCGTGCACTATTCAGTGTCCCCTCGACGATCACCAGTGGTGTACGGCCAGTGTAGGAGATCGCTCCCCACACCATGATGCCGGGTGTTGGCCCTGTGTGCCTCGGTCGTATGCAGTCCTGATTGTGGCGCTCACCTGCACGGCGCCAAACACGCATACGACCATCATTGGCACCAAGGCAGAAGCGACTCTCATCGCTGAAGACGACACGTCTCCATTCGTCCCTCCATTCACGCCTGTCGCGACACCACTGAAGGCGGGCTGCACGATGTTGGGGCGTGAGCGGAAGACGGCCTAACGGTGTGCGGGACCGTAGCCCAGCTTCATGGAGACGGTTGCGAATGGTCCTCGCCGATACCCCAGGAGCAACGGTGTCCCTAATTTGCTGGGAAGTGGCGGTGCGGTCCCCTACGGCACTGCGTAGGATCCTACGGTCTTGGCGTGCATCCGTGCGTCGCTGCGGTCCAGTCCCAGGTCGACGGGCACGTGCACCTTCCGCCGACCACTGGCGACAACATCGATGTACTGTGGAGACCTCACGCCCCACGTGTTGAGCAATTCGGCGGTACGTCCACCCGGCCTCCCGCATGCCCACTATACTCCCTCGCTCAAAGTCCGTCAACTGCACATACGGTTCACGTCCACGCTGTCGCGGCATGCTACCAGTGCTAAAGACTGCGATGAAGCTCCGTATGCCACGGCAAACTGGCTGACACTGACGGCGGCGGTGCACAAATGCTGCGCAGCTAGCGCCATTCGACGGCCAACACCGCGGTTCCTGGTGTGTCCGCTGTGCCGTGCGTGTGATCATTGCTTGTACAGCCCTCTCGCAGTGTCCGGAGCAAGTATGGTGGGTCTGACACACCGGTGTCAATGTGTTCTTTTTTCCATTTCCAGGAGTGTATATAGCAAGAAAACGTGCAAAATAATAAATAAGAGACACTAAATAACACATGTCCATAGTAACAGCGATAACAACATGAAGAGTATAAAACAAAGACATAAAACCAAGAAAACATCACAAATCATAGGTAATAATAAAATTATTGCGAAAAAATAAAAATATAACAGAAGAATCTTAACTAAAACTGAAAAAATTACAGGAAACTGATAATTAGAACCAAATCTATAAAAGCAATAAAAAACACCTGAAGTTCCAGACATCACTTACTTGTAATAGCAACAATGTAAACATGTAATATCGCTAACCCACTGTCATACAAACTGTCAAGAGAAAAATAGCGTACATAAAAACGGACTAAAACCAGATATATGTCTCCAACGTAGATCTAAGAAGACACTAATAATTCTAAAATAAAAGGCAAGATATGGCATCAACGATATTACTTGTAAGGTAAAAACACAAAAGAATGTATTATAACGTTTCTGATCGCAGTTACAAACCATTATAAGACGGATGAAACTTCAATAGTGGCAACTATTTATTTACAGCTCTTACAAAATAGATACGTCTTTCAAAGTATTACTGCCCTACAGAGTGGTCACCAGCATTGTGTATAATCCGTTGCCAGCGATATGGAAGTCGTAGGATACTCTTAGCAGTGCCAGTTGTGTTGACAGTTCGAGCGGCGCGGTCTGTTGCCCGACGAATTTGTTGCAGCTCTGAAGCGAATGCTGTGAAGTGTTTCCTTTAGTTTAGAAATCGAGTTGAACTCACGAGGTCTTAATTCAGGGATGTGCAGTAGGTGGTATAGCACTTAGCAGCCCCCATCAGTCAAACAAATCAGTAACAGCTTGTACTGTACATGCTTGAGCATTGTCCTGCAATATGATGGTCACGTCTTGCAGAAAGTGTTATCACTTCTGTCTCTAAGCTGTTCATTTTTGGAAC
Organism: Schistocerca nitens; assembly: GCF_023898315.1. Lineage (NCBI taxonomy): Eukaryota > Metazoa > Arthropoda > Insecta > Orthoptera > Acrididae > Schistocerca > Schistocerca nitens. The sequence goes on from NC_064623.1 coordinate 173,830,901, forward strand.
ACAACCTACGGTCAGCTTAGAGACAGAAGTGATGACCATCACTTTGCAGGACAATGCTCAATTCTTCACGCAGTATCCTATCTCTCAATTCATCTTCATCTATGTCCTCTTCCATTTCCATAATACTGCCCTCAAGTACATTGTCCTTGTATAGACCCTCTATATACCCCTTCCAACTATCTGCTTTCCCTTCTTTGCTCAAGACTAGTTTTCCATTTGAGCTCTTGATATTGGTACAGGTGGTTCTCTTTTCTCCAAGGGTCTCTTTAATTATGTTTCTACATCCTTACATTTGTCCTCTAGCCATTCCTGCTTGGCCATTTTGCACTTCCTGTCGATCTCATTTTTGAGACTTTTCTATTTCTTTTTGTCTGCTTCATCTACTGTATTTTTATATTTTGTCCTTTCATCAGTGAAATTCAATATCTCTTCTGTTCTACTAGAGCTAATCTTTTTATCTACTTGATCCACTGCTGCCTTCACTATTTCATCTCTCAAAGCTGCTTATTCTTCTTCTACCATATTTCTTTCCCTTGTCAATCGTTCCGTAATGCTCTCTCTGAAACTCTCTACAACTTCAGGTTCTTTCAGTTTATCCAGATCCCATCTTCATAAATTCCTATCTTTTTGCAGTTTCTTCATTTTTAATTTAGAGCCATAACAAATAAATTTGTGTGCGTCCACATCTGCACCAGGAAATTTGCAAAGTACGCCTACTAAAATTCAGTTTGAGAGGTGGCATGAGCCCCCCCTCTCATATTTCTATCTTACTCTGAGTAATTCGATTTTCGCCTCTACTTGCATGCAGTGAAAAGTTGCTATTGCTTCACATGCGGACTTCCCACGCAACGTCTCTCGTCACCTGGGTGGTCTGGTGACAGATGGGTTCTGCTGATCTTGAAAGGGTTAAGTCGACTGGTGTGAGGGAGTCGAGTGGAAGCTTTCCAGACGCCTACAACTCATACAAGCGGGGGCGACACGCCCACAGGGGCCTGAAGGAGCAGGTGGGGCTAGAGATTCCGTTACTTTGAAGAAACTTAGTGAAAACACTTTCTGGCGGGGTACCAGCGAGGCGTGGGAATGACTTGTGTTCGCAGACAGTCTTGGCGGGCAAATTCCCGCGTTTTCTGCAAAATCATAACTGTCATTGGCTTGCTCAGGGCATAGCTCCATGACATAGCAAAATCGATGCAGAAATTGGCACCAAGTATCTCCATTGGTGGAATAGTAGTCCGTCGGCAATAGAGTGGAATTTTTCAGCCGGTTTTCTAGTTGCTGATTGGAACATTTTACCATGGCCACTGTCTTGGGGGCGGGAATGGTCTGTGTTCGGCTTGTACGGGTGCTCTTGAGAGAGTCGGCTCTCGCTGCTCTGAACAGCCTGCCTTCTGTTGGCTGTCTAATATACTTTCATTTAAATGCAACTGTTTGACAAAGTTGCTGAAGTTTCGACTTCAATGCAACTTTATGAGCACAGTTGGCAATTGCGCCTTCTGCGTAAAAGCGGCCTATATTGTCCGTCTTGAGCAGTTTAGGCTAAAGTTGACTGTATCGGAGTTACTGTGTGACTTCGCTTGTTAAAATCAATCACTGTACCGTCAGTGATTGTGTGGCGAGCCTTCTTCGTCTCCCTCAGAGGCGCATTTGTATTGATAGGAAGTCTTTAGTCTGGAACAACCAGACCAGGATAATTTGTTTTGGGCTATACTTACGACATTATCATTACCACGACGGGACGTCAAAGCAACCAGCCATCGCTTCCGATACGCCAGATCGTGTCCCTGCAGTTAAGAAGACAGCTTGGTAATGTATGTCCGCAGCACCGGCAGACTAGGGAATTTTGCTCTGTGATAATCAGAGCTCAGCAGAGCGCGCCTGTTCCCGTCTTTTCTTACGTGGTTCTGTCTTAGGTGTTCATTGTCTGAGTTCTCACTACTGTAACAGCAATTAATGTTGGGTTGGCTGGGTGTTTCTCTTAAGATTTTAGTTGCAAGGAATTGGCTCCACATACCACTTGGTCATTAACGTCACAAGCTAGTTTACAGACAATTTCGCCTTCACAGCATGTATTTGAGTGTCCAATTTGACGTATTGTAAATGTTTCATGTGTTGTGTTTATTATTTTGAGTTTAGTCATAATAAATCAAATTGTTATTTTGGATAGTACTTTCATTGTGTAGATCGGTAGAGCAACCCTTTCAGCCGGCCGCGGTGGTCTCGCGGTTAAGGCGCTCAGTCCGGAACCGCGCGACTGCTACGGTCGCAGGTTCGAATCCTGCCTCGGGCATGGCTGTGTGTGATGTCCTTAGGTTAGTTAGGTTTAAGTAGTTCTAAGATCTAGGGGACTGATGACCACAGAAGTTAAGTCCCATAGTGCTCAGAGCCATTTGAACCAACCCTTTCATTTCTCACCACGTTAATGAAACATAATTATCAAATTAATTTCTATCAAATTAAATTATTGCAGGTGCCAAACTCTTTTCTACTCCACTTCTAGGGTCGATTACAGTCAGTTCGCGTTTCTTCTTAATCCATGTGCAACAGCCAAAGTCGGAGTTAGAAAAGGGGGGGGGGGGGCTTAGAGCATCATTTCCATATGAAGATTCTAGAAGAATTTAGTGTTAAATACACTGCTAGCCCCAGCACCTCGCAAGTTGCTCCGCACCCCATGTTATGCAGCTCCAAACAGCAATCTAGGGCGACCGTATTCGTTCTGCTAACGAATTTCTAAAATATGATACTTGAGCTGGAAGCCAGCTTGCAGTGTCTAGGGCGTTGAGACTGGCTAGGAGAATCCTCCTCTCGCCGTGCCCTAGGGCCGAGTGAACCGCGCCTGCCCTATTGGCTTTTCCTAGCGCCCCCACCCAGCAGCCGCCGCCTCCACGATTAAGCGGGTCGGGGTCGCCGCCGCCTGGGAGATTCTCGGCCATCGCTGCCGGTAATTAAGGAAGCCTCCTCCTCTCCCCAATCGCCCCAAGAAGCGAGAAGCGGCGACAAAGTTCAGGGGTGAGCTTTGGGTGGCGCCACTTCTGCGGCACTTGCCGATTCACCTCGCCCTCCTTGTCCAGCGCACACATGACCGCGAAGCCGCCGCAGCTTATTGTTACACACTTGTTATCGTATCGCATCTACTGGGATGCGAGTACGAGGGACGTTCAATAAGTAATGCAAATGCATTTTTTTCTCAGGCCGTTCCTGTCGAAAAGATGCGCAATTTGTTGTGGAACATTGTGGAATATTCCCGCTTCAGCCCCTATAGTTCACGAAGTTCTCATAGGTGGATGCGGTATACCTCTTAAAGTTCGTTCTTATTTGCATGCTACATCTTTATTCTTCATGTCTTCTTATTTATTTCTCAGCATAGCCATCCTGACGAAGAACGCTTTTCTCCCAACGAGCGACCAGTTTGTTGATACCGTCACTGTAGATTGTCTTACTTTGTTGACGGAGCCACAACGCCACCTGTGCTCGCATCGCTTCATCACTGTTAACATGAAGTCCTCGAAGGTTTTTTTTTCTTTACTTTTTGGAAACGGATGAAAATCGTATGCGCTCAAGTCGGGACTGCACGGAGAATAATCGGTGACAGTGAACCCAAGGTGTCGAATTGATGCAGATGTCGCAACGCTTGTGTGTGGTCAGCCATCGTCATTCTCAAGGAGACGGTTATCCATGTCTGGGACGAACTCTTCTAATTCGCCATATTACAAGCTACCGCCATATTACAAGTTACAGTTCGGAGCCCTCTAGCGGCAGAGGGCTGAAAGTAGTATGTATGAAGAATACATGTGTAGGATGTTAATAACGTGTGCTACATTTAAAAGACTTTAGGAGTTTTGATATAAAAATTTCGGAGGCTTTACTTTTCAGCTGCACTCGCCAACTTGCGCATCCATCGTAAGGCGGTCAAGTGAATTTTCGCAGTTGCTACTACCACCCGAAAAATGGTTCAAATGGCTCTGAGCACTATAGGACTTAACTTCTGAGGTCATCAGTCGCCTAGAACTTAGAACTACTTAAACCTAACTAACCTAAGGACGTCACAAACATCCATGCCCGAGGCAGGATTCGAAACTGCGACCGTAGCGGTAGTGGGGTTCCAGACTGTAGCTCCTAGAACCGCTCGGCCACACCGGCCGGCACTACCATCCCAAACAGCCATCGATCAGGGTCAGAAATATCGATGACAATGCCATCGATGAGTAAAGAATAGGTGGACCGCTAATACGAGGGTCGTTCAATAAGTAATATACCACACTTCTTTTTAAGCCATTAATTAATATACAGGGTGATCAAAAAGTCAGTATAAATTTTGAAAAGTGAATAAATCACGGAATAATGGAGATAGAGAGCTACAAATTGACACACATGCTTGGAATGGCATGAGGTTTTATTAGAACAAAAAAAAAAAAAAAAAAAAATACAGAAGTTCAAAAAATGTCCGACAGATGGCGCTTCATCTGATCAGAATAGCAATAATTAGCATAACAAAGTAAGACAAAGCAAAGATGATGTTCTTTACAGGAAATGCTCAATATGCCCACCATCATTCCTCAACAATAGCTGTAGTCGAGGAATAATGTTGTGAGCAGCACTGTAAAGCATGTCCGGAGTTATGGTGAGGCATTGGCGTCGGATGTTGTCTTTCAGCATCCCTAGAGATGTCGGTCGATCACGATACACTTGCGACTTCAGGTAATCCCAAAGCCAATAATAGCACGGACTGAGGTCTGGGGACCTGGGAGGCCAAGCATGACGAAAGTGGCGGCCGAGCACGCGATCATCACCAAACGACGCGCGCAAGAGATCTTTCACGCGTCTAGCGATATGGGGTGGAGCGCCATCCTGCATGAACATCGTACGTTCCAGCAGGTGTTTATCAGCCAGGCTGGGGATGATGCGGATCTGTAACACATCGGCGCACCTCCCACCCGTCACGGTAGCAGTTACCTGCTGTCCAGCGCCATCTGTCAGCCATTTTGTGAACTTTGTTTGTTTTGTTGTTGTTGTTGTTCTAATAAAACTCCATGTCATTCCAAACATGTGTGTTAATTTTTACCTCTCTATCTACATTATTCCGAGGGTTATTAAGTTTTCAAATTTATACTGACTTTTTGATCACTCGGTATATACGTAGACAAACGTCCTTGTTGGCGCTTCACATTTGATGTTTGTTCTGTGCGCCCGTGAAGTTTCGAACCGTTCTGGCAGATGGCAGAGCCGTAGTTCGGCGTCAAAATGGTTTCTACATACGACTCACGTCACAAGCAGTATGCTCTTATTGAATTCCTTGAATTCTTGTGTGCAGAAAAAGAAAACGTGGTGAACACCCATAAACGTTTGTGTGCGGTGTGCGGCGATGCTGCAGTTGATAGGAGTACGAATGGGCGATGGGTAAAGAGAGTTACAGCCTCACGAAATGCAGAAGCAGAGCTCCGTGACCAGCCACGATCGGGACAGCCATTGCTGTCGCAGCCACTGCTCCAGAGGTGCTGAATCGAGCGGTTGCCATTATTCGCGCTGACCAGTGCATCACAACCCGAGAATTGGTTCTGCAGTTGTCGGTCAGCGTTCGAAGTGCGTCTGCAATGATCGAGACCCGCGGATATTCAAAGAGGTGCTCACGACGGCTTCCACGATGCTCACAGCGGACCCCAAGATGGAAGAAAGGCCATTTCATCTGAACTGTTGGAGTGTTTGGAGACCGGCGGAGAGGCCTTTCCGTCACGGATCGTAACGGGGGACGAAAGCTGGGTGCACCACTTTGCGCCGGAAACAAAGAGGCAGTCCGTGGAGTGGCATCATTCACAACAAAAGAAAAATTTCAGGACAACTCCCTCTGCCGGGAAAGTCATAGTGACTTCTGGGACTGTGATGGCGTCCTTCTTGTGGATGTGATGCCAAGAGGGTCAGCCATCAAATCAAAGGCATACGCGAAGACTCTGAATGAATTCAAGAACCGTTTCCGACGTGTTCGATCGGACAAGGATCCAGCAGAAATCTTGCTCCAACACGATAATGCACGCCCATATACACGTCTGAGAACTGTAAGGGGTCCGTAGGCCCTTAGTATAAGTATTTTAAACATAGCTGCACAACAGCAACGCCGGCCGAAGTGGCCGGCCGGTGTGGGCGTGCGGTTAAAGGCGATTCAGTCTGGAACCGCGAGACCGCTACGGTCGCAGGTTCGAATCCTGCCTCGGGCATGGATGTGTGTGATGTCCTTAGGTTAGTTAGGTTTAATTAGTTCTAAATTCTAGGCGACTGATGACCTCAGAAGTTAAGTCGCATAGTGCTCAGAGCCATTTGAACAACAGCAACGGTTCCACGTAATAACATTATAAACAGCCGACCAGTTGCAATGGATAAAGAATTCTTTACCTAGGTTTCAACAAATTTAAATTTGTCTTCTTCAGAAGGTGGCAATTTTACGTTAGTATGGACTGATGTATCATCGCCGTTTTTACAAATGTCTGCATAGATCCATTTGTCAAAATTAAAATATAGCCCTAAAAATAGGGTTTGTCATGTAAATATAAATTAGTACATGGATGTTGCAGAGCTCACAACCGACTCCATATTTTAATTTTGACAAATGGATCTCAAATGGTTCAAATGGCTCTGAGCACTATGGGACTCAACATCTTAGGTCATAAGTCCCCTAGAACTTAGAACTACTTAAACCTAACCTAAGGACATCACACACACCCATGCCCGAGGCAGGATTCGAACCTGCGACCGTAGCAGTCCCGTGGTTCCGGACTGCAGCGCCAGAACCGCACGGCCACCGTGGCCGGCGACAAATGGATCTATGCAGACATTTGTAAAAACGGCGATGATACATCAGTCCATACTAATGTAAAATTGCCACCTTCTGAAGAAGACAAATTTAAATTTGTTGAAACCTAGGTAAAGAATTCTTTATCCATTGCAACTGGTCGGCTGTTTATAATTTTATCCCTTAGTATAACTCTGCACTCGGCACAGGTCGATAGGGCGAACAATCGATTGTGACGTGTTGCGAGAGCGAGCGTCGAGATGCGCCAGAGTGGTTGGCGGGAATGGGTGTGTGTATGGAGCCCATTATTGGAATACAGGCTTTTTAACCGAGAAGGGTGCCACCATCGCTGTGGTTAGACCCCTAAATAATAAATAAATACCGGGAAAGTGATGAAGTATCTTTATAAAAGGGACTAGTGCCGATATTTAGTTTCGCGTCTACCCCACCGGCCTAAACTTGGATTTCAATGTTGGATGCAGTGATGGATTAGCGTGTGACGATAATGGTAAATGAAGAAAGCCTGTGCTCAGATTAGCCGTAATTAGATATGTATGACGAAGGCAGTGGCTTTCTCCTTTTTTGTGTTTTGAGAAGAATATAACTTCGTAATTAGTAAAACTGTGTTGATGTTCCTTATTACCATACATTCAGTATTATAGTATTGAACAGTACGAACTGGAAAGTAACAACCTACGTACCAGTCAATTCCGATTACCAGCCCCATTAGGTTCACGGTCATGTTAATAATAAATATTGGGGTGGTATTCGATCAGATCAGGTCGGGATAAAAACGGAGGTGTTACAGACCCGGGAACAGATCACCAAATTGGGTTGGATATCATTGCCCCATTCACCCCAGACACCCTCGGACTTCCATCTCTTTGGGATGCTTAAAGATTCTGCACGGGGAACACACTTTGAAGATGACGAAAGTGTCAGTCACGCAGTGAAAACATGACTACCCCTACAGGACAAGAGTTTTTACTAGCAGGGAATACATAGTCTTCCAAAACGTTGGCGCACGGCCATAGAAGGTGATGGACACTACGTAGAAAAATAGGACATGGACAAGAAAGACATGTTGATGTACGTATATTGTCACCAAATTCTGACTCGTTAACAATAAATATGTTCCGAGAGAAACAGTGTGGGTCATTACTTACTGAACGATCCTCGTAGAATTAAGATAGCAGTTAACCAAACAAAGGAGGAGAGTTTGCAGAAATTTTAAGGAAGGAAGAATTTTAATGAGAGAATACAGAGGATAAGTTGGCAATAAGGACTTACTAAGGACGTTGCGCAAGTATGGTGGTTACGGTTAGCAGTCGGAGTGAATGACAAATCGCCCAGATAACAGCGCCTGTTAGCACGCCTCTGCAGCTAAATGAGCAGAAGATTTGGTTTTTAGGGGGTTTGACACATCCGACTGGCTGATTAACGATATGACACACGCGTATCACCAAGCTACGGCTATTCACTGCTAATACTGTGCTGTAGGGGAAGGTGTTTCCGTTTCGAGACTGGAGGAGTATATAAGATAACGTAGACAGAATTTCTATAAGGAGTGATGAATGACAACTTTCTCTAAATGTAGCAACAATTGAGTCAATGCAGGCGCGTACGAAAAACAATCTGTAATACTCGAATACAGAATTAGCTGTGAGCTGCCTGACACATTCGCGTCAATTTAATATACAGGCGTTCGTGGAGCCACTCTATAGCAGTTCTGGGCGTCTGGGGTGTCGCATTGTCCTGCTGGAATTGCCCAAGTCGTTCGGGATCCCCAATGAACATGAATGGATGCAGGTGATCAAACAGGATGCTTACGTGCGTGTCACCTGTCAGAGTTGTATCTAGACGTATCAGGGGTCCCACATCACTCCACCTACACACGCCCCACGCCATTACAGAGTCTCCACCAGCCTTAACAGTTCCCTGCTGACATGCAGGGTCCATGGACTCATGAGGTTGTCTCCATACCCGCACACGTCCATCCACTACATACACTTTCAAACGAGACTCGTCCGACCAGGCAACATGTTACCAGTCATCAACAGTACAATGTCGGTGATGACAGGGCCTAACAAGGCGAAAAGCGTTGTCTCGTGCAATTATCAAGTGTACACGAGTGGGCCTTCGGCTCCGATATGCCGTATCGATGACCCTTCATCGAATGGTTCGCACGTTGACACTTGTTAATGGCCCAGCATTGAAATCTGCAGCAATTTGCCTGAAGGGTTACACTGCTGTCACGTGGGCGATTCTCTTCAGTCGCCGTTGGTCACGTTCTTGCAGGATCTTTTTTTCGGCCGCAGCGATGTGGGAGATTTAATGTTATACCGGATTCCTGATATTCACGGTACACTCGTGAGATGGCCGTAAGGGAAAATCCCCACCTCATCGCTACCTCGGAGATGCTGTGTCCCATCGCTCGTGAGCCGAGTATAACACCACGCTCAGACTCACTTTCCGGCCGGTGTGGCCGAGCGGTTCTCGGCGCTTCAGCCTGGAACCGCGCGACGGCTACGGTCGCAGGTTCGAATCCTGCCTCGGGAATGGATGTGTGTGATTTCCTTAGGTTTAAGTAGTTCTAAGTACTATGGGATTGATGACCTCATACGTTAAGTTCCATAGTGCTCAGAGCCATCTGAACCATTTCAATCTCACTCACTTAAGGGGCTCCGGAAAGGCTCAAAATCATGAAAAGTTCAATTTTTACTTTTTTGCGTTTTCTGAATCTGCAGACTATTACCTTTTAATAGATATATAATTTATTCAATTCCGAAGACTACAACTATTTTTAAATTTTTTTTAAATGTGTTCTACATGGGCGTGACCCACTGTGGCGCTGTTAAACTGCTGTCAAATGGTGTTATTATTAACGTCCGTGTTCATCAGGTACATTTTAGTGATGTGAGATAAAGTATGTGTTGTGCCTAACCTGTGATGGTTCAATATATATCGCTGGTGTGATTGTCGATTGTTTCATGTTTATTTACTCTGTCGTTATCTCGAAAATATTCGTAATTAATTCTGTTTCTTGAGTCTCTGTTTTGTTGAAGTATAATAATGAGTAAAAGTAAAGTTATTAGAAATCCTCTGAAGGCTTTTAAGAAAAGGAGAAATGTTGTAAAGCCAAAGGTATTTAGAAATATGGGAATGAAGATAGGTTCTAACATGGTACGAGCGATGCTTGCTTTAGACAAGGAACGCCTTCGGGCTGCAGACAGGGCTGTAAAGAGTCTAGAAATACAAGCAAGAGTAAACAGGAGGAGGAAGAAGAGGAAGCTGGAGGAGGAGTTTGCAGAGGATGAAGATAATCCATCCTATGGACCTGGAATGCACTAAAAAGTTAATCCAATCTTTGTCGCTCGATTCCCAAAACTTTCATTTTCTCATACTAATTACATGTTTTCTAAGGATCTTCCAAACATATTTGTTTCAAACTTTCAGTAAATGTTACATAGTACCTTGTGCATAATTTAACACAGCCTTTTTCCAAAAAAACTGTATATTTTTGAATATATAAATAAAAAATTGCAAAAAATGTTGTGAATTTTCATTACAATTGAAAAAAATGATCTTTAATAACTGAACTAAAATTTTGTAAAATCCCTGTGTTAAGTTGTATCCCATATTCCAATAAATAATCTGTAAAAGGTTCAACTTCCTACCTAAAATACTTTGCGAGGAAAGATGTAATTTATAAGCGTTATTTTAACATTGCAAGTATTGGGCGTTCCGGAGCCCCTTAAATTTTGACAACCTGTCATTGTAGCAGCAGTAACCGATCTGACAACTGCGCTAGACACTTGTTGTCTTATAATAGCGTTGCCGACCGCACAGCTGCATTCTGCCTATGTAGGTATCTCTGTATTTGAATACGCATGGCTATTCCAGTTTCTTTGGCGCTCCAGTGTACATCTGCGACCGCTTTTAATGCAATAAATACATAAATCTGCGCGTGGTTCCTACGGACACAATGGCGTAGAGGATTCTGGTAAACCTGCGTTTTCAGACCCTCACTACTTAATATTCACAACACATTTTTCGAGAAGGACGGAAAATAAAAATTGGCATAATGGTTGACATAGTCTGCATTAAGATGTGACATACTGATAATGGTAATAGCGAACACCCTGTTCACGAATGACAAAAAGGGACGCATACTTGGAAAAGACCAAGCGAGGTGGCGCAGTGGTTAGCACACTGGACTCGCATTCGGGAGGACGACGGTTCAATCCCGTCTCCAGCCATCCTGATTTAGGTTTTCCGTGATTTCGCTAAATCGTTTCAGGCAAATGCCGGGATGGTTCCTTTGAAAGGGCACGGCCGATTTCCTTCCCCATCCTTCCCTAACCCGAGCTTGCGCTCCGTCTCTAATGACCTCGTTGTCGACGGGACGTTAAAAAACACTAACCTAACCTAACCTAACTTGGAAAAGGCCGGGAGACACGGGAAGGTTCCAACTGTATTACTTCGAAGTCAGCTACTGGACTGTAAGGTGTATCCATGTGTCATCACTTCTGTCTCTATGCTATTCATTTTTGGAACTCAACCTACGACCAGCTTAGAAGTGATGACACTTCCTGCAGGACCTCACCATCATTTTGCACGACAATGCTCAAGCACGTACAGTGCAAGCTGTTACTGATTTGTTTGAGTGATGGGGCTGCTAAGTCCTATACCACCTACTGCACTCCCCTGACTTAAGCCTTCGTGAGTTGATTTCTAAACTGAAGGAAACACTTCACGGCATTCGCTTCAGAACTGCTACAAATTCGTCGGGCAATAGACCGCGCCTCTCGAACTGTCAACACAACTGGCACTGCTGAGAGTATCCTACGACTTTCACATCCCTTGCAACTGGTTATACGCAATGCAGTAAAACTTTGAAACACGTGTCTATTTTGTACGTGCTGTAAATAAATAGTTGCCACTATTAAAGTTACAACCCTCGTATTACGTAAAGGAAAAGCAGAGTAGGCAGCACAGGTGAAGAGGAATGTTTGTGCCTAAAAAGGGAATCACAGGTGTTCGACAGACAAACATAGGTACAAGGAAGGTAAGTCCGAAGAAACCTTTAGTAACAATGAAATACTTCAGTTGATCGACGAAACACGTAAGTGCAGAAAATGTTCAGAGAAAACGAGGAATACAAGAAACATAAATTCCTCAGGGATGAAATAAATAGCAAATAGAGGGCAGCCAAGGAGGAATGGAAGCAGAAGAGATGTGAGGAAATAGAAAAAAAAATGATCATCGGGAGGATAGATTCAGTATACGGATGAGTCAAAACATTCTTCGATGAAATTAAATGCAAGGGTGGTAAATTTAAAAGTGCAATGAGAACTCTGTTAAATGCAGAGAAAGGGGTTGGTAGGAAAGAGTACTTTGAAGACTTCTGTGAGGGCGGCAGTGGGGGACGTAAAAGAAGAAATTGGAATCGATAAGGAAGACATAGGGGATCCATTATTAGAGCCTGAATTTAGAAGAGCTCTTGGGCAATTGAGATCAAATAATGCAGAACGGATAGATGGCATTCTAAAGGAATTTAGAAAATCATGGAGGGAAGTGGCAACCAAACGACTATTCAGGTTGGTGTGTAGAATCTATGAAACCATCAGACATTCGGAAAAATATCATCCATACCCTTCCGAAGGTAGCAAGGCAGATAGGTGCGAAAACTATCGCACAATGAACTTAACGGCTCCCGCGACGAAGTTGCTGACAAGAAGAATATACAGAGGAATGGAAAGGAATACTGAGGAACTGTGAGAGGACGATTAGTTTGGCTTAAGGATATGTAAAGACACCAGAGAGAGGAAATTCTGATGTACGGATCGATAATGGAAGTCTTAAACAGCAACTCTGTAAATCTGAAGAGGTTGAAAAAAATCAGCCAACCAGTTGCAAATAAAGGTTTCGATATTTGCAACGGATTGGCTGATGTTTCAACCTCTTCGCATAATGGAAGTAAAGAAAAATCAAGTAGAGCTCATAGGATACCTCGACGCAGAAAAAAATTCTATAACGTAAAATGGTAGAAGACGTAGGAAATTATGAGAAAAGTAGTATTACGTGTCAGGGAAAGACGGGTTGTATAAAAATGGTTCAAATGGCTCTAAGGACTATGGGACTTAACTTCTCAGGTCATCAGTCCCCTAGAACTTAGAACTACTTAAACCTAACTAACCTAAGGACATCACACACATCCATGCCCGAGGCAGGATTCGAACCTGCGACCGTAGCGGTCGGGCGGCTCCAGACTGTAGCGCCTAGAACCGCTCGGCCACTCCGGCCGGCTGACGGGATATATACAATATGTACAAGGACCAAACGGAGCAATAAGACTTGAAGACCAAGGACGAAGGGCTCGGATTAAGAAGGTTTCAAGACAAGGATGCAGTCTTTTATCTCTACTGTTCGATCTGTACATCGAATAAGTGATGACAGAAACAAAACAAAGGTTCAACATTGGGGTTAAAATTCAAGGTGATTATTAGTGATAAGATTCGCCGATGGCATTGCTATCCTCAGTGAATGTGAAGAAGAATTCCTGCCCGCTGTGTCGGAGCGGTTCCAGGCGCTTCAGTCTGGACCCGCGCTGCTGCTGCGGCCGCAGGTTCGAATCCTGCCTCGGGCATGGATGTGTGTGATGTCTTTAGGTTGGTTAGGTTTAAGTAGTTCCAAGTCTAGGGGACTGATGACCTCAGATGTTAAGTCCCATAGTGCTTAGAGCCATTTGAAGAAGAATTACAGGATCTATTGGATGGAATGAATAGTCTAATGAGTACAGAATATGGAATAAGAGTAAACAAGGAAAAGGCCAAGTTAATAAGATGTAACAAAAATGATGACAGTGAGAAACTTATCGTCGACCAAGAAAAATCTACTGGTATCAGACATAGGCCTTAATTTGAGGAAGAAATTTCTGAGAATGCATGTTTGGAACACAGCATTGTTTGGTAGGGAAACTGGACAGTGGGAAAGAGTGAACAGAAGAGAATCCAAGCAATTGAGATGTGGTGCTGCTGAAGAATATTGAAAATTAAGCGAACTAATAAGATAATGACGTTTTGCAGAGGATCGGTGAACAAAGGAACATGTGGAAGAATGGACGGAATGATAGGACATGTATTAAGACAAGACAACAGGCAATAACCTCCATGGTACTAGAAGGAGATGCAGAGGGTAAAAACTCTACAGAAAGACAGAGATAGGAATACATTCAGCAAATAATTGAGGACGTATCTTTCAATTGCTGCTGTGAGATGAAAAGGTTCGCACAGGAGAGAAATTCATGGCGGGCCGGAGCAAACAAGTCAGAAGACGCCGATAATACTGCACAGATTGCACACTGTAGGCGGTGTCTAAGAAGACTAATTAACATCGAGGGTATCGATTCGAACTGGGCTTGGCTGAAAGACAGGGCTAACCATTAAATGCTACTCCTACTCTATGTCATTCATCAGTCATTGAGGCTGCTGCGCCATTGTTTCGCCATACGACGACTAGATGGTATCAATGACTGAAAGATCTACAGAGCAGTCGCAAGAGGTCCTGTTGTATCTTGTTCAAAGTTAACGTTACAGAGACCTTGAAGATTACTGTTGTTGTGGTCATCAGTCCTGAGACTGGTTTGATGCAGCTCCACGCTACTCTATCCTGTGCAAGCTTCTTCATCTCCCAGTACCTACTGCAACCTACATCCTTCTGAATCTGTTTAGTGTATTCATCTCTTGGTCTACCTCTATGATTTTTACCCTCCACGCTGCCCTCCAGTACTAAACTGGTGATCCCTTGATGCCTCAGAACATGTCCTACCAACCGATCCCTTCTTCTAGTCAAGTTGTGCCACAAACTCCTCCACAATTCTATTCAATACCTCCTCATTAGTTATGTGATCTACCCATCTAATCACAGCATTCTTCTGTAGCATCACATTTCGAAAGCTTCTATTCTCTTCTTGTCCTAACTAGTTATCGTCCATGTTTCACTTCCATACATGGCTACACTCCCTACAAATACTTTCAGAAACGACTTCCTGACACTTAAATCAATACTCGATGTTTACAAATTTCTCTTCTTCAGAAACTCTTTCCTTCCCATTGCCAGTCTACATATCCTCTCTACTTCGGCCATCATCAGTTATTTTGCTCCCCAAATAGCAAAACTCCTTTAAACTTTGTGTGTCTCATTTCCTAATCTAATTCCCTCAGCATCACCCGACTTAAATCGACTACATTCCATTATCCTCGTTTTGCTTTTGTTGATGTTCATCTTATACCCTCCTTTCAAGACACTGTCCATTCCGTTCAACTGCTCTTCCAAGTGCTTTGCTGTCTCTGACACAATTACAATGTAATCGGCGAACATTAAAGTTTTTATTTCTTCTCCATGGATTTTTTTCTTTTGTTTCTTTTACGGCTTGCTCAATATACAGATTCAATAGCATCGGGGAGAGGCTACAACCCAGTCTCACTCCCTTCCCCACCACTGCTTCCCTTTCATGTCCCTCGACTCTTGTAACTGTCATCTGCTTTCTGTACAAATTGTAAATAGCCTTTCGCTCCCTGTATTTTATCCCTGCCACCTTCAGAATTTGAAAGAGAATATTCCAGTCAACATTGTCAAAAGCTTTCTCTAAGTCTACAAATGCTAGAAACGTAGGTTTGCTTTTCTTTAATCTTTCTTCTAAGATAAGTCGTAGGGTCAGTATTGCCTCACGTGTTCCAACATTTCTACGGAATCCGAACTGATCTTCCCCGAGTTCGGCTCCTACCAGTTTTTCCATACGTCTGTAAAGAATTCACGTTAGTATTTTGCAGCTGTGACTTATTAAACTGATAGTTCTGTAATTTTCACATGTGTCAACACCTGCTTTCTTTGGGATTGGAATTATTATATTCTTCTTGAAGTCTGAGGGAACTTCGCCTGTCTCATACATTATGCTCACCATATAGTAGAGTTTTGTCAGGACTGGCTCTCCCAAGGTTGTCAGTAGTTCTAATGGAATGTTGTCTACTCCCGGGGCCTTGTTTCGACATAGGTCTTTCAGTGCTCTGTCATACTCTTCACGCAGTATCGTATCTCCCATTTCTTCTTCATCCTCATCCTCTTCCATTTCCAAAATATTGTCCTTAAGAAGGTAGTTCTTCAGAAATATGGCGTTTATTGTCCGAATTATCGGCTATACGAAGCAGAGGTGATAGTTCGGTGCATCCAGTGGAACTCTGGACCACGGTAGGGATCAGAAATGCAATCTGCAGCGTTCATTCCCCAGTGAGCCTCCGCGCGCGGCTACATCCATTCACGCCTCTGTCGGGTCACACAGCTGGTGGTTCGCCCCTTGGCCCTTTTGGCAGTGCTGCGACCACTGCAACAGGTCCCAGCGAACGAGCTAGTAAAGTGACGTCACGGATAGCCGCATATGGCGACCTGTTGCCTAGTGCGTCTGCGGGGAACCACAACGCCCTGATATCTGACCTCGTTCGAGGCCGTCTGCGTCTCGTCGCTATTTCCACAGACTTTCTATGTGTAAGGAAAGAGCTCGAATCCCTTTATGCAGCGGCAGAGAGTGTGTTTTGTTCATGCTAGCGAGGCGTCCTCTAGCGTATTCCGTCGTTCAGAATTCATGTTGTGTACAACTGCAGAAAAGAATCTAAAGTTATAAATTATGTGTCCTTTTGGAATCATATCTGGAAGCTGGAGAGACTGAATAAGAGTCTCTGACCGTTCTTTCCACAAACCTATCGTCTTAAGTTGTGTCCCCAGCGCAGAAGACAGCTATATCGTTACTCTTGTGTTTCTGAAAGCTAGTGAAAGGTAACCATGAGAGACTGTCATACTAAAAACTGGGTTATATACATTACTGGCCATTAAAATTGCTACACCACGAAGATGACGTGCTACACACGCGAAATTTAACCGACAGGAAGAAGATGCTGTGATACGCAAATGATTAGCTTTTCAGAGCATTCGCACAAGGTTGGCGCCGGTGGCGACACCTACAAGGTGCTGACACGAGGAAAGTTTCCAACCGATTTCTCATACACAAACAGCAGTTGACCGGCGTTGCTTGGTGAAACGTTGTTGTGATGCCTCGTGTAAGAAGAAGAAATGCGTATCATCACGTTTCAGACTTTGATATATGTCGGATTGTAGCCTATTGCGATTGCGGTTTATCGTATCGCGACATTGCTGCTTGCGTTGGTCGAGATCCAATGACTGTTAGCAGAATATGGAATCGGTGGGTTCAGGAGGGTAATACGGAACGCCGTGCTGGATCCCAACGGCCTCGTATCACTAGCAGTCGAGATGACAGGCATCTTATCCGCATGGCTGTAACGCATTGTGCAGCAACGTCTCGATCCCTGAGACAACAGATGGGGAAGCTTGCAAGACAACCACCATCTGCACGAACAGTTTGACGATATTTGCAGCAGCATGGACTATCAGGTCGGAGACCATGGCTGCGGTTACCCTTGACGCTGCATCATAGACAGGAGCGCCTGCGATGGTGTACTCAACGACGAACCTGGGTGCACGAATGGCAAAACGTCATTATTTCGGATGAATCCAGGTTCTGTTTACAGCATCATGATGGTCACATCCGTGTTTGGCGACATCGCGGTGAACGCTCATTGGAAACGTGTATTCGTCATCGCCATACTGGTGTATCACGCGGCGTGATGGTATGGGGTGCCATTGGTTACATGTCTCGGTCATCTCTTGTTCGCATTGACGGCAATTTGAACAGTGGATGTTACATTTCAGATCTGTTACGACCCGTGGCTCTAACCTTCATTTGATCCCTGCGAAACTCTACATTTCAGCAGGATAATGCACGGCCGCCTGTTGCAGGACCTGTACGGGCCTTTCTGGATACAGAAAATATTCGACTGCTGCCCTGGCCAGCACATTCTCCAGATCTCTCACCAATTGTAAACATCTGGTCAATGGTGGCCGAGGAACTGGCTCGTCACAATACGCCGGTCACTACTCTTGATGAACTGTGGTATCGTGTTGAAGCTGCGTGGGTACCTGTACGTCCCATCCATGCTTTGTTTGACTCAATGCCCAGGCGTATCAAGGCCGTTATTACGGCCAGAGGTGGTCGTTCTGGGTACTGATTTCTCAGGATCTATGCACCCAAATTGCGTGAAAATGTAATCACATGTCAGTTCTAGTATAATATATTTGTCCAATTAGTACCCGTCTATTATCTGCATTTCTTCTTGGTGTAGCAATTTTAATGGTCAGTGGTGTGCAATGAAAAGTATACAAATAATTGGTAAGAGAAATTAGGCGTTTTGGCGCCTAGCACCCGAACGTGCCGACCTATCAGAAGCAAGTGCAGAACAATTGGCGGACTCTCCCACGGGGCTGGTACATACTGGAACAACTGTCGCTCGTAGGTCACTCCTCTTTTGTACCATATGTTACTTCACGCGCATCAGACAGGATATCAGCGACAAGACTTCGTGAAGACATTGCTGTCCTCAGTGGTTTGAGGAAGCATTTCAGCACCTCTCGCATGCAATTAATGCTAATGAGTGTATAACTCAGATTGAGGGAGAATAATAGGTTAGCGATAAACTTAACATCAAAACTGAGGATTGCCGGTCGGTATGGCCGAGCGGTTTTAGGCACTCCAGTCTGGAACCGCGCGACCGCTACGGTCGCAGGCTCGAATCCTGCCTCGGGCATGGATGTGTGTGATGTCCTTAGGTTAGTTAGGTTTAACTAGTTCTAAGTTCTAGGGGAATGATGACCTCAGATGTTAACTCCCACAGTGCTCAGAGCCATTTGAACCCTTTTGAAAACTGAGGATCAAATAAGAGAAGAAGTGAAGGCAGTCTCCTGATCCAGCTAAGGTGTTGACGACTGATATTTCTTGAAACGTTGGAGATTTCTTAATTGTTTTCACACAGGTGAACTGTGAAAACGTCCTCACTAAATGGCGGATGGTCTCTTTACATAGCTATATTAATTACACCTACATCTGTATCCCCCCCCCATGAACCATGGACCTTGCCGTTGGTGGGGAGGCTTGCGTGCCTCAGCGATACAGATGGCCGTACCGTAGGTGCAACCACAACGGAGGGGTATCTGTTGTGAGACCAGACAAACATGTGGTTCCTGAAGAGGGGCAGCAGCCTTTTCAGTAGTTACAGGGGCAACAGTCTGGATGATTGACTGATCTGGCCTTGTAACATTAACCAAAACGGCCTTGCTGTGCTGGTACTGCGAACGGCTGAAATCAAGGGGAAACTACAGCCGTAATTTTTCCCGAGGACATGCAGCTTTACCGTATGATTAAATGATGATGGCGTCCTCTTGGGTAAAATATTCCGGAGGTAAAATAGTCCCCCATTCGGATCTCCGGGCTGGGACTACTCATGAGGACGTCGTTATCAGGAGAAAGAAAACTGGCATTCTACGGATCGGACCGTGGAATGTCAGATCCCTTAATCGGGCAGGTAGGTTAGAAAACTTAAAAAGGGAAATGGATAGGTTAAAGTTAGATATAGTGCGAATTTGTGAAGTTCGGTGGCAGGAGGAACAAGACTTCTGGTCAGGTGAATACAGGGTTATAAATATAAAATCAAATAGGGGTAACGCGGGAGTAGGTTTAATAATGAAAAAAAAAGTAGGAATGCGGGTAAGCTACTACAAACAGCATAGTGAACGCATTATTGTGGCTAACATAGACACGAAGCCCACACCTACTACAGTAGAACAAGTTTAAATGCCAACTAGCTCTGCAGATGATGAAGAAATTGGTGAAATGTATGATAAGATAAAAGAAATTATTCAGGTAGTGAAGGGAGACGAAAATTTAATAGTCATGGGTGACTGGAATTCGAGAGTAGGAAAACGGAGAGAAGGAAACATAATAGGTGAATATGGATTGGGGGAAAGAAATGAAAGAGGAAGCCGTCTGGTAGAATTTTGCACAGAGCATAACGTAATCATAGCGAACACTTGGTTCAAGAATCATAAAAGAAGGTTGTATACCTGGAAGAATCCTGGAGATACTAAAAGGTATCAGATAGATTATATAATGGTAAGACAGTGATTTAGGAACCAGGTTTTAAACTGTAAGACATTTCCAGGGGCAGATGTGGATTCTGACCACAATCTATTGGTTATGAACTACAGATTGAAACTGAAGAAACTGCAAAAAGGTGGGAATTTAAGGAGATGGAACCTGGATAAACTGAAAGAACCAGAGGTTGTAGAGAGTTTCAGGGAGAGCATAAGGGAACAATTGACAGGAATGGGGGAAAGAAATACAGTAGAAGAAGAATGGGTAGCTCTGAGGGATGAAGTAGTGAAGGCAGCAGAGGATCAAGTAGGTAAAAAGACGAGGGCTAATAGAAATCCTTGGGTAACAGAAGAAATATTGAATTTAATTGATGAAAGGAGAAAATATAAAAATGCAGTAAATGAAGCAGGCAAAAAGGAATACAAACGTCTCAAAAATGAGATCGACAGGAAGTGCAAAATGGCTAAGCAGGGATGGCTAGAGGACAAATGTAAGGATGTAGAGGCTTGTCTCACTAGGGGTAAGATAGATACTGCCTACAGGAAAATTAAAGAGACCTTTGGAGAGAAGAGAACCACTTGTATGAATATCAAGAGCTCAGATGGCAACCCAGTTCTAAGCAAAGATGTGTAGGCAGAAAGGTGGAAGGAGTATATAGAGGGTTTATACAAGGGCGATGTACTTGAGGACAATATTATGGAAATGGAAGAGGATGTAGATGAAGATGAAATGGGAGATAAGATACTGCGTGAAGAGTTTGACAGAGCACTGAAAGAAGTGAGTCGAAACAAGGCCCCGGGAGTAGACAACATTCCATTAGAACTACTGATGGTCTTGGGAGAGCCAGTCATGACAAAACTCTACCATCTGGTGAGCAAGATGTATGAGACAGGCGAAATATCCACAGACTTCAAGAAGAATATAATAATTCCAATCCCAAAGAAAGTAGGTGTTGACAGATGTGAAAATTACCGAACTATCAGTTTAATAAGTCACAGCTGCAAAATACTAACGCGAATTCTTTACAGACGAATGGAAAAACTGGTAGAAGCGGACCCCGGGGAAGATCAGTTTGGATTCCGTAGAAATTTTGGAACACGTGAGGCAATACTAACCTTACGACTTATCTTAGAAGAAAGATTAAGAAAAGGCAAACCTACGTTTCTAGCATTTGTAGACTTAGAGAAAGCTTTTGACAACGTTAACTGGAATACTCTCTTTCAAATTCTGAAGGTGGCAGGGGTAAAATACAGGGAGCGAAAGGCTATTTACAATTTGTACAGAAACCAGATGGCAGTTATAAGAGTCGAGGGGCATGAAAGGGAAGCAGCGGTTGGGAAGGGAGTGAGACAGGGTTGTAGCCTCTCCCCGATGTTATTCAATCTGTACATTGAGCAAGCAGTAAAGGAAACAAAAGAAAAATTCGAAGTAGGTATTAAAATTCATGGAGAAGAATTAAAAACTTTGAGGTTCGCCGATGACATTGTAATTCTGTCCGAGACAGCAAAGGACTTGGAAGAGCAGTTGAACGGAATGGAGAGTGTCTTGAAAGGAGGATATAAGATGAACATCAACAGAAGCAAAACGAGGATAATGGAATGTAGTCAAATTAAATCGGGTGATGTTGAGGGGATTAGATTAGGAAATGAGACACTTAAAGTAGTAAAGGAGTTTTGCTATTTAGGGAGCAAAATAACTGATGATGGTCGAAGTAGAGAGGATATAAAATGTAGACTGGCAATGGCAAGGAAAGCGTTTCGGAAGAAGAGAAATTTGTTAACATCGAGTATAGATTTAAGCGTCAGGAAGTCGTTTCTGAAAGTATTTGTATGGAGTGTAGCCATGTATGGAAGTGAAACATGGACGATAAATAGTTTGGGCAAGAAGAGAATAGAAGCTTTCGAAATGTGGTGCTACAGAAGAATGCTGAAGATAAGGTGATTAGATCACTTAACTAATAAGGAGGTATTGAATAGGATTGGGGAGAAGAGAGGTTTGTGGCACAACTTGACTAGAAGAAGGGATCGGTTGGTAGGACATGTTTTAAGGCATCAAGGGATCACAAATTTAGCATTGGAGGGCAGCGTGGTGGGTAAAAATCGTAGAGGGAGACCAAGAGATGAATACACTAAGCAGATTCAGAAGGATTTAGGTTGCAGTAGGTACTGGGAGATGAAGAAGCTTGCACAGGATAGAGTAGCATGGAGAGCTGCATTAAACCAGTCTCAGAACTGAAGACAACAACAACAACAACATCTGTATCTGACTTTGCAATTCACCTTGAGGTGTGTGGTGGAGGGTACTTTGTGTACCACTTCTTCATTTTCCTGTTCCAGTTGCGTGCGGTTCGCAGGAAGAACTACTTCCGACAAGCTTCCGTGTGGTCTGGAATGTATCTAATTTTGTCTTGATGATCTTTTCGCGGGATGTACGCAAGAAGACGCTATATTTTGCTTGTCTCTTCTAGAAACGCACGCTCTCAAAACTTTAACAGTAGATCAAACCTGATGCAGAACGCCTCTCTTGCAGCGTCTTCCCTTGGAGCTGGCTGAGCATCTCCGTGACGTTTAGAGCTCACTAAATGAACCTGTGACGAAACGCGCTGCCCTTCTTTGTACCTTCTCTGTTTCCGTAACCAATTCGGTCTGGTGCGGATCGCAGACTGACGAGCAACATTCAAGTATCGGTCGAACGAGCGTATTGTAAGCTACTTCCTTTCTTGATGGATGGACTGCGTTACCTGAGAATCCTTCTAATGATTTTCAGTCTGGTATCTGCCTTAATGTGGTAGTTTCACTTCAGAACGTCCCTTCCATACGCTCCTAGATATTTTACGGAAGTAATTGCTTCGAACGATTTTTCTCCAATTTTGTAGTCGTACAATAAAAGCTTTTCCTGTCTATGTATTCACAATGTGTTATATTTGTTTACATCAAGAGTCAGTTGCCACTCCCTGTATCAAGCGTCGATTCATCGTACAATATGCGTTAGATGAGTATGTCCCAAGCAAGATCGTGAGAGATGGAAAAGAGCCATCGTGGTACAACAACCGAATTAGAAAACTGCTGCGGAAGCAAAGGGTACTTCACAGCAAACATAAACATAGCCAAAAACTTGCAGAAAAACAAAAATTACCCGTAGCGAAATGTAGTGTGAAGAAGGCTATGCGAGAGGCGTTCAATGAATTCGAAAGTAATGTTCTATGTACTCACTTGGCAGAAAATCCTAAGAAATTTTGGTCTTATGCCAAAGCGGTAGGTGGATCAAAACAAAATGTCCAGACACACTGTGACCAAAGTAGTACTCAAACAGAGGATGACAGACTAAAGGCCGAAATACTAAATGTCTTTTTCCAAAGCTATTTCACATAGGAAGACTGCACTCTAGAATGTCGCACAGATGACAAAATGGTAGATATCGAAATAGACGACAGAGGGATAGAGAAACAATCAAAATCGCTCAAAAGAGGAAAGGCTGCTGGACCTGATGGGATACCAGTTCCATTTTACACAGAGTACGCGAAGGAACTTGCCCCCCTTCTTGCAGCGGTGTACCGTAGGTCTCTAGAAGAGCGTAGCGTTCCAAAGTATTGGAAAAGCGCACAGGTCATCCCCGTCTTCAAGAAGGGACGTCGAACCCATGTGCAGAACTATAGACCTATATCTCTAACGTCGATCAGTTGTAGAATTTTGGAACACGTATTATGTTCGAGTATAATGACTTTTCTGGAGACTGGAAATCTACTCTGTAGGAATCAGCATGGGTTTCGAAAAAGACGATCGTGTGAAACCCAGCTCGCGCTATTCGTCCACGAGACTCTGAGGGCCATAGACGCGGGTTCCCAGGTAGATGCCGTGTTTCTTGACTTCCGCAAGGCGTTCGATACAGTTCCCCACAGTCGTTTAGTGAAGAAAGTAAGAGCATGTGGACTATCAGACCAATTGTGTGACTGGATTGAAGAGTTCCTAGATAACAGAACGCAGCATGTCATTCTCAATGGTGAGAAGTCTTCCGAAGTAAGAGTGATTTCAGGTGTGCCGCAGGGGGGGGGGGGGGTGCCCTAGGACCGTTGCTATTCACAATATACATAACTGATCTTGTGGATGACATCGGAAGTTCACTGAGGCTTTTTGCGGATGATGCTGTGGTATATCGAGAGGTTGCAACAATGGAAAATTGTATTGAAATGCAGCAGGATCTGCAGAGAATTGACGCATGGTGCAGGGAATGGCAATTGAATTTCAATGTAGACAAGTGTAATGTGCTGCGTGTACATAGAAAGAAAGATCCCTTATCATTTGGCTACAATATAGCAGGTCAGCAACTGGAAGCAGTTAATTCCATAAATTATCTTGGAGTACGCATTAGGAGTGATTTAAAATGGAATGATCATATAAAGTTAATCGTCGGTAAAGCAGATGCCAGACTGAGATTCATTGGAAGAATCCTAAGGAAATGCAATCCGAAAACAAAGGATGTAGGTTACAGTACGCTTGTTCGCCCACTGCTTGAATACTGCTCAGCAGTGTGGGACCCATACCAGATATGGTTGATAGAAGAGATAGAGAAGATTCAACGAAGAGCAGCGCGCTTCGTTGCAGGATCATTTAGTAATCGCGAAAGCGTTACGTAGATGATGGATAAACTCCAGTGGAAGACTCTGCAGGAGAGACGCTCAGTAGCTCGGTATGGGCTTTTGTTGAAGTTTCGAGAACATACCTTCACCGAGGAGTCAAGCAGTATATTGCTCCCTCCTACGTATATCTCGCGAAGAGACCATGAGGATAAAATCAGAGAGATTAGAGCCCACACAGAGGCATACCGACAATCCTTCTTTCCACGAAAAATACCATACTGGAGTAGAAGCGTGAACCGATAGAGGTACTCAAGGTATCCTCCACCACACACCGTCAGGTGGCTTGCGGAGTTTGGATGTAGATGTAGATGTAGAGGAGATTTTGCGTTCGAAAATTCTACAACAGGACGACGTCAGAGATATGGGCGTTTAGTTTTGTCCTTCTGTTCATGAAAACGGGAATGAACTGCGCTTTTCTTCTGCTGATTAGGAAAGCTTCGCTCCTCCAGTGATCTACGTTACACTGCTAGGAGAGGTGCAAGTTCTCTCGCATAGTGTTTGTAGGATAGTATTAGTACCCCGCCAAGTGTAGTTGCCTTCCCACTGTTGAGCAATTTCAGTTCCTTTTCCGTCCCACACTCACGTGTTTCAGTATATCTCATTTTAACATTCGTACAGCTTTTTAGAGGAGGAACTACAGTATTTCCGGTTCTCTTTGTCATCCGCCGTTCCAGTGCCCTTACGGTTACAAAACGTCTAGACAGATGGCTTCGATTTCTTTACTAACATAAGCCAAAACTTCTTAAGACGTCAAGTCGGTAGGTAGAATTTTACCTTCGAATTCGTTCAGTGCTTGCACACATGGATGTTCTTATGTTAATTTTGGCTTTACTCAGGTTTTTTAAATTTGCAGTTAAGCTCATTTTGTTTCCGTGGCATCTCTCTAACATGTCTGTCGAGCCACGGTGGGTTTTCTCCATGACTTTTCTCGGCACATACCTGAAGTGTACTGAACACTACTCTCGAACTTTACTCTTTCTCAGTGATACAGATGAGAGTCTCTTGTTGTCCGCTCACGTAATCTAAAATCTGTTTCTGTCGCCTTCGCTAAGCAGGAGTATGTTCCTATTTAAAGACGCGTTTGGTGACGCTATAACAACCATAAAATCTCTGATTGTGTTTTTTACGCTAAGTGAGTCTTATAGTATGGGCGTGTCGGTGACCAAGAGAGCTAGTATATTGTTTCCGTGAGTCGGTTCTTTGACTAGCTGCTCAAGGTAGTTTTCAGATAAGACGTTTAAAACAATTTCACGCGATTTCTTAGTCTACTATTCGCCGCAAATGTGGAATGCACTTTACAAATAACCATTTGAGTATTGGACGACAGTAACTTTAGCATAATGGCTCTTAGCAGTAACTTCATCTACAGAGACACTAATAAAATGTAATTTGCCCAACATTTATGAATAAATATGTTATATTTACTGAGATGTTCATTTTCAGAATTTTAATGCGTAATGAAATAATTAATGAAATACGGTACCTAAGCAAAGAAGAAAGAAATACTGTAAATCCGAATGTAATACAAACATTTGACTGGATTACACATTACAAAGGACTGTGTTACAATCCAGAAATCAAAGAAACAGAGAATAAAGAACAACTGCAAGCAATAGATTGTATAGATGTGGTGTAATTGAAGACAGTTCTCTAAAAAAATTGAAAAATCACTGATCACGAGGACTAGCTAGAACAACTTCCGAATTATTTAAACACGAAGGAATTTGCCTAGAATTAAAAATGCTACATCTCTTTAACATGTGCTAGATACAATGTGAGATACCGGAAGAATGGAAAATATTGTAGCAATGGTCATTTCATTATACAAAAAGTCGAAAGATGTAATACATCCAACTACAATGATGTGAGTATTCTGATTAATGGGTACAAAATGTACAGCAAAATAATAAATGAAAGACTTTGAAGTATCTCAGATATAACTTTAACGGAGGAACATTTAGGTTTACCGATGGGAAGGTCATGGATTGACGGTATTCTTGCACTGAAACAGATAATAGAAAAGAGACGAGAATTAAATCTGGAAACTCACCTAGCTTTTGTAAATTACGAAAAAGCATTTGAAGAATTCAAAAAGTTATATTGTGGACAATAAAAAAAAGAAACCGTAAACATTGGATCCAAGGCGCAAAATTCCTTACACGAACACTAGAATTAGAATTGACGCGACTAAAGAGAGAACACTTGAAATACAACAAATCAAAGCGTAAGGCAAGGGTGTAGCTTGTCACCAAAGTTACTCAGTATCTACACTCCTGGAAATTGAAATAAGAACACCGTGAATTCATTGTCCCAGGAAGGGGAAACTTTATTGACACATTCCTGGGGTCAGATACATCACATGATCACACTGACAGAACCACAGGCACATAGACACAGGCAACAGAGCATGCACAATGTCGGCACTAGTACAGTGTATATCCACCTTTCGCAGCAATGCAGGCTGCTATTCTCCCATGGAGACGATCGTAGAGATGCTGGATGTAGTCCTGTGGAACGGCTTGCCATGCCATTTCCACCTGGCGCCTCAGTTGGACCACCGTTCGTGCTGGACGTGCAGACCGCGTGAGACGACGCTTCATCCAGTCCCAAACATGCTCAATGGGGGACAGATCCGGAGATCTTGCTGGCCAGGGTAGTTGACTTACACCTTCTAGAGCACGTTGGGTGGCACGCGATACATGCGGACGTGCATTGTCCTGTTGGAACAGCAAGTTCCCTTGCCGGTCTAGGAATGGTAGAACGATGGGTTCGATGACGGTTTGGATGTACCGTGCACTATTCAGTGTCCCCTCGACGATCACCAGTGGTGTACGGCCAGTGTAGGAGATCGCTCCCCACACCATGATGCCGGGTGTTGGCCCTGTGTGCCTCGGTCGTATGCAGTCCTGATTGTGGCGCTCACCTGCACGGCGCCAAACACGCATACGACCATCATTGGCACCAAGGCAGAAGCGACTCTCATCGCTGAAGACGACACGTCTCCATTCGTCCCTCCATTCACGCCTGTCGCGACACCACTGGAGGCGGGCTGCACGATGTTGGGGCGTGAGCGGAAGACGGCCTAACGGTGTGCGGGACCGTAGCCCAGCTTCATGGAGACGGTTGCGAATGGTCCTCGCCGATACCCCAGGAGCAACAGTGTTCCTAATTTGCTGGGAAGTGGCGGTGCGGTCCCCTACGGCACTGCGTAGGATCCTACGGTCTTGGCGTGCATCCGTGCGTCGCTGCGGTCCGGTCCCAGGTCGACGGGCACGTGCACCTTCCGCCGACCACTGGCGACAACATCGATGTACTGTGGAGACCTCACGCCCCACGTGTTGAGCAATTCGGCGGTACGTCCACCCGGCCTCCCGCATGCCCACTATACGCCCTCGCTCAAAGTCCGTCAACTGCACATACGGTTCACGTCCACGCTGTCGCGGCATGCTACCAGTGTTAAAGACTGCGATGGAGCTCCGTATGCCACGGCAAACTGGCTGACACTGACGGCGGCGGTGCACAAATGCTGCGCAGCTAGCGCCATTCGACGGCCAACACCGCGGTTCCTGGTGTGTCCGCTGTGCCGTGCGTGTGATCATTGCTTGTACAGCCCTCTCGCAGTGTCCGGAGCAAGTATGGTGGGTCTGACACACCGGTGTCAATGTGTTCTTTTTTCCATTTCCAGGAGTGTATTTACATGATACGATCAGAGAATGGAAGAGAGATGGAACACAATCACACATAAATACTGGGCGCAATGAGCCTATTAACACGACGTTAGTCGCGGATGATCGAGTTATACGAGACAGCGAAGCTAGGTTACAAATGGCATTAAGTAAACTAAATGAAATAAGCGCAAGCTACAATCTGGCTATACCTATAAATAAAACTAAAACCGTTACCATTTCAGGTACTCACGCAGTACCAGCAAAAATAGTCCTCAATAGAAAACCGCGAGAACAGGAAGCCCTTTCCGATGTTTAGGATGTGACGTATCATATGAACAAGATTTGGATATACAGAAGAAACTAATTCTTATCACCATACATGTGGCACAATCAGGATAACTTTTACAGGGTAGAACAAAACAGTTCACACTTTATTATAAGGGGCGGAAAATTAGACACTAAGAAATAAAGATCGAAGACAGTTAGAAACGTACAAGAAAGAAATTTCTAAGTTCCGTGAAAGGCTGTGTTAGGAAAGACAGAATGAAGTAATTAAGAGAAGAATTAGAGGTTCAACAAACAACCCAAAGAGCAATCTAAGACATAGCAAAATGACGGGAACATTTACTTCGTATGCCACCACAAAGACTTCTTTTAACTAGAAATAGAATGGTATAAGAGAGGTGTGGGTAGGCAGAAGATGAGACAGTGAAACCGGAACAGATCCTAGGTCTAACCCTGAAGCGGCATAAGAGAAAAAATTAAGAATTTTTATGATCACCTCGCATCTTTCCGTTGCATTTCCCTCTCTTCGTACTGCAATTTCAGAAAAATCTTGAAAGGAGTAACCGCAAAGAGAAACCACAAGCTTTCAAACAGTCCTTCTTTCGAAGAGATGGAGCCTCTTGTGAATTTGGTTTGTTTATCGATTAACGGAGCAACAATGTCTACTAGTTCACGGATGATAGCTGGACACATTTTTAAATATTATAATCGAGTAACGCAAATATTTCTAGTTTTTCGAGATTTTTAGTAACAAAAAATCCCTCGCTTATTTCCACATGAAGCACAGGTAATTATATACTCGATTCTGCAGACCATGACACCGTTAGACTCACATAAGTAGCCTAGAATTAAATGTTACATCAAATCGCGTGAACTACACCTAAAAAATGAATGCAAAGTTTCAATCCTGAATTATTGTGAAAAAGGTGAAAATTTTGGTGACTTAGAAATAAATTACACTACTGGCTATTAAAATTGCTACACCACGAAGATGACGTGCTACAGACGCTAAATTTAACCGACGGGAACAAGGTGCTGTAATATGCAAATGATTAGTTTTTCAGAGCATTCACACAAGGTTGGCGCCGGTGGCGACACCTACAACGTGCTGACATGAGGAAAGCTTCCAACCGATTTCTCATACACAAACAGCAGTTGACCGGCGTTGCTTGGTGAAACGTTGTTGTGAAGCCTCGTGTAAGGAGGGGAAATGCGTACCATCACGTTTCCGACTTTGATAAAGGTCGGATTGTAGCCTACGCGATTGCGGTTTATCGTATCGCGACATTGCTGCTCGCGTCGGTCGAGATCCAATGACTGTTAGCAGAATATGGAATCGGTGGGTTCACGAGGGTAATACGGAACGCGGAGCTTCGTATCACTAGCAGTCGAGATGACAGGCATCTCATCCGCATGGCTGTAACGGATCGTGCAGCCACTTCTCGATCCCTGAGTCAACAGATGGGGACGTTTGCAAGACAACCACCATCTGCACCAAGAGTTCTACGACGTTTGCAGCAGCATGGACTATAAGCTCGGAGACCATGGCTGCGGTTACCCTCGACGCTGCATCAGAGACAGGAGCGCCTGCGATGGTGTACTCAACGACGAACCTGGGTGTACGAATGGCAAAACGTCACTTTTTCGGATAAATCCAGGTTCTGTTTACAGCATCATGATGGTCGCATCCGTGTTTGGCGACATCGCGGTGAACGCACATTGGAAACGTGTATTCGTCATAGCCATACTGGCGTATCACCCGGCGTGATGGTATGGGGTGCCATTGGTTACACATCTCGGTCACGTCTCGTTCGCATAGACGGCACTTTGAACAGTGGACGTTACATTTCAGATGTGTTACAACCCGTGGCTCTACCCATCATTCGATCCCTGCGAAATCCTACAGGATAATGCACGACCGTATGTTGCAGGTCCTGTACGGGCCTTTCTGGATACAGAAAATGTTCGACTGCTGCCCTGGCCAGCACATTCTCCAGATCTCTCACCAATTGAAAACGTCTGGTCAGTGGTGGCCGAGCAACTGGCTCGTCACAATACGCCAGTTACTACTCTTGATCAACTCTGGTATCGTGTTGAAGCTGCATAGACAGCTGTACCTGTATACACCATCCAAGCTCTATTTGACTCAATGCCCAGGCGTATCAAGGCCGTTATTAGGGCCAGAGGTGGTTGTTCTGGGTACTGATTTCTCGGGATCTATGCATCCAAATTGCGTGAAAATGTAATCACATGTTAATTCTAGTATAATATATCTGTCCAATGAATACCCGTTTATCATCCGCATTTCTTCTTGGTGTGGCAATTTTAATGGCCAGTAGTGTATAAATGGAGATTCATATGGTTCAGTCACTGGTCCACTTCCAGTCAATTAAACCAGATCTTTATCCACATTCTGGAAACCATTACGAAGTGTACTTGAGAGAGAACATTACATCGTACAACCTATTAGCTTTACGCCTCATTTCGTGTCTATATAGATTGCCTGCAGTCTGTCTTATAAGAAGAGAGCAGAATTAGGGCGCAGTGCGCTTCGGCCCTGGTTCAGAGGAGAGACTGGGATGTTAGTCGGCGGCTGCAGCCCCACTGCTCCGGTAGCGGCTGCCTCGCCTTGCCGCGCCGCTTAAAGAGATTGATTTTTAAAGCGGCGGTGCCGCGATTTTCACGTTCCACGCCCTGGGCGGAGCGTGTAAAACTGTGCCCAACGGACCGTGCCCAAGTGTCGCACAAGTGGCGACCATTCCACGTCAGTGATGTAGGACCAGCGCACGGTTGTATGGCACCCACTGCAGTTAGGGATACTTCCCGTTCCATCCGCGTAAAAAGTGTGCTAATAATCGCTGTTTAAACGTCTCCGTCCACAATGTACGAACGCTCTTTCTGTTTTTTTTTTTTTTTTTCCGGGATCCAGTTTGTCGCGAAACGGAAATCACAACGAAAGGTATGTGAGCGTGGGATTTGCTATTCTGTCATTCTGCGCAACGGATTAATCTGAGATGTACCCTTTACCCTGTGGCTCCTGCAAGATGCAATTTCCAACACCACACTACTACGGAAGTCAGACAGACGCTCCTAACGTTCTAAAAAGAAATGCCTGAAAAACTCTCAGCAATAAATATCATCTGGAGTCGTCCGCTGTAAGGAAATGACACAAAAATTCACAAAATTTCTTACGTAACTAGTGGGATACTTGGGTACTGCCACCCAGAGTGGTCAAGCGGTTCTAGTCGCTACAGTGTGGAACCGCGCGACCGCTACGGTCGCAGGTTCGAATCCTGCCTCGGGCATCGATGTGTGTGATGTCCTTAGGTTAGTTAGGTTTAAGTAGTTCTAAGTTCTAGGGGACTGATGACCTCAGATGTTAAGTCCCATACTGCTCAGAGCATTTGAACTTGGGTAATGGAGTAGTGCTAGTTAGTGTAAGAATGGCACTTTTAGTTATGAATTGAACAAGTTATATACTGGTTCTTTTCGGAATGTGAAGTTACCTCTCAAGAATACGATTCGCTAATGAAATTTCTATACAAAGTTCAAGATTGTTATTGACTTGGCAGAATGGCTGAGAGCCGCGCCTACTCAACTTGAATAATTATCCATTAGAATGTTGCCAGGGTGTCCCATGTGAAATGCAGTGAAGGGTACTGTTATGGAGGAAATATGGGGCTCGCAATAGCTGTAGTGCACAATACCGTAAGCTGCGCAAGGACTCAGAGTCGCACTTCGATTTGCTCTCGACAGAGGTGCTCTCCCAGTGAAGTACTGAGGAGAGACTTGTTCCTCACTTTTTGAGAACACGTACGAGCGCGCACGCTCTCGTTACGTGTTCTCGCTCCAAGAGCGACAATGGGATGGCCCCTCTCCACGCCAGACGTGAAGGGGTATATCTTTCAGTCTCTTCCATTATTCCTTCAGCTCAAGGCGTCAGAAATATCGTCTGCCAATGAGCATTGCTCTTCTAAAACGGGAGAATGACGTTTCGTTTAAGGCGACCAATCCAGAAATCCGTAGCATTGGTGTTTGGCGTTTGCTGTCTTCCTGTGAAAATCTCTGAAACTGCGTGCTATGTGTAAAGAATGCATAGGCTGGCCGCTCCCACACGATGTAGCGGAAGTTACTTTTAAGCCGAACACGGGGTCGTTCCTCCTTTCACTCGGGGAACCGCTGTCTTCTCTATGGGCGGTCACTGGCCAACATAGATAGGCTGGGTCGTCCTCTGAAGGGACCGGCCCCCTGGCATGCAGTCTGCCTCTCTCGAACTAAAGGCTCCTGTGGCTGTCGTGGCTGGAATGTATGTGTGTACGCCAGCCTCGAGTATTTCAACCACTGTGCGCTTACTTGTTATTCGCATATCGTTTACATGAATTCATACAACATTGACTTTATCTTATCAAATGGCTCTGAGCACTATGGGACTTAACATCTATGGTCATCAGTCCCCTAGAACTTAGAACTACTTAAACCTAACTAACCTAAGGACAGCACACAACACCCAGCCATCACGAGGCGGAGAAAATTCCTGACCCCGCCGGGAATCGAACCCGGGAACCCGGGCGTGGGAAGCGAGAACGCTACCGCACGACCACGAGATGCGGGCTTTATCTTATCGAGTTTGGGTTCGAATGAAGCGTCTTGATGTGTGGAATATGATTGTGAGGGCGGAATATGTAAGCAATGAAGGTCAGGAGACAACAACATCTTACAGTCAGAAATTTTTTATAAGGTGTGATCAAAAAGTTTCCGTTCGTAGACGACACACTCAACAATCGCTGCAAATTAGGCAAAATGGCCGTGAGCTCTGGGGCACCAGATTGAAGATACCCGTCTGGTAAATCACCTTATCCTGCTGTGTGAAGATGTCTGCATCTGCCTGCTGCACGTCCTCGTTCGACATGAGTCGTAGACTCTCCAAGGCTATTTGTAAGGGACTGAAGGTGTGATAATCACTGTAGGGCAGGTGCTCCCACTAGTGTTGGCATAGCTTCTGCGTTACGACATCTCTGACAGGGCAACAACGAAGAGGGCCAAGCGACTGGGGAAAGGCGCAGGTGATTTCCCTTTTAAAGAAGGGCCGTAGGAAAGATGCACTCAGTTGTGACAAGTATCGTGGCGCCCTCCGTCTCTAATGCTGGAATTCAGTATGTTGTTGGCCCACCCTTAGCCCTGATGAAAACTTCCACTCTCGCAGGTATACATTCAATAACGCGCTGGAAGGTTTCTTGGGGAACGGCAGCCCATTCTTCATGGAGTGTTGCACTGAGGAGAGGTATCAATGGCGGTCGGTGAGGCCTGGCACGAAGTCGGCGTTCCAAACCATCAAAAAGGTTTGGTCAGGTCAGGTTTCTGTGCTGGCCAGTCAATTACAAACATGTTATTGTCGTGTAACCACTTCACCACAGACCGTGTGTTATGAACAGGTACTCGATAGTGATGGAAGCTGCAATCACCATCCCCAAATTGCTCTTCAACAGTGGGAAGCAAGAAGGTGCTTGAAACATCAATGTAGGCCTGTACTGTGATAGTGCCATGCAAAACAACAAGGGGTGCAAGTCCCCTCCATGAAAAAGAAGGCCACACCATAATGCCACTGCCTCTGAATTTTACTTTTGGCACTACACACGCTGGCAGATGACGTTAACTGGACGTTCGTCATTGGATCGCCATATTGTGTACAGCAATTCATCACTCCACACAACGTTTTTCTGCTGCTCAATCGTCCAATGTTTACACTCCTTGCACCAAGCGATGCGTCGTGTGGCATTTGCCGGTGTGACGTGTGGCTTATGACCAGCTGCTCGACCATGAAATCGAAATTTTCTCACCTCCCGCCTACCTTTCATAGTACATAGTACTGATGCAATCATGAATTCCTGTGTAATGGTCTCGATAAATGGTTCAAATGGCTCTGATCACTATGGGACTTAACATCTGAGGTCATCAGTCCCCTAGAACTTAGAACTACTTAAACCTAACTAACCTAAGGACATCACACACATCCATGCCCAAGGCAGGATTCGAACATGCGACCGTAGCGGTCGCGCGGTTCCAGACTGAAGCGCCTAGAATCGTTCGGCCACACCGGCCAGCTTGGTCTGCCTATTACTGTATCAGCTGTTGTATCAGCGCTGACTGTCCATCGTGTCTTCAAGGGATGGTGTGCCACTTCCAGCCATGTAAGACGGTACAGAAACATGGTCGTAAAAATATTCTAAGCAACGGTGACAGGAGACAATCTGGTGCAAACGAGACATGAATCTCTCTTGCCTGTGAATGCAGGTAAAACTCAAATAGTTTCCGAGCGAAGAAGGAGAAGAGGATTGGACCTACTGGATATTTGGATGATGATGATGATGATGTTTGGGTTGTGGGGCCCTCAACTGCGCGGTTATCAGTACCCGCACAAATTTCCAAACTTTGCTTAGTCCAAACTCGCCACATTCATGAATGATGATGAAATGATGAGGACAACACAAACACCCAGTCATCTCGAGGCAAGTGAAAATCTCTGACACCGCCGCGGATCGGGTATTTGGAGTCGGGTTCTTTGCAAGAGGTCATTGCTCACAATGGCATATAAAGATGTCCATCTTTAATGAGCCACATCTCTAACATCTAAATTGGACAGTAACTGAATGGCAGATGATAGTGTTAGTAAGAATCGTGGTTTTACTCCTTCCCAAACGATGCTACTTATACATTCACTCATCAAATAGTACAAGCCATAAATAGTAATATGCCACCGATTGAGATTTTTGTGATCTTTCAAAGGCGTTTGACGTTTGTACTTCATATTACTCTCTTGGAAAAACTTAAGTGTTACGGAACTGACGGCTTTACGAACAGCTGGTTTCAGTCACGGTCAACAAACAGTATGCAAAAGGTTGTGCTGAATATATCAGATGATGTTGGAGGCATAGAAAATTTTAGCAACCTTGTAGGTATGAATGACCTTACACTTAATACTGAACAAGCAAAAATGCTACTTTTTACAGAAATGCTGGCATTATAATAATTCCCGTCAGAGAGAAAGCGATGAAAGAGTTGGTAAATGATATCTTCGAAGAATTATTAAGTGGTTCTCTGAAAATGGTCTCTCCCTAAATCTGGAAAAAAACGCCATATTCAGTTGTGTACAAGAGATGGCACATCATGTAGATACCTCTTCAAGGAGCTAGGCATTATAACCGTGCTGTCACAATACGTATATTCGCTAATGATAAATAATCCGCCATTGTTAAAGCTATTAATGGCTCAGAAAGGATTTTAATATACAGCAACAAAAATTTTTGATAATTTGCCCAGTAACAAGCAAGTTTTAAATCTACTTTGAAATCGTGTCTCCTGAACAATTCCTTCTATTCCTTTCATGAATTCCCACATCAAAACTGATAGCCGGTTAAAAAATAGAAACATGAAACGTTAAGTGTAATTGCATAGTTGGACTAAATATAATAATGTGTCCAATGATGTTAACACTTATCATGTATACATATCCTGTAAAGTGACTCGTTCCACGCCATTTAGATGAAAGAATCGTTCAAATGATATATGGAACACGTAACTTACTAACTGAAAGATGGTCCAGTGAGGCATTTAATGTGCAAAGTGTGTACGACGTAGCCCAGGCCCCAGGTTGTATGGTGTGTCGAGGAATAATAGAATATGCAAATTACAAAAGTCTCTGCTATTAAGTTTAAAATTTCTTTTCCCAATTACCGGGGAATTGGCCTTGACGCAGTGGGTACACCTGTTCCCGTCAGATCATCGAAGTTAGGCGCTGTCGGGCGCGGCCGGCACTTGGATGGGTGACCATCCGGGTCGCCTTGCGCTGCTGCCATTTTTCGGGGCGCACTCAGCCTAGCGATGCCAATTGAGGATCTACTCGACTGAATAGTAGCGGCTCCGGTCAAAGAAAACCATCATAACGACCGGGAGAGCGGTGTGCTGACCACAAGCCCCTCCTATCCGCATCCTCAGCTGAGGATGACACAGCGGGCGGACGGTCCCGATGAGCCACTTGTGGCCTGAAGACGGAGTGCTTGTGCTTTTTTTTTCCCAGTTGCTACTCACTTTAGAGCCCCGAATCAAAAAGAAACACTACTTGCAAACGTACGTAAATCTCTGTATTTTATTCACCAATACTTTATGCTTCATTCACCACAGTCTACAACAAAATGTGCTCCACACCTTCGACCATAAATATAATAGACTGGCCCTGACGTCATTTTCGTGGCTCCAACATCTCTGGGCTAAAGCCACGTGAATGTTGGCAAAACATGGTTGTTTCGTGTTGCGCTTATGGCTGTACTCAGCGTTTTGTCGGGGGAAATGGCATTACATTTCATGTGTGTTTCTATGATAGTGCAGATGCGTTTATTGAAATCTGCTGAAGTGACTTTTTTTTTTTTACACTTGAAATTGAGTATCACGTAAATTAAAGTGTTGAAAGTGATGCCTGTAAAGTCAGACTCATATTACATTTTGGAAAGTATCTGTGATAATTGGGTTACAGAAGTAAGTATAACTCTCGTTCCTACTCATAGGTTCCCTAAGGATGAAAACCGAAGGCAGCTTTGGATACAGGCCCTGAAACGGAAAAACTTTAAGCCGTCTGCACATACGCCCCTTTTTGTATATACAAGTGAGATTATAATAAGGTAAGAGCACATATAGTCGACACATGAAGAGCATTTTTTTCTACCTTCTAATACTATTAAATAAATGTAGGCTCCAAAATTATTTTCTGAAACTTCAAAGTCTCACCTTTCATCTAAAATATCATTTTTTTTAACTGATGGTTTAAACTTTTGTAAAACTTTTAGGAACTGAACCTTCGAAGTGCACCTAAAATTGATACTCTAAAATGGACCTGCTCCTAAAGTCGACAATTTTGGCATCTATAGTTGACATAATTCCCACATCCCATTTTCTTTTATAAGTGACTAGAGCTCAAAACGCGACGAATCCAATATTTAAAGTTTTGACACGAGCCCACTCTTACTGTTTAAAAGAATTTTAACGACATTTTACTTTAATTGATAGTTAATAGTAATTTCGTCCCGCTGCCCACCAGAGGGGCGTTCGATGTATTTGTTAGATTTCATAAATGGTACTGTGAACAAATACAGGTTAAGTGTAGTTCTGACATAATTTTTCGCAAATAAAAAAGTAATTTTTGTTGGAAGCGTTTGGCAGTTAATTGAGAAATGTTGATAAAATACGATACAAACATAGGATGGCAGACCGCTGATTTGAAATCCCGCCACGTTCTGCCAACAGTCACGTGGTTTATGTTGGAGCCACACCAGCCCTATAGCTTCTGCACAGCAAGGCCAGTCTACTAGTATCTATGGTCGAAGCTCCACACAGACTAGTGGATCATCTGCTAATCGTAGTAGCATGAGCGCCCGTAAGATAGTTTGTGGGAGGGGGAGGGGCATGGGGAACACCTGTTGTATGGAGAATTTTTAATGTGTTGGAAGACAAATTGCGACTTCTAAGTAGCCATAAAAAGTTCCAGGTCCGACCATGTTAAAAACCTACTTCATACCGACTTTTAAATAATATTCTTGAAACAGAAAAGCCTGACTACAGTATATTTTTACATTTGCCCATTGACAAGGGGGTTATGGGTGGGCTACCCGCCCCTACCGCTTCCTTGCCACGAAATGCGGACGCCATTGCTTTTTAGTGTTTCAGTAAGTCTTTTGAGAAAAGGTGACTTCCGTTTTTCATCCATTCTCTGTCGTAATGTTTGATTAGTATGTTGAAGTTGTGCTGATAACCATGAGAAGATATACCACATCATTGGCCAGCACTATCTTCCCTCAGTGACGCGGTTCGGTGCAAGATTTGTAGTAAGAACTCTGGATATACAAACTAATTTTCAAAATAAAGAAAACGTAGTTAAACTGTATCAGGTCGTGATATCAAAAATGAGTATATACGTGATATGCATGGTTTGTGTGGTGTCACCGCCAGACACCACACTTGCTGATGTGTCGGCAGCTGGGCCAACACCTTGTAGATAGAGGTGGCTTAAAAGGCACACTAGACTAACGCAGGCGGGCGTGAAGTACTGGAACAGGATACGTAATTAATGCTATGAAGAAAAGTACGTAGCTGGTATAATACTTATCTTTAATCAATCACTGTGGTACATCGCACAAAGGAGACTTTAATTACAATCACTGTAAGGCTAATGGCGCCTGGCTAGTTCGTAGCCATTAACTTAGCTGAAGGCTATTCTGTCTCTCGGCTAATGAGAGAGAAAGGCTTCGTACGTCTAGTCGCTTGCTCTGTCGTCCGTACAACTGTGCTGATTTCGAGTCAGTCTCTCGAGACCTGCCTTGTGGTGGCGCTGGGTTTGCGATCACACAGTGGCGACACGCGGGTCCGACATGTACTACAGGACCGCGGCCGATTTAAGCTACCACCTAGCACGTGTGGTGTCTGGCTGTGACACCACACTTGCTAGGTGGTAGCTTAAATCGGCCGCGGTCCATTAGTACATGTCGGACCCGCGTGTCGCCACTGTCAGGATCGAAGACCGAGCGCCACCACACGGCAGGTCTCGAGAGACTGACTAGCACTCGCCCCAGTTGTACGACGACTTTGCTAGCGACTACACCGACGAAGCCTTTCTCTCATTTGCCGAGAGACAGTTAGAATAGCCTTCAGCTAAGTCCATGGCTACGACCTAGCAAGGCGCCATTTGTAACATTGCATGTATCTTAAGAGTCTCACTTGATTCGTCAAGTGCGATGTACCACATGGATGGAATAAAGTTAAGTATTACTGCAGCTACGTACTTTTGTTTATAGCATTCATACGTATCCTGTTTCAGCCTTCACGCCATCCTTCGTGCGCTTATAGCGTGCATTTCGGCCCCCTCAAACACACTGTGTCGGCACCTCGTGTCGACACAACAGTTTTATGTTAGAAGTAGTGTGTACTGTGCGTTGTTGTTACCTTCTGTTACATTGGTTCGAGGACGCTGGAGCAACGGCGGCACTTCTGTCACGTTGAACGATTCTCTTCAGTCGTCGTTGTTCCCGCTGTTGCAGCATCTTTTTCCGGCCGCAGTGATGTCGCAGAGTTGATGTTTTATCTGATTCCTGATATTCACTAGCGAAAAGGTCGTACGGGAAAATCCCGACTTCTTCGCCACCTCAGAGATGCTGTGTCCCATCGGTCTTGTGCCTACTGTAACACCACGTTCAAACTCACTTAAATCTTGATAATCCGCCGTTCTAGCAACAATATCCGACCTATCAACTGCGCCCGACACTTGTTGTCTTATATAGGCGATGTCGACCGCAGCACCGTATTCTGCCTGTTTAGAAACATATCTCTGAATTTGAATACGAACGGCCGTTCCAGTTTCTTTGGCGCTTCAGCGTAGTTCACCTCTCACGACCCTGGTGCTCTTCCACGTGTGGAAGGAATCGCCACGTCAACCCTTTCGTGGGCAAAATTACTGAGCAGTTTTTTTTTAATGAATGGAGAGCAGATAGTAGTTAACAGATAGGTATATTTATCACACAGAATATCAAATTTGCTCCCACTGTGATGGTGAGGTTACACTGCACTTCCTTGGAGTTAAATGACAAAAACAACTTTTTCAATATATGTCGTATTTATTTGATAAATTTACTTCTCTTGTTACAATGATTGTTCACAATTACTTGTCATGAAATTTTCTGAAACATGGATCTATGCAAAGTGGTATTTGACAATATGTACAAACACAGCGAGTGCTCTTTTCCGCAGCTTTGGTACTACAATGACGGCACGTCCAGTAGGTTTCTCCTAATATGGGTTGATGCTCCCCTACAGCCACATGACGAAAATCTTCAGGTACTTTACCCCTTTTTGCCAGAAAGACAGCTTTTTGTCCACACCTTTTTTGGGATGAGAAGCCAGCGATCAATTGTCTGGCTAGATGGATCCTGTATGTGAGCTGATCATGCTGTCCACTTTCTCTTTTACTTATTTTCTACAGGATAAAACTGTTCACTGCAGCAACGTCTACCAGGAAACAAAATATTCTGTGCCACCATTTTACAGAACGTCTGCCAATAGCATACCTTTCTCGTAATTTGTCAAACTTATCGACACCACCAATTATTTTGTTGTATTCTGCCACAACTTCAGGACAAGAAATCTCTGTACTAGTACCATCCTCGCTTTTCCTTTTCACTGTGGCTGTTTCTCATGGGTCATGAACTGAGGACAGGAAAGTGACTGGACGGTTATCCAGCCATTTTACTGCAGAAATGGTTCCTTTTGTTTCA
Source organism: Schistocerca nitens (assembly GCF_023898315.1). Classification (NCBI taxonomy): domain Eukaryota; kingdom Metazoa; phylum Arthropoda; class Insecta; order Orthoptera; family Acrididae; genus Schistocerca; species Schistocerca nitens. The sequence continues at coordinate 173,871,636 of NC_064623.1, forward strand.
AACAGAAATTCTCCTCGTTCCAATTTTTCGTTTTCCTTCATAAATTTGGGTAAATCAAAAGTATTTACCTTATACTATAGCTTTGAGGAAAAAATCACGAAATGTCACGCAAACAGAAGTCTCCTCTACGGAGCAACACTGACAAGGGAACCTCCCCATCGCACCCCCCTCAGATTTAGTTATACGTTGGCACAGTGGATAGGCCTTGAAAAACTGAACACAGGTCAATCGAGAAAACAGGAAGAAGTTGTGTGGAACTATGAAAAATAAGCAAAACATACAAACTGAGTAGTCCATGCGTAAGATAGGCAACATCATCGCTAGGGTGAAAAGTTTAATTTTTTATTTTCAGACAGTTATCAAAGTTCAGGCACTCACACATAATCAAATTCTCTCTCCAATATTCCAGGACATGTTCAGATTTCCTTGGACATATGCAGGATTTGATGGAAAAATTTTAAAACGTTACAAACATATGTTCTGACAGAGCACAGGGAAAACTGTGCGATTGTGAAACTGTTGCATTCATTTGTTGCACTTTATGTGACAAAATCTTATGTTTTCATCACTTTTTTGGGAGTGATTATCACATCCACAAGAAAACCTAATTCGGGCAAGGTAGAAGAATCTTTTTACCCATTCGCCAAGTGTACAAGTTAGGTGGGTCGACAACATATTGCTGTCACCATTGTCGTATAGAATATATCAGACGTGTTTTCCTGTGGAGGAATCGGTTGACCTATGACCTTGCGATCAAATGTTTTCGGTTCCCATTGGAGAGGCACGCCCTTTCGTCTACTAATCGCACGGTTTTGCGGTGCGGTCGCAAAACACAGACATTAAATTTATTGCAGTGAACAGAGACGTCAATGAACGAACGGACAGATCATAAATTTGCGAAAATAAAGAAATAAAACTTTTCACTCGAGGGAAGACTTGAACCAAGGACCTCTCGTTCCGCAGCTGCTCACGTTAACCACGCGACCACGGCGCTCCTGTGTTCACATTAGCCATGATGCTGCTTATCTTGAGCATGGACTTCTCAGTTTGTATATTTTGCTTATTTTTTCATAGTTCCACACAACTTCTTCCTGTTTTCTCGATTGATCTGTGTTCAGTTTTTCAAGGCCTATCCACTGTGCCAACTTATAACTAAATCTGAGGGGGGTCCGATGGGGAGGTTCCCTTGTCAGTGTCGCTGTGGGCTCCGGGCTATTGCCTCGTCACCACTTACTTCGCCGACGTCTTACAACACACGCACTGCTTCACTGTCGTGACATTACGTCAGAGGTGAACAGTCTTGTACCAGCCCTACATTTGCTGCAAAGCTACCATTGTTCTCTTTTAACGGTGTGACTAGTCATTTCTGTGGTGAATTTGTAGAAAATGCCAGAATCACGTGTCTAGAATGTGGCAGGATACGATGGCCGATCAGCAGTGACCGATCTACGTGCAAAGCGTTTCTCGAGTTTATTTGTTTGTTCGTGAGGGGTGGCCCACGACGGCTGCCACCTTTTGCCAGTAGGCGATGAGAGAATCGAAGCGCATTCCCTAAAGCCTTTGTCAAAGGATTTTACGAAAACTATTCGGTAAAAAACTTCATTTTTGCGTTACTTATAGCTGACCCTACGACTTATCTTAGAAGAAAGATTAAGGAAAGGCAAACCTACGTTTCTAGCATTTGTAGACTTAGATAAAGCTTTTGACAATGTTGACTGGAATACCCTCTTTCAAATTCTGAAGGTGGCAGGAGTAAAATACAGGGAGCGAAAGGCTATTTACAATTTGTAGAGAAACCAGATGGCAGTTATAAGGGTAGAGGGACATGAAAGGGAAGCGGTGGTTGGGAAGGGAGTGAGACAGGTTTGTAGCCTCTCCGCAATGTAATTCAATCTTTATATTGAGCACCACCCATGAACCATGGACCTTGCCGTTGGTGGGGAGGCTTGCGTGCCTCAGCGATGCAGATGGCCGTACCGTAGGTGCAACCACAACGGAGGGGTATCTGTTGAGAGGCCAGACAAACATGTGGTTCCTGAAGAGGGGCAGCAGCCGTTTCAGTAGTTGCAGGGGCAACAGTCTGGATGATTGACTGATCTGGCCTTGTAACATTAACCAAAACGGCCTTGCTGTGCTGGTACTGCGAACGGCTGAAAGCAAGGGGAAACTACAGCCGTAATTTTTCCCGAGGACATGCAGCTTTACTGTATGATTAAATGATGATGGCGTCCTCTTGGTTAAAATATTCCGGAGGTAAAATAGTCCCCCATTCGGATCTCCGGGCGGGGACTACTCAAGAGGACGTCGTTATCAGGAGAAAGAAAACTGCTATTCTACGGATCGGAGCGTGGAATGTCAGATCCCTTAATCGGGCAGGTAGGTTAGAAAACTTAAAAAGGGAAATGGATAGGTTAAAGTTAGATATAGTGGGAATTAGTGAAGTTCGGTGGCAGGAGGAACAAGACTTTTGGTCAGGTGATTACAGGGTTATAAATACAAAATCAAATAGGGGTAATGCAGGAGTAGGTTTAATAATGAATAAAAAATAGGAGTGCGGGTTAGCTACTACAAACAGCATAGTGAACGCATTATTGTGGCCAAGATAGACACAAAGCCCATGCCTACTACAGTAGTACAGGTTTATATGCCAACTAGCTCTGCAGATGATGAAGAAATTGATGAAATGTATGACGAGATAAAAGAAATTATTCAGGTAGTGAAGGGAGACGAAAATTTAATAGTCATGGGTGACTGGAATTCGTCAGTAGGAAAAGGGAGAGAAGGAAACATAGTAGGTGAATATGGATTGGGGGGAAGAAATGAAAGAGGAAGCCGCCTTGTAGAATTTTGCACAGAGCATAACTTAATCATAGCTAACACTTGGTTCAAGAATCATAAAAGAAGGTTGTATACCTGGAAGAATCCTGGAGATACTAAAAGGTATCAGATAGATTACATAATGGTAAGACAGAGATTTATGAACCAGGTTTTAAATTGTAAGACATTTCCAGGGGCAGATGTGGATTCTGACCACAATCTATTGGTTATGAACTGCAGATTGAAACTGAAGAAACTGCAAAAAGGTGGGAATTTAAGGAGATGGGACCTGGATGAACTGAAAGAACCAGAGGTTGTAGAGAGTTTCAGGGAGAGCATAAGGGAACAATTGACAGGAATGGGGGAAAGAAATACGGTACAAGAAGAATGGGTAGCTCTGAGGGATGAAGTAGTGAAGGCAGCAGAGGATCAAGTAGGTAAAAAGACGAGGGCTAATAGAAATCCTTGGGTAACAGAAGAAATACTGAATTTAATTGATGAAAGGAGAAAATATAAAAAATGCAGTAAATGAAGCAGGCAAAAAGGAATACATACGTCTCAAAAATGAGATCGACAGGAAGTGCAAAATGGCTAAGCAGGGATGGCTCGAGGACAAATGTAAGGATGCAGAGGCTTGTCTCACTAGGGGTAAGATAGATACTGCCTACAGGAAAATTAAAGAGACCTTTGGAGAGAAGAGAACCACTTGTATGAATATCAAGAGCTCAGATGGCAACCAATTTCTAAGCAAAGAAGGGAAGGCAGAAATGTGGAAGGAGTATATAGAGGGTTTATACAAGGGCGATGCACTTGAGGACAGTATTATGGAAATGGAAGAGGATGTAGATGAAGATGAAATGGGAGATAAGATACTGCGTGAAGAGTTTGACAGAGCACTGAAAGACCTGAGTCAAAACAAGGCTCCGGGAGTAGACAACATTCCATTAGAACTACTGGTGGCCTTGGGAGTGCCAGTCATAACAAAACTCTACCATCTGAAGGGCAAGATGTAAGGTGAAATACCCACAGACTTCAAGAAGAATATAATAATTCCAATCCCAAAGAAAGCAGGTGTTGACAGATGTGAAAATTACAGAACTATCAGTTTAATAAGTCACAGCTGCAAAATACTAACGCGAATTCTTTACAGACGAATGGAAAAACTGGTAGAAGCGGACCTCGGGGAAGATCAGTTTGGATTCCGTAGAAATGTTGGAACACGTGAGGCAATACTAACCTTACGACTTATCTTAGAAGAAAGATTAAGAAAAGGCAAACCTACGTTTCTAGCATTTGTAGACTTAGAGAAAGCTTTTGACAACGTTAACTGGAATACCCTCTTTCAAATTCTGAAGGTGGCAGGGGTAAAATACAAGGAGCGAAAGGCTATTTACAATTTGTACAGAAACGAGATGGCAGTTATAAGAGTCGAGGGGCATGAAAGGGAAGCAGTGGTTGGGAAAGGAGTGAGACAGGGTTGTAGCCTCTCCCCGATGTTATTCAATCTGTATATTGAGCAAGTAGTAAAGGAAACAAAAGAAAAATTCGGAGTAGGTATTAAAATTCATGGAGAAGAAGTAAAAACTTTGATGTTCGCCGGTGACATTGTAATTCTGTCAGAGACAGCAAAGGACTTGGAAGAGCAGTTGAACGGAATGGACAGTGTCTTGAAAGGAGGATATAAGATGAACATCAACATAAGCAAAACGAGGATAATGGAATGTAGTCAAATTAAATCGGGTGATGCTGAGGGGATTAGATTAGGAAATTTGACACTTAAAGTAGTAAAGGAGTTTTGCTATTTAGGGAGTAAAATAACTGATGATGGTCGAAGTAGAGAGGATATAAAATGTAGACTGGCAATGGCAAGGAAATCGTTTCTGAAGAAGAGAAATTTGTTAACATCGAGTATAGATTTAAGTGTCAGGAAGTCGTTTCTGAAAGTATTTGTATGGAGTGTAGCCATGTATGGAAGTGAAACATGGACGTATATAGTTTGGACGTATATAGTTTGGACAAGAAGAGAATAGAAGCTTTCGAAATGTGGTGCTACAGAAGAATGCTGAAGATAAGGTGGGTAGATCACGTAACTAATGAGGAGGTATTGAATAGGATTGGGGAGAAGATAAGTTTGTGGCACAACTTGACCAGAAGAAGGGATCGGTTGGTAGGACATGTTTTGAGGCATCAAGGGATCACAAATTTAGCATTGGAGGGCAGCGTGGTGGGTAAAAATCGTAGAGGGAGACCAAGAGATCCATATACTAAGCAGATTCAGAAGGATGTAGGTTGCAGTAGGTACTGGGAGATGAAGAGGCTTGCACAGGATAGAGTGGCATGGAGAGATGCATCAAAACAGTCTCAGGACTGAAGACCACAACAACAACAACATTGAGCAAGCAGTGAAGGAAATAAAAGAAAAATTCGGAGTAGGTATTAAAATCCGTGGGGAAGAAATAAGAACTTTGAGGTTCACCGATGACATTGTAATTCTGTCAGAGACAGCAAATGACTTGGAAGAGCAGTTGAACGGAATGGACAGTGTCTTGAAAGGAGGATATAAGATGAACATCAACAAAAGCAAAACGAGGGCAATTGAATGTAGTCGAGTTTAGTCGGGTGATGCCGAGGGAATTAGATTAGGAAATGAGATACTTAATGTAGTAAATGAGTTTTGCTATTTGGGGAGCAAAATAACTGACGATGGTCGAAGTAGAGAGGATATAAAATGTAGACTAGCAATGGCAAGGAAAGCGTTTCTGAAGAAGAGAAATTTGTTAACATCGAGTATAGATTCAAGTGTCAGGAAGTCGTTTGTGAAAGTATTTGTGTGGAGTGTAGCCATGCATGGAAGGTGAAACATGGACGATAAATAGTTTGGACAAGAAGAGAATAGAAGCTTTCGAAATGTGGTGCTACAGAAGAATGCTGAAGATTAGATGAGTGGATCACATAACTAATGAGGAGGTATTGAATAGAATTCTAAGCAGTACCCTATACTGTTCACGAGGTGGTAGCACCGTACCGAGGTGGGAACTGTGAATCCTACGGGACTAGGAGCAAGTTCGTTGTAGTGGGAAGCATGTTTCCCACGGCCCACGATAGGGTTATCGGAGAGCGGCGACGTTGCTATGGCGTCGCAGCCGCGCGGCGTGGTCCTGCGTTGTCACGTGAGCGCTCCGTTCCGGGGAGCAGCGGCCGGTTGTCCGCCGTGGCAGTCTCTACTCGCAGCGTGTTGTGGCAGCGCGCCGTGTAGCGACGCAGCCGGCGCCAGGGGCGGCTCCGATGGACCAGCTGCTCACTTCAGTTCGGATGTCGCGTAAGCTGTCGGATTCCTGCAGATGTGGAACGAGGTGGATAGCTGGCTCTCTCAGCGGCTGCGTCGGTGAATAGAGCGAGCAGCGAAACTGAATCGATGGGAGTTGTTCTTTTACTTTGTTACCAGTGTTGGTTGCTACAGCCAATATTGCGTCGTTTAATTAGGATTTGAGTCAGTGCTGCGGCGCGTGGTTTATGCTCGCTCAGGTTCAGCTAAGCTTGTGGATGTCGTGTTGGGGATATTTCTGCACTACCCCTTCCTGAAGCCGCCAATCTGATTGGCTACACCGGCCGCGGTGGTCTAGCGGTTCTGGCGCTGCAGTCCGGAACCGCGGTACTGCTACTGGTCGCAGGTTCGAATCCTGCCTCGCGCATGGATGTGTGTGATGTCCTTAGGTTAGTTAGGTTTGAGTAGTTCTGAGTTCTAGGGGACTTATGACCTAAGATGTTGAGTCCCATAGTGCTCAGAGCAATTTGAACCATTTTTTTGATTGGCTACAGCTTATTCTACATTACATTTCGACGTATTTAAATAATCAAAGCTTGACCACTTTCACGTTCTAAATAAAGTAACAATAATTTCCAATACATTATAAACGTTAAATTCTTTTACATAAAACCAATAAAATTTCCTTCCTAACTTTGAATGCGATAGCCAGTAGCCTTGCGCCAATGTGATTTCTGATAAATAAATGACGAACAAAAGTAACTATTATACACTAAACTTTACAACAAATACTCTATTACCTAATGATTCAATAATGTGTCATGCTGTCCTCGTTCAATGTGTTTAGTGTGGAGGAAATGATGATCTGATGCTTAACTGAAAATACTGATAATTTACGTTTATTATACCTTTTAAACAAATGAAGTTACAGAGTTGATACTTACAACATCTGCCATTTTAATGATGCGTTTCTATATGAAATGTCGATCGTTAAGATCGACGAAAGGGTTCAGATTTTAGCATTCACTTCTTTGTTGCAAAACTTGTTAATTTCACTTTAACAGCAAATCCTTAAGTATTACAGATATGATCAATATTCAAGTTTTATCGGGATCACCATTAAAATTTATGAAGGATGGTAGATTAAAATTATCGTCGCTTCATTCCCTGAATTACTACAGAATTCAATAGTTTTTATAAATGTTTCCCTTTATGGCCGATCTTAGGTCCGCCTTATTTAACACTGCTACGTCTCCCTGGCCACAAACAGCTTCTACCGGGTTTCCCTATAACGTAAGTTCTCGTCTGTCTCCCTCGCACACTGCAGCGCTTAGGCCTCATTCAGCGCAATACACGCCTGTGAGTTTCCCCATCTCGTGGTGGATCTGCGCTCTTTGTGGCACACGGTCACGGTTCGTTTCTCAATTCCTGAAGGCTGACTCTTTAGGCGATATACTTAAATGAGAGCGAAATTCTCGTTAACTCACAGAGGCGACGGTAACATCGATCCGGTTATTATTGGTGGAAAGTTTGCGACATTCTCGTAAAGATATGGATGATGTCATTATCGCGTGTGAAGACTTGTAAGTTGCTAAGAGCCTTGAAACGCCAAACTAGTCAATATATGTAGTAGTACTCAAACGTATTTTTTAGAAAGCCTTAGTTAAAATTACATAAAGATAAATGTGTAACAGAAAAACTGCCAGTGGGTAACTCAGAACCATGTAAATATACTCCATCTAGCAAGAAACTACATTTCGTTTAAACAAATATATCTTGAATCAAAACAGAAATAATAGCTCTTCTGGTTCAAAAGTAGTTTGTAGCTCTAAGTATGGAGGAACAAGACAAAACTATTTTGCAATCTGAAAAATAAATCAGTGTTTCATTACATACCAATGGGCTTTCATCACAGGTGCACGCCCATTTGTCACTGAATGCACGAACTTTTGTAACAGGCCAAGTGGGGATTTTCACCATTCGTCTACTGAGGCAGCAGCAAATTTATCTTTGTCTGAGTAGCTTGAACAACCAACACGTCTATCCAATGCATCCCACAAGTGTTCGGCTGGATTTAGATCCTATCTGTGGCTTGGCCATTCCAACAGTTTGATTTTTTTATGTGGAAACATATGTTTTAATTGCCGGAGGTTTGTTTTGAATCGTTGTCCTGCTGAAATATCCAATTATGTGACATATTCATTCTTCCATGTGAATCCATACTATTTTCCACAATGTCACTGTACAGGAAACGATCAATTTCGCCTTTTATTACTATTAAAAACAGTCTTGATCTCAATTTATTTATTATGGTGACCTCTTCCGACCGTTGCTGTGGTCATCTTCAGACCAATGAGTAAGAACCTCCTTCTGCTGGAGAAGATTCTCCAGCAGAAGGAGGTTCTTATTCATTGCTCTGAAGATGACCACAGTAGTGGTCGAAACTGGTCACCGTAATAAATAAATTGTGATCAAGACTGTTTTTAATAGTAAATATTTGTAACACATTTATCACTGTCACTCCCATAATGCTTAGTTAACCGTTAAGTTAAATATAAACGTAGGCTTCTGGGGCCATTGTCACAGTCAATAAAATTTTTTCCGGGTTTGTGACCGTGTTGTCAATATGTAAAACTACGTTTCGGTCACTGTTGCAAGTGATGTCTGTAGTTTTACATATTCACAATGTTGTCGCAAACCCAGAAAAATTTTATTGACCATCAATTAAGTTATCTGTTGGCTAAAATTTTACTTACGGCAGCGGTGGCGTAGTGTGCTGATGTTGGCAACGACCGTTGAATGCTCGGTATTCACGAGATTGAATTTTCTGTTGAAGACAGTCTTGAAGGGCATCTATTTTAATTCTTAAAAACCATTCAAACGTTAAGATCACACAAAATATTTTTTTTTTTTTTTATTCGGGACAACCAGTTTCGACAGTCTTAGCTGTCGTCTTCAGGTCTTAAACTTCTATTTTTGTTCATTTTATGCTGACCTCATGCACAAGATGTTTGTCATCGCTAAAATATTTGATTAAAAAAAGCACAACATCTTGTCTAAAAGGTCATGTCGGTCTACATATTGGTCGCAGATGCTTGTTACTTAATACAAATACGTGTGATGCTATTGCAGATGTGCTGTTATGTACATATTTGCATCATGTAACAAGCATCTGTGAGCAATATGTATATCGACATCGTCTTTTGGACGATATGTTGTTTGTTTCCAAATATTTTAGCCACGACAAACCTATATAATATGCTACGTTTCATCCACTTGACATCTTGTGCATGAGGTCAGAGTAAAATGAACATGCCGTACTACAAAAAAATATTTAAGACCTGTATATGACAACTATGTTGCAACCGGCTGTCTCGAATGAAGAATATTTTGTGCTATCTTGGCTTTTGACTAGTTTTTAACGATTCACAACACAGATGCAGCCACGCAATCAGATTTTAGCCGGTAAGAGCTAATTTATCTCCACAATAAGCATAATTGCTTTGATATGGGGGTTCCTGTTCCACGACGTGAGACAAACGCTGGTCCGTGATTTAAGTTCAGAACTCGCCTGATGCGCAAAGTGTCACGTGTATGTCTTTCACGCCAGTTGTAGGAATTCATGAAATTGTTTCACAAACGGAAAAGCCTCTCGTAAACTCGTTGATTGACGTGTGAGTTAATGTTATGCGCGCAATGTTTTAGTGTCAGACACGTGAAATTTGTTTACGAAAAACGATGTCTTTAATGCTGAATGGCCACACACACTAATCGTATGTAAATGGTCTCTGAAAACGTAACCACAAAGGATCTCGAGAATAATCCAGCCTGTTTTCCATTGATAAAGGAAGTAACACTATTCCCGTTATACAGTTGTACGTACTTTTGTTGCGATACTGAAGTAATTATTTTGTCGCAACCAGGGAACACAGGCAAAGAAAAATCAGGACAGAGAAACTTTTGTGACCATCAACTTCGTAATCAAAAAGGCACTAGAAATTGATTGCCAAAGTATCACTATTCTTAGAAAATATAACCATATAGAATGAGGAAAAAATCCTATCATACAGATTGACGGGAATAACCTTTAGTGTTGAACATGAAGTAAATAATTAATGCCGGCCGATGTGGCAGTGCGGTTCTAGGCGCTTCAGTCTGGAACCGCAGGTTCGAATCCTGCCTCGGGCAGGGATGTGTGTGATGTCCTTACGTTAGTTAGGTTTAAGTAGTTCTAAGTTCTAGGGAACTGATGACCTCAGATGTTAAGTCCCATAGTGCTCAGAGCCATTTGAACCATTTTAAATAAGTAATGCCGTTCCCGCTCTAGGGTTGACACGTTCTTGGATGTACCCTTATGTGCTCAGTAAATTGATCACCCTTGTTAATCGAACGTTTCATAACACAATGTTTGTGCTAATACGAAAGGAATTTCTTTGGATACTCGACTGCTTGACAACAGGTCACATAATTCCCAACATTCAACGGTAGTTGTGAACATCAGTACATTACGCCGCCGTTGCTGTAAATAAAATTTAACCGTCTAATGTGTGTGTCGGTGCCTTCCTGCTAAAAGAAAAGCGGTGGGGCTGCTAATGATTGTGGGGAGGGTACCGTGTGCCCAAACGTTGATTTATGTCCTCAGGGCAGGATATTTCAAGCAGCGTCAGTAGCCATACTTACGATTGTTGATTTATTTACACATAAACTGTAACAGCGTTCTTCTTCTTGCATGTAAGGTACAGGTAGGCTGGACAAGCGTTGAATGAGCTCTGTAGTTCCAGTATAAGGTTAATTATCCGTGTATGTTCGGTGTGGTGAATACAGCCAGCCCCTGATTGCTAATTAAGGGCTTATAAACTGAAGCTGCAAAGGAACTGGTATAGGCATGCATATTCAAATATAGAGATTTGTAAACAGGCAGAATACGGCCCTGGGGTCGGCCACGCCTATATAAGACAACAAGTGTCTGGTGCAGTTGTTAGATCGGTTACTGCTGCTGCAATGGCAGGTTATCAAGATTTAAGTGAGTTTGAACGTGTTGTTATAGTCGGGGGGAACGATCGATGGGATACAGCATCTCCGAGTGTACCGTGAATATCAAGAATCCGGTAAAACATCACATCTGCGGCTGGAAGAAGATCCTGCAAGAACGTGACCAACGACGGCTGGAGAGAATCGTTCAACGTGACAGAAGTGCAAACATTACGCCAATTGTTGCAGATTTCAGTGCCGGGCCATCAACAAGTGTCAGCGTGCGAACCATCCAACGATACACCATCGACATGGGCTTTCGAAGCCGAAGACCAACTCGTGTACCCTTGGGGACTGACGACACGAAGCTTTACGCCTCGACTGGGCCTGTCAACACCCACATTGGACTGCTGATGACTGGAAACATGTTGACTGGTCGGACGAGTCCCGTTTCAAATTCTATCGAGGGGATGGAACTGTATGGGTGTGGAGACACCTTGAATTCATGGACCCTTCATGTCAGCAGGGGATTGTTCCAGCTGGTGGAGGCTCTGTAATGCTGTGCGGCGTGTGCAGTTGGAATGATATGGAACCACTTATACGTCTAGATACGACTCTGACAGGTGAGACGTACGTAAGTATCCTGTCTGATCACCTGCATCCATCTATGTCCATTGTGCATTCCGATGGCCAATTCCAGCAGGACACTGCAACACCCAACACGTCCAGAATTTGCTACAGAGTGACTCCAAGAACGCACTTGTGAGTTTAAACACTTCCCCTGGCCACCAAACTCTCCAGACATGGACATCACTGAGCATACCTGGGATGCCTCGCAACACGCTGTTCAGAAGAGATCTCCACCCCGTCATACTCTTACGGATTTATGGACAGCCCTGCAGGATTCATGGTGTCAGTTCCCTCCAGCACTACTTCAGACATTAGTCGAGTCTTTGCCACGTCGTGTTGCGGCACTTCTGCGTGCTCGCGGGGACCCACACAATATTAGACGTACGAGTTTCTTTGATTCTTCAGTGTATATTGCGGCATGTTATTACGTGCTTAAGCTAATTTCTTATTAATACCAACGCTAGCGCAAAAAACCTGGAGCTTTCTAGTACTAACTTATTCGCAAGGCTCGCTATCAAGTATAAGTGGTACTTTTACGATGCGGCTAAGTGTCAGATTGTTAAATGTATTAGATAGACGCTGAGTGGCTGGTATAACTGGTTATCTATTTATTTGTGTAGTCACGTTGTGGTGGTGTCTTGCATCTGTCTTTGTGGGGAATGCTGATCATATATATATATATATGGGATCCGTTAATAATTCGGTTTGCGAGTGAGATTTCGAGGCCGAAGAAACTTAACTTCATTCAGATCTTTCTGCGACCTTGTTACTATATACCTGCAAGCCATAGAGGTCCTCTCTAAATTATCGAAACATTTGTAGACTTGGAGTTCATTTTAAAGCAAAAAAAAAAAAAAAAAAAATCAGATTCAAATAGTTCAGTCGGTTTACGATTCTGAAGTTTGATATTTGTGCTAGGGAATTGCTTTAAGGCGAAGCGAGAATCGTTAAGAAATAATCGGGAGTTTGTAAATCGCACGGTCTTTGGTAGACAACTTTAGCCTATCTCTACGGCAGCCACCAGAAAGTAGTGTTGCTGGCGTTGCCAGTTAACCCTCTGAGTCCCAAGGACATGAAAATAAATATAATTTTAAATATTTTCAGAGAATTAACCTTTATTATCAGAGTAAGCAAAGAATACAAGAACAAATTGTCAAAAAGTAAAGCCTCGCCTTTAGGAGACGGTTTCACTTTGGGGCCACTGGGACACGCAGTTTACAGTGGCCCATTATTTCATGTGATGTACTTAGAAGCAATTCCACATTTTTCTTGGACACAATCCTACATCTCGAAACACCCATGAATTCATAACGCCCAAAACAAATTGTAGGCAGAAGCCACTAATACTACAGGCATGCGACTTATACCAGTCTCTGTTTCAGAATTCGCAGCCGGTCGCTATCGCCGGGGACTATTACGGCGGTCTTCATACGCTCCACTTACGCCCTCGCTGCTGGGAACAAGATGCGCCAGAAGCTCCGACATACATTCTAATGTTCTTAGGAAATTTGAATGAGTAAGTTCAGGTCAATCAAATAAACCCAGCCCTCCACGGAAGTGGCGCAAAAAAAGACTTGCACTAAGCTACGATTTTTTTTTATTTTACATTTATTTTTTTTACTTTCACTTCGAGTTATCAGTCTTCTGACTGGTTTGATGCAGCCCGCCACGAACTCTTCTCCTGTGCCCCCCTTTTCTTCTCAAAGTAGCAACTGCAACCTACGTCCTCAACTATTTGCTCCGTGTATTCCAATCTCTGTCTTCCTCTACAGTTTAAACCCTCTGCAGCTCCCTCTACTACCGTACCCTGATACCTTAACAAATGTCCTATCACCCATTTTCCTTCTCCTTATCAGTGCTTTCCATATCTTTCTGTCCTCGCCGATTGTGCGGAGAAGGTGCTTCTAAATTAGCTTATCACTCCATCTAATTATCAACTTTTTTTTGTAGTACCAAATCTCAAAAGCTTTGACTCTCTTCTGTTCCTGTTTTCCCGCAGTCCATGTTACACTACCGTACAATGTTGCGCTCGAAACGCACGTTCTGAGAAATTTCTCCGTTAAATTAAGCCCTATGTTTGATAGTAATAGACTTCCCTCGGTCAGGAATACTCTTTTTGCCAGTGCTAGTCTGCTTTTGATGTCCTCTTTGCTCCGTCCGTCAGGGGTTAGTTTGCTGCCTAGGTAGCACATTTCCTGAACTTCAACCACGTCGTGATCACCAATTCTGATGTTAAGTTTCTCGCTATTCGCATTTTTCACTAGATTCCTCTTTCTTGGATTAACTCTCAGACAATATTCTGTGTTGTGGACTGACAAGACAGCCAGTCCACAGTGACGGGTAACCGAAAGGCACGCGCTTAAACTCACGGAGGCTAGAGAGGTTTGAAACAGGATACGTAATGAATGCTATACAGAAAAGTACGTAGCTGCTGGAATACTTAACTTTAATCCATCATTGTTGTACATCGCTCTTGACGATACAAGTGAGACTGTAGATACATGCTAATTGCGCCTTGCTAGGTCGTAGCCATGGACTTAGCTGAAGGCTATTCTAACTATCTGCTCGGCACAGGAGCGAGGCTTCGTCAGTGTGCATCGCTAGCTAAGTCGTCCGTACAACTGGGGCGAGTGCTAGTCCGTCTCTCGAGACCTGCCGTGTGGTGGCGCTCGGTCTGCGATCACTGACAGTGGCGACACGCGGGTCCGACATGTACTAATGGACCGCGGCCGATTTAAAGCTACCACCTAGCAAGTGTGGTGTCTGGCGGTGACACCACATTCTGTTCAATCCATTCATCACGTCCTGTAATTCTTCTCCACGTTCACTGAGAATAGCAATGTCATCAGCGCATCTTATCATCGATGTCCTTTCACCTCGAATTTTAATCGCACTATTGAACCTTTATTTTATTTCTCTCATTGTTTCTTCGTTGAACAATAGCGGCGAAAAACTGCGTTCCTGACATGGAGAATTTCGTTCTCTGTGGTCTAACAACCATATATGCGGTATCCCGGCCAATAATTCAGTACAACATTCAATTTTTTTGCTAACATCTTTAAATAATCTGAAGGCTACTCCCTTCCAGTCCTTTAGAGAACAGCTCATTTCCAGCGGAAATACTGTCTCGTGAACTTCAAAGACGTCTTACCGCAGGATATAATGGGCTGTCAGACTCGTTTGCTGGCTGGCAGGTACGTTTTTGCGCTACTGTATAATCGTTGGAAATACTTCCCCTGTAGCAGCTCCAGTACTTGAATGGCTTTTATTTTCAGTATTAATTATAATCTTCAGTTCCTAAACTTTTGTGATGTGTTTCTTGATGAGCTCAAAAAGTGGCGGTCTTACTCCTTTTCAGGAAAAAATAGACTTAATGGATTTTCAGCCTGACGACTCAGTTATGAATAAGCAAAACCTACTTTCAAGTACCACAACTAGACATTAATAACAATGCACTAAATATCTGTGTAAAGTCCTCAGCGAGTCATTCAGTTTTACACACTCCTAGATATAATTCAGCCAGCGTTGTAATCTGATAATGTTAGAGAGTACTTTGGCTTATTCACTTTAAACTCTGATAACATCAAAGCACCCGGATTCCGGAAGAGCAACCTTCTATCTTCATACACACCTCATCACAAGAATGAAAATGCGTAACTGCGTAAAAGCTACAAATTGGTTCACAAGGACAATATCGTCCTCCTGCGGGTTGACACGAGGACAACTTTGGATTTTTTTTATGTGAACCTATATTTAGCTTTTATTCAGCGAAGTATTCTGATTCTTGTGTGAGGTGTGTCTACAGACAGCACCTTGCTCTTCCGAAACCAGTCAGTGTAGTACGATCAGATTTTTATATGTCTGACAATATAAGCGTGGCTGAAACGAAATCTTGTATTAAACTGTCCTTCAAGTAGAACTGGCTAGGACTGAAATGTTCTCTTTAACTGCTCTTCGACTCCAGTTGGATAACAGGTTGAAATAATCAGTAAACGGAAAATCTACTCAAGCTCAGTTCATGATGTTTTGCACCTATTGAAATAAAGATAAGGGGTTTCTCAGTACCTTGTATACTGAGACTTATTTCATCAATAGCTGGGTATGTATTTATTCCAGTCTTCTATTATTTCATCTCCTTCTTCCCACTTCTCACTGTCCATTTCTTTACCCCCTCCCCTCTGTTTACTTCCTACTCCCCATCTCCTTGTCCTCCTTCTCCACTCCTAAATTGTGTCATTCTCCTGCTGCCCCAATGTTAATCTGTTCCTCCCTCCTATCTCCTCAACTGCTCTGTCTTCTGGCTCCTGCCTCTCTGTTAGTCTGCTCCTGCGCCTCCATCCAACACCTCCTGCCACTCTCTCTCTTCCTCAACCTCTCTAGGACCATTTGCTCCTCTCCTATCTTTCTCTGTCCTCCTCTGTCCAGTTCCCCTTTTTCTCTATCTCCTTCTGCCCCTAATGTGTCCCTCTTCCTGCTCTCTGTGTGTCCATCTCCATCTCCCTCATTATCTCTCCAGGTTGCCACCCACATCCCAATAGGACGCTGTTGATTCTTAACCCCACAGCATTTCTTTCCAGATAGTAAATGATATGTGCACGATATTAAGTTCGTTGCAATCGATCCAGGAGTCTCCCATTATGTCTCCAGTATCATAACTATAGTGCCACACAGCTCATTACGATGGCAGCATTGTGAAAACGTATATAGATACTCTTGTCACTGAAAACAAATTACTTTTTATAAAAGTCATGCCAACGTTGATACAAGTCCAATAGCTGTGGAACATCTGAAGTACATCCGCGTTAGTGGATACTTTGGTACCCAGTGGCTGGACTCCTCTCCAGCAACATATTGCTTAGTTACTTGTAGGTGTTGAAATCGAAATATGTAACCAGACGTCTATGCATCTCTGGTAGATTTGCACTATCGTAGATTTTACAAGATGAAACCAACACTCGTTTTCCTTGTACCTAAGACTTTATCGACTTTCGTTCTCAGTACATCACTGTTTGAACTTTCCAAATTCTTGAGCATTGAGCATCCCCTCTCAATGAGAAACACACTATCTCTGAGGTGACAGGAAGTTTATCTATGATTAATTAGTAACGCCAGCAGTTACATTGTCAGTCCCACTGAAAAGAGCTTTCAGTGCTCATCTAATCTTTAGACGAATAATGGCTTTTGAATCAAAAAATTGTAAATTGATTGGAAAAATGAAAGTATAAATTTGTTGTAAGGATTATATTGATCAGATGGAAAGCTCTCATCCTTTTAAACATTCAGTTACTACTTCTATGTTAAAAAGTTGAAGTCAAGAAATATTTTTTTCTAAAAGAATGTGTAAGAAGTACTTCATACCAGAGAACGTTCATAAAATGCATATTTTTTTTCATGGAAGACGTTAAACACTTTTACAACATAAATGAAATAAAATTGAAATTAAAGCATTTTAGTTGAAAACATACAGATCAGATGATTCCACATTTTTTCAGAAGATTAATTGCAATTATAAAATGGAGTGCAACCATCATGAGTCTTCCTCTTGTATTTAAGTAAATGAAGTTGCTATCAACTTCATCAAAAGGAATTATTTCTTTTGGGCTGTATACGTACACTGAGGATTCTTGTAAACGGCATTATCCCAGAACAATATTTCAAATAAAAATTATATCCTCTGTGCTCTGACCTAAGGAAAAGAAAGCTAATTGTAAAAAACCTGAGGACTGTATGTAACACTGTATACACACTTTTATCTTTGGAAATAGTGATAAAACATCTAGTTCCACAACACATGTTCTCCCATTTTGAGGATAAAGTTATTGCTTAAAATCCTCTGAGTCAAACATCAGAATCCTATATTAAAATATGTGACAGTATTGTACATTCCTTCAGCTGTATTCTTCAATCATGTAGCTAACATACTGAAACTCTCATTTCTGTGAAAAGTTCTCCTTATACAGAGACAAATTTGTGAAGGACATTTTGTAACAGTATTAACAGTGATCTATGCATCTCAACATCAAATGTTAACTTATTAATTTCAAGTACTAGAGGTCAGTCAGTGTAAGTCCTACACACTTTAACAGTCATAAGCATGGACAAGCAATTCACATTGGAGTTTGTGATATTTTAGCTGCACACGTACAAATATAAGGACTGCTGTTAACAGCAAATCTTGTTATTTGCAGTTATACAAAGATGTGACAATCTAACTTGTCATTCTTGAGTTGTTTTAAATTTTCCAGTTAATTTCGGAAACATCTTCAGATTTTACATAAAGGTCAATCGTGTCGCTTCTCTCTTCTCAGATGGCCGTAAATTTCGAAGAAACGATTGAAAAAAAAAAGCTTCATAAAAGAATGTGGAAACAATTGATGGTGGAGTACAATGTGATGAATAAAAACGAAACGACAATTAATTTTCAATAGCATTTACATTACAAAGGAGCATTATATATATGCTCAGGACGGAATTACTGGCTGTGTAAACTTGTTGCTTCCATAGCAGTGGAAACTGTGGACGTCAGCCATGAAATACTTTGTTCTTGAAAACAGACTGTTCTATTAAAACTTCTCTTATGGTCAGCAATTTTTGTTGCTTTAATTTATTTACAACTGGTTTCAAAGAAATGACGGTTTCATCCCAAAGCACAGAGATCATAGGATAATGTGGGCTGGTAGATTTTTATGGTGACAAAAGGCTATTGTACTACTAGACATGTCCCACTCAGCAGTGTTCATAGTTTTAATTTATTTACAATGCATTTCGAAGCAAGTACAGTTTCATCTTGAGGTAATTGAGCGGTGTTATTGGTAACAGTGCTTGAGTGTTGGAGTACAAGTACAGTTTCATCTTGAGGTAGTTGAGCAGTGTTATTGGTAACAGTGCTTGAGTGTTGGAAGATGAAACTGTACTTGCTTCGAAAAGAAGTGCAAATAAAATAAAATAACAAACACAGCTCTCCATTAAAAAAAATGTAGCAGTTTTATTGTGCCCTCTCAGTGTATGAAGGGGGAGCAGTAATTGCTTCTAAATAATTGCAAATAAATTAGATTAAAGGAAGAAATCAAATAGTGGGCTACCCCTTTTCTCCATAAAATAGCTACTGTCTTCACAGTGTACCTAAAGAAATGTTTTAAGTTGATCCTAAGCCTGTAACAGGAATGTAGCTGATCACTAAACTAAATATCTAGTTAGGAATTAACATTACCTTTAAACAAATAAAGTTTATTAGATGCCTACAGAATATTGAGTACATGGGTTATTTCACTAAATATATACCAGTCGGAGCACATACGGATGGCATACGGTGATACAGATTTGTTCCAGCTTCAGAACTGACTTTATTATAAGGAGAGACAATACTGTTAGAGTAATTCAAAGCATATGAAACAGATGGAGCACATATCGCCTCTTCACATAATGAATAACACAGATTTAAAGGGAGTTTAAAGGGCGTTGGGTTTTATCATACATTCCACGACAGGTTTCAGGAAAATATCCACATTTTGAAGTTCTGTCGATGTTCACACCGGCATTTAATGGCATTTAATGTATGTGTAAGTGTTTGTGCTTCACTTCCCCAAAAGTTGTCTTTTTCTGTTGTCACTTGAACGAAAAAAAGGTGAAGTATCGGTCTCGGAATTTAAAAAAATTCCAAGACGACACAGAAAGACAGAGAAAGAGACGCAGAAAAACGCTCATGTAGACATCACAACCACTGCCACAGAATTAAAAAAAAAAAAAAAGGAATAAGTTCTTAAATGTGTTGTCCAATGCTTTGGAAAAAGAGAAACTGGAGTAGTGCTTCATTACTGCCATCATTATTTCAAAAAGCATTGTTTATAATATATGAAAATGATCTAAGAATCACCCATATTGTAGCTCATTGCCACCTCTCCTGATGATGGAACACAGATGACGAAACACAGAATGCTACAGCTGTAGCTCAGGATAACAACGTGGACTCGCCCACAGCTTAAAGCAGAAGAGCGACTGAAGTGGCTCTGCACGGAGTTGGTGGGGGCGAGGAAGTTCAGTTGTTAGGGTAGGCTGTAGCGCTGGCTAGCATACACTGGAGGGGAGTCGTGGCGCGGGCAGGTATATCTGACAGGAGAAACAGGCGTAAGTGCGTAGCGCTGGGCAGCCTACCTGCAGGGGCGCGGCGGGCAGCGGAAAGGCAGGCGGAGCCGAGCTGCAGCGTGTCGAGGGCTGGGTCGTCGTAGCCACAGCCAGGCGGGCACTGGCCGCTTCCACCGCGGCGCAGGCGGCCCGGCTCCAGCCGGCCCGGCCGCAGTCGATACGGAGGGCGCGGCGCGTCACCTCCACCCCCGGCAGCGCCGCCTCCTCCTCCCCCAGGGCGGCAACGGTGCCTCCAGAAGCTTCACACCGCGCCTTCCATGCATTCCAGGCCACCGCTGGCATTTGTGCCCCGTCATCTCCGGAGCGCCACACCGAACCCATATCGAGTTCCATTAAGCCGTATGACAGGGCATTCATTATTACGAAAGGTCGCAGCATGGAAGGTAAGACACTTACCAGATGGGTAGGTTACAGAATTTAAAAACATGTATGAATATGTTGTAGTTAGATGTAGTGGTAATTTATGAAGTGTGCTGGCAGAACTTGCAATCAGGTGAGTATAGTATTACATATGCGAAACAAAATAAGTTTAATGCAAGAGCAGATCTAACAACAAAGACGAAAACAGGAGTGTAAGTATTATTTTAGCCAAAATAGACCTGAAGCCAACACTCACCAAAGTAGACACGTTTATATGCCTGCTAGCTCCACAGATGATGAAGAGATTGAAAGAAAATGCAAGAAGATATAAAGATATAGTATTTTAAAGGAAACGTAACTGTGATGGGGGCAGCGAATTCGTTAGTAGTAAAAGGAAGAGAAGGAAAAACAGTAAAGAATATGTGTGTTTTTGGAAAAGAATGAAAGAGAAACTGCCTCCTAAAGCACAGAGCACAATATTAATCATTGGAAATGCTTGACTTAAAACTCACGAAATTAGATTTTACATGTGGAAGAGATTTGGAGATACTGGAAGACTTCACATAAATTGCCTACTAGTAAGATAGATTTGGAATGATGCTTTTAAACTGCAAGCCGTGTTCTAGGTCAGATGTGGAATTCCACCATAATTACTTGGTTATGAACTATAGATTGAAACAAAAGAAGCTGTGGAAAATTGAGGGGATGTGTACTAGATGAACTGAAAGAACTACAGATTATTGAGAGTTTCTAATGGAACTTTAGGCAACGATTGAATGCAACAGGTGAAAGGAATACAATAGAAGAGTGGGTAGCTTTCAGAGATGAAATGATGAGGTCAGCAGAATATCAAATAGACAAAAAAAAATACTCAATAGAAATGTTTTCATAACATACAATATTGAATTTCACTGCCGAACGGAGCCACTTTAAAATGTAGCAAATGCAGGTAAAAGGAGAAACGAACATCTAAGAAGTGAGCTTGACAATAAGGCAAAGCAGGTCTAGATAAGAAAAGCTGTCGAAGCTTCCATGTTTAGGGAAAAGACATATCCAATACAAAAATTAAAAAAAAGAGAAGCGCGTCATTGGATCTTAGGATATATATGTAAGTGCTGTATAAGGGAAAGGAACTTGAAGACATTATTATAGAAAGGAGAAAGGAAGTAGTTGAAGATGCCATGAGAGATATGATACCGTGAAAAGAATGTGACAGAGCATTCGAAGACCTACGAGGCCCCTTCAGCATAAAAAATGCGACTGATGGAGAATGCAAAACACCGAGAAAGAAATGTATTGACAAGAAATGTAATGCTGTAAAAGTATCGTGACAACGGAAAAGATGTATGCAACGGATAAGAAAATAAAAGAATACCACTGGCAAACAGAGAAGCAACTTTATGAAAATCAAGAGCTCAGACGACAAGAAAATATTAAGCAAAGATGGAAGAGCTGGAAGGTTTATATAAGCACATCAGACAAAAACATCGTCACCCCAGTGCACATGCAAAGATAGATCATTATGCCTATACAGAAGCTGCAGCGATCCAGTTTCGCACTCACGCGCACGCGTACTGCATCCTCCGTGAGCATAAGGTAGTAGCGACCAGTGGGACATTTATGTTATAAGCGGACATTTTACGTAAAAGTGGGTGAACATAAGGACTTAACAGAGTGCAAAAAGGGGCATTTGCGTTTAGCTGCACCCATGGCCATACGGTGAAAGAAGTTCTTGGATTTGTTGGTGATTCACGGCAGATTACTGAACAGTCTAAAAGCAATAGTGTAGCACATGTGGCCATAAAAACGATGTCAGATTTATGGTCGGAAAAAAATCCAGACGGAGAGGGACTGGAGACAGGTGTGAATCAAAATCACTTCCACATCCTGCGGGAAGTGATTCAGACAGTGTATGAACTTCCATCCCAATTTGCCAGCGAGAGAACATTACCACGAGAACTGCAAGCAATGAACATTTGGAGTCAGTCACCTCGCAAGAGGTCATTGCTGACACAGAAACATAAAGACGACAACAGGAATCATCATTGAGTTGGAAAAATACACTACTGGCCACTAAAATTGCAACACCAAGAAGAAATGCAAATGATAAACGGGTATTGATTGCAAAAATATATTATACTAGAACTGATATGTGATTACATTTTCACGCAATTTGGGTGCATAGATCCTGAGAAATCAGTACCCATAACAACCACCTCTGGCCGTTATAACGGCCTTGATACGCCTGGGCATGGAGTCAGACAGAGCTTGGATGGCGTGTACAGGTACAGCTGCCTATGCAGCTTCAACACGATACCGCAGTTCATCAAGAGTAGTGACTGGCGTATTGTGACGAGTCAGTAACCAGACGTTTTCAGTTGGTGAGAGATCTGGAGAATGTGCTGGCCAGGGCAGCAGTCGAACCTTTTCTGTCTCCAGAAAGGCCCGTGCAGGACCTGCAACAAGCGGTCGTGCATTATCCTGCTGAAATGTAGGGTTTCGAAGGGATCGAATGAAGGGTAGAGCCACGGGCCGTAACACATCTGAAATGTAACGTCGACTCTTCAAAGTGCCGTCAATGTGAACAAGAGATGACCGAGACGTGTAACCAATGGCACCCCATACCATCACGCCGGGTGTTGCACCAGTATGGCGATGACGAATACACGCTTCCAATGTGCGTTCACCGCGATGTTGGCAAACACGGATGCGACCATCATGATGCTGTAAACAGAACCTGGATTCATCCGAAAAAGTGACGTTTTGCCATTCGTGCACCCATGTTCGTCGTTGAGTACATCATCGCAGACGCTCCTGCCTGTGATGCAGCGTCAAGGGTAACCTCAGCCACGGTCCGAGCTGATAGTCCATGCTGCTGCAAACGTCGTCGAACTGTTCGTGCAGATGGTTGTTGTCTTGCCAACGTCCCCATCTGTTAACTCAGGAATAGAAATGTGGCTGCACGATCCGTTACAGCCATGCGGATAAGGTGCCTGTCATCTCGACTGCTGGTGATACGAGGCCGTTGGGATCCAGCACGGCGTTCCGTATTACCCTCCTGAACCCACCGATTCCATATTCTGCTTACAGTCATTGGATCTCGACCAACGCGAGCAGCAATGTCGCGATACGATAAACCGCAATCGTGATAGGCTACAATCCGATCCTTATCAAAGTGGGAAACGTGATGGTACGCATTTCCCCTCCTTACACGAGGCATCACAACAACGTTTCAGCAGGCAACGCCGGTCAACTGCTGTTTGTGTATGAGAAATCGGCTGGAAACTTTCGTAATGTCAGCACGTTGTAGGTGTCGCCACCGGCACCAAACTTTTGTGAATGCTCTGAAAAGCTAATCATTTGCATATCACAGCATCGTCTTCCTGTCGGTTAAATTTCACGTCTGTAGCGCGTCATCTTCGTGGTGTTGCAATTTTAATGGCCAGTAGTGTATAAAAGAGCAGTGAATAGGTGGAGCTGTCATTTGTACTAAGGTGAAAGGGTTTCCGATGAGACTGGCTGCGCGGCGGTTATTAACAAACTCTAAACGCGGAATGATAATTGGAGCTAGACGCATGGTTTATTTCATTTCGAAAATCGTTAGGGAATTCAGTCTTCTTTGATCCAAAGCTTCAAGAGTGTGCCGAGAATACCAAATTTCAGGAATTACCCATCATCACGGACCCGTGGTCTAGGGATAGCGTCTTTGATTTATAATCAAAACGTCTTCGGTCCCGGGTTCGATTCCCGCCACTGCCTAAATTTTGATAAATAATCAGCATTGGCGGCCGAAGACCTCCGGCATAAGAATTCAGCCTCATTCTGCTAACGGCCTTGCAAAGAGGGCGGTGGAACGAATGGAGGTTCAGGCCACTCTCTTGTCCTAGGGGTGGGAAATTGCCCCTAAAGGCGGAAGAATCAGCAGTGATCAACCACATGAGGATGCATTAAAAACACGTAACGTGTATCCACAGGATATGTGGCCTGTAATTGGAGAAGTGTCATGATGATCTCTCCATTGGCAAAAGATTCCGGAATAGTCCCCCATTCGGATCTCTGGGAGGGGACTGCCAAGGGGGAGGTTACCATGAGAAAAAGATTGAATAATCAACGAAATTATAACGTTCTACGAGTCGGGACGTGGAATGTCAGAAGCTTGAACGTGGTAGGGAAACTAGAAAACCTGAAAAAGGAAATGCAAAGGCTCAATCTAGATATAGTAGGGGTCAGTGAAGTGGAAGGAAGACAAGGATTTCTGGTCAGATGAGTATCGGGTAATATCAACAGCAGCAGAAAATGGTATAACAGGTGTAGGATTCGTTATGAATAGGATGGTAGGGCAGAGGGTGTGTTACTGTGAACAGTTCAGTGACCGGGTTCTTCTAATCAGAATCGACAGCAGACCAACACCGACAACGATAGTTCAGGTATACATGCCGACGTCGCAAGCTGAAGATGAACAGATAGAAAGTGTATGAGGATATTGAAAGGGTAATGCAGTATGTAAAAGGGGACGAAAATCTAACAGTCATGGGCGACTGGAATGCAGTTGTAGGGGAAGGAGTAGAAGACAAGGTTACAGGAGAATATGGGCTTGGGACAAGGAATGAAAGAAGAGAAAGACTAACTGAGTTCTGTAACAAGTTTCAGCTAGTAATAGCGAATACCCTGTTCAAGAATCACAACAGGAGGAGGTATACTTGGAAAAGGCCGGGAGATACGGGAAGATTTCAATTAGATTACATCATGGTCAGACAGAGATTCCGAAATCAGATACTGGATTGTAAGACGTACCCAGGAGCAGATATAGACTCAGATCACAATATAGTAGTGATGAAGAGTAGGCTGAAGTTCAAGACATTAGTCAGGAAGAATCAATACGCAAAGAAGTGGGATACGGAAGTACTAAGGAATGACGAGATACGTTTGAAGTTCTCTAACGCTATAGATACAGCAATAAGGAATAGCGCAGTAGGCAGTACAGTTGAAGAGGAATGGACATCTCTAAAAAGGGCCATCACAGAAGTTGGGAAGGAAAACATAGGTACAAAGAAGGTAGCTGCGAAGAAACCATGGGTAACAGAAGAAATACTTCAGTTGATTGATGAAAGGAGGAAGTACAAACATGTTCCGGGAAAATCAGGAATACAGAAATACAAGTCGCTGAGGAATGAAATCAATAGGAAGTGCAGGGAAGCTAAAACGAAATGGCTGCAGGAAAATTGTGAAGACATCGAAAAATATATGATTGTCGGAAGGACAGACTCAGCATACAGGAAAGTCAAAACAACCTTTGGTGACATTAAAAGCAACGGTGGTAACATTAAGAGCGCAACGTGAATTCCACTGTTAAATGCAGAGGAGAGAGCAGATAGGTGGAAAGAATACATTGAAAGCCTCTATGAGGGTGAAGATTTGTCTGATGTGATAGAAGAAGAAACAGGAGTCGATTTAGAAGAGTTGGGGATCCAGTATTAGAATCGGAATTTAAAAGAGCTGTGGAGGACTTACGGTCAAATAAGGCAGAACGGATAGATAACATTCCATCAGAATTTCTAAAATAATTGGGGGAAGTGGCAACAAAACGACTATTCACGTTGGTGTGTAGAATATATGAGTCTGGCGATATACCATCTGACTTTCGGAAAAGCATCATCCACACAATTCCGAAGACGGCAAGAGCTGACAAGAGCGAGAATTATCGCACAATCAGCTTAACAGCTCATGCATCGAAGCTGCTTACAAGAATAATATACAGAAGAATGGAAAAGAAAATTGAGAATGTGCTAGGTGACGATCAGTTTGGCTTTAGGAAAAGTAAAGGGACGAGAGAGGCAATTCTGACGTTACGGCTAGTAATGGAAGCAAGGCTAAAGAAAAATCAAGACACTTTCATTGGATTTGTCGACCTGGAAAAAGCGTTCGACAATATAAAATGGTGCAAGCTGTCCGAGATTCTGAAAAAAGTAGGGGTAAGCTATAGGGAGAGACGGGTCATATACAATATGTACAACAACCAAGAGGGAATAATAAGAGTGGACGATCAAGAACGAAGTGCTCGTATTAAGAAGGGGGTAAGACAAGGCTGTAGCCTTTCGCCCCTACTCTTCAATCTGTACATCGAGGAAGCAATGATGGAAATAAAAGAAAGGTTCAGGAGTGGAATTAAAATACAAGGTGAAAGGATATCAATGATACGATTCGTTGATGACATTGCTATCCTGAGTGAAAGTGAAGAAGAATTAAATGATCTGCTGAACGGAATGAACAGTCTAATGAGTACACAGTATGGTTTGAGAGTAAATCGGAGAAAGACGAAGGTAATGAGAAGTAGTAGAAATGAGAACAGCGAGAAACTTAACATCAGGATTGATGGTCACGAAGTCAATGAAGTTAAGGAATTCTGCTACCTAGACAGTAAAATAACCAATGACGGACGGAGCAAGGAGGACATCAAAAGCAGACTCGCTATGGCAAAAAAGGCATTTCTGGCCAAGAGAAGTCTACTAATATCAAATACCGGCCTTAATTTGAGGAAGAAATTTCTGAGGATGTACGTCTGGAGTACAGCATTGTATGGTAGTGAAACATGGACTGTGGGAAAACCGGAACAGAAGAGTATCGAAGCATTTGAGATGTGGTGCTATAGACGAATGTTGAAAATTAGGTTGACTGAGAAGGAATGAGGAGGTTCTACGCAGAATCGGAGAGGAAAGGAATATGTGGAAAACATTGATAAGGAGAAGGGACAGGATGATAGGACATCTGCTAAGACATGAGGGAATGACTTCCATGGTACTAGAGGGAGCTGTAGAGGTCGAAAACTGTAGAGGAAGACAGAGATTGGAATACGTCAAGCAAATAATTGAGGACGTAGGTTGCAAGTGCTAGTCTGAGATGAAGAGGTTAGCACAGGAGAGGAATTCGTGGCGGGCCGCATCAAACCAGTCACTAGACTGATGACAAAAAAAAAAAACGGACAATGAAGTGGCCGATGGCCTTCAGATAACGAACGAGAGCAACGGCGTTTGTGTGGAGTTGTCAGTGCTAACAGACAAGCAACTCTCCGTGAAATAATAGCAGAAATCAATGTGGGACGTACGACGGATGTATCCATTAAGATAGTGCGGCAGATTGGTGTTGATGGCGTGGTGTCACAGCCAGACACCACACGTGCTAGGTGGTAGCTTAAATCGGCCGCGGTCCTGTAGTACATGTCGGACCCGCGTGTCGCCACTGTGTGATCGCAAACCTAGCGCCACCACAAGGCAGGTCTCGAGAGACTGACTCGAACTCAGCCCAGTTGTACGGACTACAGAGCTAGCGACTAGACGTACGCTGCCTTTCTCTCTCATTAGCCGAGAGACAGAATAGCCTTCAGCTAAGTTAATGCCTACGAACTAGCAAGGCGCCATTAGCCTTACAGTGATTGTAATTAAAGTCTCCTTTGTGCGATGTACCACAATGATTGATTAAAGATAAGCATTATACCAGCTACGTACTTTTCTTCATAGCATTAATTACGTATCCTGTTCCAGTACTTCACGCCCGTCTGCGTTAGTCTAGCGTGCCTTTTAAGCCACCTCTATCTACAAGGTGTTGGCCCAACTGCCGACACATCAGATGGGCTATGGCAGCGGACGTCCGACACGAATACCTTTGCTAACAGCCTGGGATCGTGACCATAACTGTTGCACCCCAGACAACTGTAAAATTGTGACCTGGTCAGATGAATCCCGATTTCAGTTGGTAAGAACCAGTGGCAGGTTTCAAGTGTGGAGC
Source organism: Schistocerca nitens (assembly GCF_023898315.1). Lineage (NCBI taxonomy): Eukaryota > Metazoa > Arthropoda > Insecta > Orthoptera > Acrididae > Schistocerca > Schistocerca nitens. Next base: position 173,899,603 of record NC_064623.1, read on the forward strand.
CATGGAGCCACGTCGTCAACAACGAACTATGCAAGCCAGTGATGGATACATAATGATGAGGACTGTGTTTCAATGTAATTGATTGTGTCCTCGTTATACTCAGCTACATGGAGACCATTTGCAGCCATTCATGGACTTCATGTTCTCAAACAACGACGGATTTTTTGTGGATAACAATGCACCATATCACCTGGTCACAATTGTTCGCGATAGGTTTGAAGAACATTCTGGACAGTTGAGAGAATTATTCGGCCACCCATATCGATCGACAGTAGTCCCATCGAACATTTATGGTACATAGTCAAGAGATCAGTTCGTGTGCAAAGTTCTGCACCAGCGATTCCTTCGTGATTAGGGACGTCTACAAAGGCAGCATAGCTCAGTATTTGTGCGTGGGACTTCCAACGACATGTTCAGTACAGGCCTTGTCGCTTCCCTACTCCAATAAAAGGAGGTCCGACACGATATTAAGAGGTATCAACATGTATCAGACAGGCGAAATACCCCCAGACGTCAAGAAGAAGGCATTAATTCAAATTCTAAAGAAGACAGGTGCTTACAATCTAGTATATTACCCCAAAATTTATTTAATCAGTCATGGTTGAAAAATACTACACGAATCACTTTAATAGAAATGGAAAACTTGTAGAAACCATCTTTGAGGAAGATCTGTTTGGGTGCCAGAGATATGTAGGATCAGGAGAGGGAGTATTAATCCTATGACTTCTGTCAGAAATAAGACTGAAAAATTTATAGCTTTTACAGAAGTAACGAAACAGTTTGACAAAATGAATAGGAACACTCCATTCAAAATCCTGAAGGTAGCATGGAAAAATTCAGCTAGCGAAGGTTACCTACAATTTGTACACCAACCAGACCATAGTCGTAAGATTAGTTAGGGAAGCAGTGATCTAGAAGAAAGAGTTCTATCCTATCCCCCACGTTAGTCAAACTGCACAATAAGTAAAGAGAAGTTAACATATACGTACCGACTTAGCGAGCAGATGATGAATAAATAGAGATACTGAGTAGGTAATTCAGTACGTAAAAGGAAATGAAAATTTACCGGAATAGCGACGGAGAATTGGAATGCAATTGTGTGAGAAGCAGTAGAAGATATGTTATAGAAGAGTTTGGGCTTGGCAGTACGAATGAGAGAGGAGAAAGACTAATTAAGATCTCTAGTAAATTTCAGTTTGTAATAGCGGATACTCTGCTCAAGAATCCCCACTCTGAGGGGGAACTTGTCTCATGACGTGATAGAGGAAGAGAAAGAAGTAAATATACAAGATGTATGGGATCCAGTATTTGAATCATAATTTCAAAGAGTCTTGGAAAACTTAAGATCAATAACGCAAATGGATAGATAACTTTCCATCACAGTTTCTAAAATCATTGGGGGACGTGGCAACAAAACGACTATTCACAGTGGTCGATAGAATGTATGTGACTGACGATGTACCATCAGACATTCGAAACAACACAATTCTGAAAATTTCAGGAGCAGACAATTAGTACAGTGTACATTATCTTAAAATTATCTTAACTGCTGATTTATCTAAGTTTCTGACACGAGTAATATGCAGAAGAATGAAAATGAAAACTGAGGATGTGTTAGATGCTTTAGGAAAGCCAACGGCGCCAGAGAGGCAGTTATGACGTTGCGTTACATAGTGTCAGCAAGATGGAAGAAAAATCGAGATACGTTTATAGGATTTGTCGACCTGGAAAAAGTGTGCCACAGTGTCAAATGGTGCAATGTGTTCGAAATTCTGGGAAAAATAGGGAAAGACGGGTAATATTCAATATTTACACAACCAAGACGGAAAAATAAGACTGGAAGACCGAGAACGAAGCGCTAGAATTAAAAAGTGTGTAAGACAGGGATGTAGTCATTCGCCCTTACTGTTCAATGTATAGGATCGAAGAAGCGATGACGGAAATAAAAGAGTTCAAGAGTGGTGTTAAAATTTAAGGTGGAACGATATCGGTTATAAGACTTGCTGATGACGTTGCTCAGTGACTGTGAAGAAAAAAAAAAGTTCAAATGTGTGTGAAATCTTATGGGACTTAACTGCTAAGGTCATCAGTCCCTAAGCTTACACACTACTTAACGTAAATTATCCTAAGGAAAAACACACACACCCATGCACGAGGGAGGACTCGAACCTCCACCGTGACCAGCCACACAGTCCATGACTGCAGTACCTTGGACCGCTCGGCTAATCCCGCGCGGCTGTGAAGAAGGATTACAGGATCTCTTCAATGGAGTTCTCTGCCTAATGCGCACAGAATATGGACTGATAGTAACTCGAAGAAAGACAAAAGTAATGAGAAGTAGCGGAAATGAGAACAACGAGAACTTAACATCAGAACTGGTGACCACATCTACATCTACATCTACATTTATACTCCGCAAGCCACCCAACGGTGCGTGGCGGAGGGCGCTTTACGTGTCACTGTCATTACCTCCCTTTCCTGTTCCAGTCGCGTATGGTTCGCGGGAAGAACGACTGTCTGAAAGCCTCCGTGCGCCCTCTAATCTCTCTAATTTTACATTCGTGATCTCCTCGGGAGGTATAAGTAGGGGGAAGCAATATATTCGATACCTCATCCAGAAACGCACCCATTCGAAACCTGGCGAGCAAGCTACAACGCGATGCAGAGCGCCTCTCTTGCAGAGTCCGCCACTTGAGTTTATTAAACATCTCCGTAACGCTATCACGCTTACCAAATAACCCTGTGACGAAACGCGCCGCTCTTCTTTGGATCTTCTCTATCTCCTCCGTCAACCCGATCTGGTACGGATCCCACACTGATGAGCAATACTCAAGTATAGGTCGAACGAGTGTTTTGTAAGCCACCTCCTTTGTTGATGGACTACATTTTCTAAGGACTCTCCCAATGAATCTCAACCTGGCACCCGCCTTACCAACAATTAATGTTATATGATCATTCCACTTCAAATCGTTCCGCACGCATACTCCCAGATATTTTACAGAAGTAACTGCTACCAGTGTTTGTTCCGCTATCATATAATCATACAATAAAGGATCCTTCTTTCTATGTATTCGCAATACATTACATTTGTCTATGTTAAGGGACAGTTGCCACTCCCTGCACCAAGTGCCTATCCGCTGCAGGTCTTCCTGCATTTCGCTACAATTTTCTAATGCTGCAACTTCTCTGTATACTACAGCATCATCCGCGAAAAGCCGCATGGAACTTCCGACATTATCTACTAGGTCATTTATATATATTGTGAAAAGCAATGGTCCCATAACACTCCCCTGTGGCACGCCAGAGGTTACTTTAACGTCTGTAGACGTCTCTCCATTGATAACAACATGCTGTGTTCTATTTGCTAAAAACTCTTCAATCCAGCCACACAGCTGGTCTGATATTCCGTAGGCTCTTACTTTGTTTATCAGGTGACAGTGCGGAACTGTATCGAACGCCTTCCGGAAGTGAAGAACAATAGCATCTACCTGGGAGCCTGTATCTATTATTTTCTGGGTTTCATGAACAAATAAAGCGAGTTGGGTCTCACACGATCGCTGTTTCCGGAATCCATGTTGATTCCTACATAGTAGATTCTGGGTTTCCAAAAACGACATGATACTCGAGCAAAAAACATGTTCTAAAATTCTACAACATATCGACGTCAGAGATATAGGTCTATAGTTTTGCGCATCTGCTCGACGACCCCTCTTGAAGACTGGGACTACCTGTGCTCTTTTCCAATCATTTGGAACCTTCCGTTCCTCTAGAGACTTGCGGTACACGGCTGTTAGAAGGGGGGCAATTTCTTTCGCGTGTAGAATCGAATTGGTATCCCGTCAGGTCCAGTGGACTTTCCTCTGTTGAGTGATTCCAGTTGCTTTTCTATTCCTTGGACACTTATTTCGACGTCAGCCATTTTTTCGTTTGTGCGAGGATTTAGAGAAGGAACTGCAGTGCGGTCTTCCTCTGTGAAACAGCTTTGGAAAAAGGTGTTTAGTATTTCAGCTTTACGCGTGTCATCCTCTATTTCAATGCCATCATCATCCCGGAGTGTCTGGATATGCTGTTTCGAGCCACTTACTGATTTAACGTAAGACCAGAACTTCCTAGGATTTTCTGTCAAGTCGGTACATAGAATTTTACTTTCGAATTCACTGAACGCTTCACGCATAGCCCTCCTTACGCTAACTTTGACATCGTTTAGCTTCTGTTTGTCTGAGAGGTTTTGGCTGCTACCACGATGTAGATAAAGTTAAGGATTTCTGCTACCAAGGCAGCAAAATAACCCATGACGGATGGAGTAAGAGGGAGGCAGAAAGCAGTCTAATGCTGGCAAAAAAGGCATTCCTGGTCAAGTGAAGTCTGCTACTATGAAACATAGGTCTTAAAATGAGGAAGGAATTTCTGAGAATCTACGTTTGAAGTACAACAGTGTATGGTACTGAGATATGGGTTGTTGAAAAACCGGATCAGGAGAGAATCGAAGCATCTGCAGCAGAAAGTTGAAAATCAGATCGACTGATAAGATAAGGAATGAGGAGGTTCTGGGCAGAATCGGCGAGGAAAGGAATATGTGGAAAACACTGATAAGGAGAAGTGACAGGATGTTTGGACGTCTGTTAAGACATCACGGAATAACTTCCACGGTACTAGAGTGAGCTGTAGTGGGTAAAAACTGTAGAGACAGACAGTGCTTGCAATAAGTAGAGCAAGTAATTGAGGAAGCAGGCTGGCTCAAATGGTTCAAATGGTTCAAATGGCCTTGAGCACTATGGGATTTAACGTCTGACATCATCAGTCCCCGAGAACTTAGAGCTACTTAAACCTAACTAACCTAAGGACATCACACACATCTATGCCCAAGACAGGATTCGAACCTGCGACCGTAGCGGTCGCGCGGTTCCAGACTGAAGCGCCTAGAACCGCTCGGCCACACCGGCCGGCAAGCAGGCTGGAATTTGCACTCTGCATTGAAAAGTTTGGCACAGGAGAAGTATTGGTGGTGGGCGACATGAAACTAGTCATAGGGCAGATGACTCAAAAAGGAAGAAGCTTGGAAAAGGGAGTTTAACTTAACATCAGGAAGAAGAAATAAAATTAGAAGTTTGGCCATGACATTGGACTTCAGCCGTAGATGGTGAACAACTTTGAAGATCAGCTGAATGGAATGAAAAGTGGTTTGGAAAGAGGAACAACAATTGTAATATAAAAGTAAATGAGTGTAGTGAAATCAAGTGATGCCGAGGGAAATAAATTGGTATATGAGACACTAAAAGAAACAGATCCGTTTGTCACGACAGTGCTTCGTTCATAAGGATGAAGGAGTGTTATACTGTCTTGTGATGCTTCAGCAAGCAGTTGCTGTGTCCTCTGAAGGATGACCAAATAAAGAAAGGTTTCAGACAGCCGAGTGATTGATGGAGTTTCGAATGCTCGAAGTAAATGGCTTAGACATTGCTATGGAACGAAAATAAGTAAAGTAAAAAGTAAATTATATAGCTAGTGAGACACGTAAATTAAATGAACATAAGCGGGGATACAAGTTACGAACTCAGGACTAACTGAAAAAAAGATGTGTGGAAGCGAGACAAGGAGGGTACATGTAACAGTCGACAGCGGTTTAGTCGTAGGGAGGCAGACCGAATGGCGAAAAATGGGACACCAGACGCTTACTACTTCTGGTGGAGGCTAGATGTGAGATGGCAGTAGTGGTTGACGAAAACTTTGGCACCACTGTACAAAGTTGCAGATAAGGACGATTTACGTGCCATGACCTGAGCCTGAGTGCGAAGGTGCAGTCGTTCGCACTTTAAAAAACTGCTGCCGAGTGCATACATAGTATGGGATATTCAGTGTAAGAATAGTATTCACGTTTGCTAGAGAAACCAGTGAACAAAATGGTGACCCTAGTATGAAGCCCATAACACGCACAAGCACTCGGTGAAAATCACGAGCTGTGTATTTAAACACCTCGTCCAATAGTTAATGTTTCCTGTATCCACAGTGAATTCGCCATCGAGTAAGTTCTGAATGAGTACAGCAGTGATACCGATACGTTTTCCGCTTACATAGCACCGCCAAATTGTTATAAAGCGCCTTTCTACACTACTGGCCATTAAAACTGCTACACCACGAAGATGACGCAGCTACAGACGCGAAATTTAACCGACAGGAAGAAGATGCTGTGGTATGCAAATGATTAGCTTTTCAAAGCATTCACACAAGGTTGGCGCCGGTCGCGACACCTACAACTTGCTGACACGAGGAAAGTTTCAGAACGATTTCTCATACACAAACAGCAGTTGACCGGCGTTGCCTGGTGAAACGTTGTTGTGATGCCTCGTGTAAGGAGGAGAAATGCGTACCATCACGTTTCCGACTTTGATAAAGGTCGGATTGCAGCCTGTCGCGATTGTGGTTTATCGTATCCGACATTGCTGCTCGCGTTGGTCTAGATCCAATGACTGTTAGCATAATATGGAATCGGTGGGTTCAGGAGGGTAATACTAAACACCGTGCTGGATCCTCATGGCCTCGTATCAGTAGCAGTCGAGATGACAGGCATCTTATCCGCATGGCTATAAGGGATCGTGCAGTCACGTCTCGATCCCTGAGTCAACAGATGGGGACGTTTGCAAGACAACCCCCATCTGCACGAACAGTTCGACGACGTTTGCAGCAGCATGGAGTATCAGCTCAGAGACCATGGCTGCGGTTACCCTTGACGCTGCATCACAGACTGGGGCGCCTGCGAACGAGTACTCAACGACGAAGCTGGGTGCACGAATGGCAAAACGTCATTTTTTCGGATGAATCCAGGTTCTGTGTACAGCATCATGATGGTCGCATCCGTGTTTGGCGACATCGAGGTGAACGCACTATTGGAAGCGTGTATTCGTCATCGCCATACTGGCGTATAACCCGGCCTGATAATATGGGGTGTCATTGGTTACACCTCTCGGTCACCTCTTGTTCGCATTGACGGCACTTTGAACAGTGGACGTTACATTTCAGATTCATTACGACCCGTGGCTATGCCCTTCATTCGATCCCTGCGAAACCCTACACTTCAGCGGGATAATGCACGACCGCACGTTGCAGGTCCTGTACGTCACTTTCTGGATACAGAAAATGTTCGACTGGTGCCCTGGGTAGCACATTCGCAAGATCTCTCACCAATGCAAAACGTGTGGTCAATGGTGGCCGAGCAACTGGCTCGTCACAATACGCCAGACGCTACTCTTGATGAACTGTGGTATCGTATTGAAGCTGCATGGGCAGCTGTACCTGTACACGCCATCCAAGCTCTATTTGACTCAATGCCCAGGCGTATCAAGGCCGTTATTACGGTCAGAGTTGGTTGTTCTGGATACTGATTTCTCAGGATCTATGCACGCGAAATGCGTGAAAACGTAATCACATGTCAGTTCTAGTATAATATATTTGTCCAATGAATGCCCGTTTATCATCTGCATTTCTTCTTGGTGTAGCAGTTTTAATGGCCAGTAGTGTAGATTGCAGACTGGATAGGCGTCGAACTATAAGGAGTTTATGGGGACGCATTATGGAGTAGTCGGTCCGCCGTCGAGTTCGCCATCAGGATGGAAGAAACAGACTAGTGCTCAATGAGCCGAAGTTTAGTGCATCATTTATTCAGTTAGTGCTTCGTCACTGACTTCAAAAGTGACCTACTTCGGTCTGTATTAAATAGTTTAATCTAATTATTATTATTTAGCGTATGGCTAATACAGACATATCATGAAATTACATATACATATGTACATATTGACACACAAGAAACTTAAGTTTGTCTTTACAACTGAATATCCAGTCCTTCAATCCAGCGCACTGCATCTGGAGTTGCTAGCAGGAAGTCCTCTTTGGCGCCGTGATAGGCAAACAAGACTGTTTCAGTAACTAGCCGCGCGGTCTAACGCGCTGATTCCCGAGCGGGAAGGCGTGCCGGTCCCCGGCACGAATCCGCCCAGCAGATTAGTTTCGAGTTCCGTTGTGCCGGCCAGCCTGTGGATGGTTTTTAAGGCGGTTTTCCATCTGCCTCGGCGAATGCGTGCTGGTTCGCCTTATTCCGCCTGTTGCACTATGTCGGCGATTGCTGCACAAACACCGTCTCCACGTATGTGTACACCGTAATTACTCTAGCACACAAACATTTGGGGTTACACACGTCTGGTATGAGGCGTTCCCGGAAGGGGGGGCGGGGTCCATTGGGGGGCTGAGATGCAAAATAATCCTGGGTTGGGTGTGGGGCGGCGGTGGGGTGGGTGGACTGCTGTGGCCTGTTGTGGGGTTGTGGACCGCTGAGGGCTACGGCGGGACGAAGCTGTCCTTCGTTTCTAGGTCCCCTGTTCAATACAGAATACACAATGCAGCACAGCATTCGATGTTTGCCACATTGTGAACAAAACGTCAACTGACAGTGTCGCCGACTTTCAAATTCATAATATCATTGTTACGTGGGTTCTGTTTCAAATAACTTGAAGATTGAGGTACTTACCCTCTTCATTCAGCTCTGTGGTTAGAATTTTCTCTGTACGAGTACATGTGTTTCTACATTTTGCACAAGTCTGGAGATTGTCTCCAGCGTAGAAACAGTCGACTTTGGCAATTATGCAGCGAACTCGAGTAGTTTGGACTATATGGTGCCAATACCTGTTTCAAAAAATTACTATAATAAAGTTAAAATGAAGCGAATATGCAGAACTGGGCGAAGAGAAACTGTAATTTCTAGGCTGGTAGAAAACCCATGTAACGATGATATTGCGAATTTCAAAGTTGGTGACACTGTAATTTGACATTTTGTTCACAATGCGGCAAACAACGGATGTTGTGCTGCGTTGGGTTGTTGTGCGGTTCGACCCCCAGTGGGACAACTGGAGTTATCTTTGCCCCCAAATTGGCCATTGATGTACCAGCTGGATTTTGTGTGCTCCCATATGGAGGGCGCGACCGCTGAGTACATGAGAAATGTACAAATGTAGCGAAGACGAGCGTCTCGTTCGAAGAATTCAAAAATGCCTTCTTGGGCAAGTATTGGTCTAAAGAAACCGAAGAAAGGATCAAACAAGAAATTATGATGTCCAGAGATATGGAAGGGGCAGGGTACGGGAATCCGGTCATATTTTTTGTAAATATGACAAAAAGGAACCAGTACCTAGACAACCCATGTATCGATGCGGAAATCATCAGATTATGCTACATGAAACTTCCCATCTCGTATCAACAATCACTTGCCGGTCGTTGTGATAGCGATACGGAGGTATTTAAGGGCATTCTGCGCGAACTGGAATCCACATTTCAAGAGGCACAGGCGCGGGAGAAACGCCGACAGCGTGAACAAAATAACAAACGTCGCAATAATAGACCTCAGTGGGATAGTAGGCCAGTGCCGAACTACAACGGCCACAATCAAGGGTAATGTCAACTCGAAAAGAAGGTACACGGAAGAAGAGCGACACCCTCCGGTGCAACATAATAAATCACAAAGGACCTGGGGCGGTAATCAGCAATCGCGAAGGAACAGGAATAATGGTTACCAAAATAACAACCAGGAAGAGGTCGAAGTCCGCCCTCCGAAGCCTGGTCCATCCCACCTTAACGGGCAGGATTACGTATGACTAGACCAGAGCGCGGACGTAGTAAATATAGGCTTAGAATAAGGATTTTTTCTAAAGTCTTGTTTGGTGTGTATGTACTGATCTTAGTGGTAGAATGTCTCGTTTATATGTGCCTATATTTTGTGTTTTTATTATTAATAATGGTATCTCGCCTCTCGACGTTGAGAAAGTGAAGTGCACTAGATTATTTTGTAAAAACACATGATTAAAGAATATAAAACAAGTATTTCTGGGCGTACCCCTAGAAAAAGATAGATTAGGAACTCTGTAAATTACAGGAAGGTTCACGATAATTGTATCTCCGTCATTGGAGAACATATTTAAGGTGGCCAGTCCCTAGGTCGTTACGAGGACGCACCGATGCATCTCGTATGCCCCTGAATACGTAAGAGGTGGACAGCTACGCGCAGTTACGTGAATTAGCGCAGCCAGTGTATGTCAAAATGAACCGGATGTAATCATCTACAGAGCGAACAGCAGCATTGATACGCCAGAAATACTTGTTGATACCAAGATAGTGTAACAACTGCGAGTGTGAGCAGTGAGCTATATTTGTGTTGTGCCATTATGACATTGCTAATCCGAAACATGTTCACAGGCCTTATAAAACCATTCGTGCCAAAGGGAGAAAACGGGAAGAAAACAGAGGAGAGAAGAGGTGTCACAATAGCAGAAGATAAAGGACGCTATCCAAACTTCCAACAAAAATCTTGGTAAGACTGACACATGTCTAAGCTTGTTGTGTTTTATACATGTTCGCAGGCACAATAAGAGGGACGTCTGCCACATACGGAATTCAGAAGAAAAAAACAAGATTCGAGATAAAAAGTAGTAAATAGTAGATATGTAGTCGGGTTGGCCAACACCGTGTAAGTCGTAAGAATTGGTAGTTAGAAATGGTGATGGGATCCTGTCCAGATAATCTTGATTCCCTATCCCTTGATTATGTGTGTGAACGACTGTGAAGCAAGTTGTCTTGTACATTTTTTATGTTTATGTATAAAAAAGTATGGTACTGATGGTTAAACATCAGCACTTTCCATGTACTAAAATTAGTTATCTGAGTTCGTTAAGGGGGCGTAACTGAGCGGGAGGGAGTTGAAGCTACGGCACCTGGCACACCACACACGAGCTGACAAGGAACGAGGACGACAACAATGAGGGGAGCACACAGCTGACGATGGTGATGGCATGCAGACCACGCCCTGAATCGACGGGGACGGTGGTCAACTGAACAGCCAAGCTATATCTGTTGCTCGCCACATCAGGTGCCTAATGACACCAACTTTGAGGGCCTGAGCTACAACGTCTATAGAAGGAGCAATGACCTGTGGCTGAGCCGCGAGAGGTCAGCGATCATAGATGCACTGATGGGGTCTTGTGCCTGTCGGACAAGATGTCAACAATGAGCTCTTAGGTGAGAGCCATCCTGCCTCAAGAAGATGCGGGTGCCTGTGGCCCCATCTCAGTAATCGACGTTGCTCTCTTCTCAGCCGTCAGCCATCCCTCAACTTGCTAGTCAGAACTAATGTCACTTCCTTTCCTGCAAGAAACTTGTGCCGTGTGTGTGAGTGTGTCAGTGTCGATTCAAATGAATAACATGCGCCTCAACGAACGTAAAGTACTCATTTGTTCTGTTTATGAATTATGTAATAAGAAGGTTATGATTTTATAAATGTGCCATTTGTTAAAACGTCATATATTTGTCATGCCACGTCTCTTTCTGTTAGAATAAGATTTTATACTTGCACCTTGGTGCAAATACACAACAGTGGTTGCGCATTACTCAATGATTCTTGTCATTTTGGTTGTGTTTTATATATATATATATATATATATATATATATATATATATATATATATATATATAAGGTACATGTGTGTACACAATACAGACACCGGACTGGGCCAGACCTTGTTGAATTGTGTAAAGATGACACTTACACCATGCACAATGTAAACGTCCAGAGACAGTGAGACACAAAAAAACCTTTTATTTATAAAATGTCAAACGGGCGTTCACATATAATTGAATGAGAGCAACCACTATCAACTTCACAAAATGTTACACGAATATTGTTCATGTGTGTTTTTAGTAATTTAAGTCGAGTGGGGATGGATAGCTGAGAGTGAATGGACCTTAAGTTATAACTGCGGGTCTTGCCATTCAAATGACAAGCACAGAGGTGCTTAAACATGTGTATTTGCCCTTTGCGACGTGTGTCCTTGTAATATAATTGTAGTTTTCTTTTGAGTACTCTGACCAATAATTGTCTCAGGAATCGCCAGAGATTAAAGTAAAATTAAGACTAAATAATGACCACGTCTTTACCAGTAAATCCAGTCATTGAAGGCAGGTACCATAGGAATGACTGGGAGTTTGCATGAGAGAGGAGGCAGTGGTAATCAATCGCCCGTAACTAATCACGCGCATGGATTAAAATACCAGTTCTGCAGATATTAATTTTGTACCACAGATGGTAACACGATAGGAGTCATCACCTGTACTACAAAATTGATTTGAAGAGAGGGGCTATGTAAGATGGCAAGAGCTATACCCCTTACATGAAGTCAAAGATCACCTAACTCACGTTAAGCGAACAGCGGGGCTGAACAAAAACGACTGACAAGGCACAATGCATCTTGTATAGAGTATAGTATGGACGTTATGGAATAATTAATGTCGGGTGATGGTTTTAAAGTAATGCACACGACGTGAAAACTTTGTGGAAACGCGTCGATTTACTGGAGGCTAGTTTATCCCAGGGAAGTATTTGAGTTGACCGTGGCTGACTGGGGAGCGGCGAAGGGAAGTGACAATAGGCAGCTTAGGGCGGCTCAAGCTCTGAGAAAGTGGTAACGGGGCGTGGCCTCCAGCTGCCTTAAGATGAGTGACAGTGAGTGGGTGGTTAACCCCATGCTGGTGTACCAGGAAGCAGATGGAGAACTTGTACGCCTGTTTATAAATGTCTGTCGTCCCATTTTCAGTGAAACATGCATGAAAGCCGCACAAAGCTACTGTGGAGCGGTCAACAGAGGCCAAAATATGCGTGTTCGTGACTACAGCAACTTCACGCTGAATTCACGGTGCACAGAGTCTGAAGTAAATCAGGTGAAGAGCGACAGAATGAAATACGCCGGCCTCCAATGGGATCGTAGGACCGAGGAATTTGAAGTACTCAGCTGGGAGTCAGAATTCAGGAAAAATTGTTGTTTTGTGTAGACGCTAACCTTGATGGGTGGCCTGGGAGGAGCTAAATAGCAGAAGTTGAGAGGAAGGGAAATTTTGTGGGAATTTGTTCACTTCCCAGAGCAGGCATTGGTCGGCGCTGGGAAGCGAAGCATAATTAACGCGAGTTGCGCTGCAACTGGCGTAAGTGATTTTGCTGGAGGGGAAACCGAGGTGAAGAGCGGACTGGGAGAAGTCCCCGTAGAGGTCTTCCGTTCCCAGCTTGCCTAGAGTGCGGACGTAGCGTTCTTTACTCAGCTTGCCTGAGAAAGAGTGAGCATCTCTGCAATTTAGGACTTAGCAAATGGAACGATTGAGCTTGGAGATAGGAAGTTTTGGTTCAGCTATGTACTGAGCAAGACAGTTAGGAGTGAATAGACGGGCGCAGCGTTGCAGCACCACGAGGTCGGCCGTCGTCCGCACAACGACGCCGCTCCGCCACGCTGAATTCGGTGATATTGCGCCCGCTCCAGCCACTGATTAATTTGTTGGATGGCAAAGTTTCCATGAGGGTTTCATGGGCCGTGTGTTGTAGAGTTCTTCTCGCACTTCGCATTGCGCCTGGGTCAGTCGATAGGAATTATAGGAGTTATCGCGCTTTACTCCACGCAAACGCAATTTATTACCACTGCCTGATAGGAGAGTCTTGTAATGTGTTGATTGAAGGTCGGGAGTTAAAATAAATTTGTGCTAATCGGCTGCATCTGTTTTCAGTCAAGTAGTTGAAATCCCAAGTCACTTTATTAATTAATTTTATGTTCAACATTTGCATCTGGTGTTCAATAGCTGAATATACACTCCTGGAAATTGAAAAAAGAACACATTGACACCGGTGTGTCAGACCCACCATACTTGCTCCGGACACTGCGAGAGGGCTGTACAAGCAATGACCACACGCACGGCACAGCGGACACACCAGGAACCGCGGTGTTGGCCGTCGAATGGCGCTAGCTGCGCAGCATTTGTGCACCGCCGCCGTCAGTGTCAGCCAGTTTGCCGTGGCATACGGAGCTCCATCGCAGTCTTTAACACTGGTAGCATGCCGCGACAGCTTGGACGTGAACCGTATGTGCAGTTGACGGACTCTGAGCGAGGGCGTATAGTGGGCATGCGGGAGGCCGGGTGGACGTACCGCCGAATTGCTCAACACGTGGGGCGTGAGGTCTCCACAGTACATCGATGTTGTCGCCAGTGGTCGGCGGAAGGTGCACGTGCCCGTCGACCTGGGACCGGACCGCAGCGACGCACGGATGCACGCCAAGACCGTAGGATCCTACGCAGTGCCGTAGGGGACCGCACCGCCACTTCCCAGCAAATTAGGGACACTGTTGCTCCTGGGGTATCGGCGAGGACCATTCGCAACCGTCTCCATGAAGCTGGGCTACGGTCCCGCACACCGTTAGGCCGTCTTCCGCTCACGCCCCAACATCGTGCAGCCCGCCTCCAGTGGTGTCGCGACAGGCGTGAATGGAGGGACGAATGGAGACGTGTCGTCTTCAGCGATGAGAGTCGCTTCTGCCTTGGTGCCAATGATGGTCGTATGCGTGTTTGGCGCCGTGCAGGTGAGCGCCACAATCAGGACTGCATACGAACGAGGCACACAGGGCCAACACCCGGCATCATGGTGTGGGGAGCGATCTCCAAACTGGCCGTACACCACTGGTGATCGTCGAGGGGACACTGAATAGTGCACGGTACATCCAAACCGTCATCGAACCCATCGTTCTACCATTCCTAGACCGGCAAGGGAAATTGCTGTTCCAACAGGACAATGCACGTCCGCATGTATCCCGTGCCACCCAACGTGCTCTAGAAGGTGTAAGTCAACTACCCTGGCCAGCAAGATCTCCGGATCTGTCCCCCATTGAGCATGTTTGGGACTGGATGAAGCGTCGTCTCACGCGGTCTGCACGTCCAGCACGAACGCTGGTCCAACTGAGGCGCCAGGTGGAAATGGCATGGCAAGCCGTTCCACAGGACTACATCCAGCATCTCTACGATCGTCTCCATGGGAGAATAGCAGCCTGCATTGCTGCGAAAGGTGGATATACACTGTACTAGTGCCGACATTGTGCATGCTCTGTTGCCTGTGTCTATGTGCCTGTGGTTCTGTCAGTGTGATCATGTGATGTATCTGACCCCAGGAATGTGTCAATAAAGTTTCCCCTTCCTGGGACAATGAATTCACGGTGTTCTTATTTCAATTTCGAGGAGTGTAGCATCAATGTGCACCCCTTTTTCATTAAAAGTGATCAATTCTGAATCAATTAATGCCAACACTCCAACCGCAGTTCAGTCAGGAGTCACAGGGCCTTATTAGTTTTTTTGCGTTATCCGATATTGCAGCAGTTTTGCACTCTCTGTTGATGTGTTAGTCAATTAGCTGGGGCGAACACACGCCAAAACCAGGTAAGTGACGGGCGGGGTGTTACACCATTGATGTTGAACCTTATGAATGTTTTCGTATTTAATGTGCTCTTCAAACAACAATTCCTTTGATCAAATGTCAACAGAGGTGACTTCGAAGGGGGAGGTGACCATGAGAATTGATTGAATAAGCAACGAAAGGATAACGTTCAAGAGTTGGGGCGTGGAATGTCAGAAGCTTCATCGTCGTAGAAATTCTGAAAAGGGAAATGTATAGGCTGAGTCTAGATATAGTGGTCGACTGTGAAGTGCAACGGAAAGAACACATTTGGACGGACGAGAGCATGATAACATCAACAGCAGCAGAAATTTCTGTGATGGCAGAAAGATTGGTTATTGATAGGAAGGTAGGACAGAGAGTGAGCTAATGTGAACATTTCAGTGATGGGGCTGTTCTCATCAGAATCGGCAGAAATCGAACGCTGATAACGATAGTTCAGGTACACATGCCGACGTCGCAAGCTGATGATCAAGAGATAGAGAAGGTGGACGTGGATACTGAAAGCTTAATTCAGTACGCAAAGGGAGACGAAAATCTAATAGTCGGGGGAGACCGGAATGCGGCTGTAGGGAAAGGAACAGAAGAAGGGATTACGGGAGAATATGGGCTTGGTAACACGAATAAAACAAGAGAAACACTAATTGAGCTCTGCAATAAATTTCAGCTAGTAATAGCGAATAACCTGCTTAAGAATGACCAGAAGAGGAGCTATACTTGGTAAAGTCCGGGAAATACAGGAACGTTTCAACAAGATTCCGTCATATTCAGGCAGAGATTCAGAAATCAGATATTGGATCATAGGGCGTACGCAGGAGCAGATATAGGCTTACGTCACAAATCAGTAATAATGAAGAGCAGGCTCAAGTTTAAGAGACCAGTTAGGAAGATTCAGTGCACAAAAAAGTGGGATACTGAAGTGCTAAGGATTGAAGGGAAACGGTGGGAGTTCTCTGAGGCTATAGATACTGCGATAATGAAAGGTTCAGAAGGCAGCTCCGTTGAAGAGAAATTCATACCTCTAAAAAGGGCAATGACAGAAGTTGGAAAAAACGTAGATACAAGGGAGTGTAACTGCGAAGAATGCTTCAGGTACTCGAAGAAAGAAAGAAGCACAAAAACGTTCAGAGAAATTCAGTAATAGGGAACTACAAGTCACTTAGAAATGAAATAAATACGAAGTGCAGGAAAGGTAAGGCGAAATTGCTACCTTAAAAATGTGAAGAAATTGGAAAAAAATTAATGTCAGAAGGACTGACTCAACATACAGAAATGTTAAAACAACCTAGTGTGAAATTAAAATCAAGGGCTCTAACATTAGGAGTTCAACCGGAATTCCACTGCTAAATGCAGAAGAAAGAGCAGATAGTTGGAAAGACTACACTGAAGGTCTCTGACGGCGAGAACGTCTATGAAGACGTGAAAGAAGAAGAACCAAGAAGTCGACAAGTAAGAGATGACGAATCGAGAATTAAAGTGAGAGTTTATAATAGCTTTTGACTACTTAAGATCAAATAAGGCGGAAGGGATAGATAACATTCCATCATAATTTCTAAAATCATTGGCGGAAGCGGCAACAAAACGACTATTCATGTCGGTGTTTAGAGTGTATGAGACTAACGATATACCATCAGACTTTAGGATAAACATCAGCCACACAAATGCAAAGATAGAAACATCTCACAAGTGCGAGAATTATCACACAGTCAGCTTAACAGCTCGTGGATCCAAGTCGCTGACGAGAATGATATAAGACTGGAAAAGAAAATTTTGGATGTATTAAATGACGATCAGTTTGGCTTAAGGAAAGGTATGGTTCAAATGGCTCTGAGCGCTATGGGACTTAACATCTGAGGTCATCAGTTCCCTAGACTTAGAACTACTTAAACCTAACTAACCTAAGGACATCACACACATCCATGCCCGAGGCAGGATTCGAACCTGCGATCGTAGCAGCAGCGCGGTTCCGGACTGAAGCGCCTAGAACCGCTCGGCCACAACCGCCGGCTACGAAAGGTAAAGGCGACAGAGAGGCAACTCGGACGTTGCGGCTGATAATAGAAGCAAGACAGAAGAAAAATCAAGACACTTTCATAGGACTTCTCGACCTGGAAAAAAGCTTTTGACAGTGTAATATAGTGCAATTCTGAGAAAAATAGGAGTAATATATAGGGAAAGACAAGTAATGCACAATCAAGAACTGAGAGGGAACAAGTTGAAGAACAATAACAAAGTTCTACAGTCTGGAACCGCGCGACCGCTAAGGCGGCAGGTTCGAATCCTGCCTCGGCCATGGATGTGTGTGATGTCCTTAGATTAGTTAGGTTAAAGTAGTTCTAAGTTCTAGGGATCTGATGACTTCAGACGTTAAGTCCCATAGTGCTCAGAACCATTTTTTGTACAAAGTTCACAGCTTAAAAATTGTGTCAGACGGGGATGTAGTCTTTCGCCCCTACTGTTTAATGTATAAATCTAAGAAACAGGAGTCGACAGAAAGGTTAAAGACTGGAATTAAAATTGAGGGTGAAAGGATATCAATGATAAGATTCGCTCGTGATACTGTTATCCAGAGCCAAATTGAAGAAAAATTCCAGGATCTCTTGACTGGCCCAAACAGTCTAATGAGTAAATCTAAGAAAGACGAAAGTAGTGGCAAGCGGTAGAAATGAGAACAGCGAGAAACCTAAAAACAGAACTGGCAACGACGAAGTTAAGGAATTCTGTCCAGGTAGCAAATTAATGCGTGATGTACAGAGCAAGGAGGATATGAAAAGCTGAGTAGCACTGGCAAACAGAGCGGTCTTGGTCAAGAGAAGTCAACTAGCATCAGACAGAGCATGAGGCAGATATGTCTGGGACTGTGCGTTTGGTTGGTTGGTTGGTTTGGGGGATTAAAGGGATCAGACTGCGACGGTCATCGGTCCCTTTGTGCGTTTGGTGCACTGCATTGTTTGGTAGTGAAAGCTGGACTGCGGGAAAACCGAAACACAAGAGAATCCTAGCGTTTAATTTGTGGTGCTATAAAAGAGTGTAGAAAATTAGGTGTAGTAAAGTGCGCGTCATTTACGACGGTGGCCGAGTTTAGGTCCGTTCTGCACATCTGACGTCACAAAAAGTCAGCCGATGAACAGAACACGACGTTTCCAGAGCTCGACTGCAGTGCAGAGCACGGACGAGTGTCTTCAGTTTTAGAAACGTTCAGTTATAAATAAAGTAATTGAACAAAAGCAATGTCTTGATAGCAGACTTTTTTTTACAGAAAGTTTGGAAAAAGCATTCTTTATACGAATTTCTTCATATTCTATTAATTAATTAAACCAAACAAGCAATAAGCCTACTAATTCAGGCGATAGCAAGGAAAGGTGTTTGTATCATTCTCACTAACCGCTTTTTCGTAATAAAGAACAGTGGTAATTGTTTATTTCCTATTGTGCTTCCACGAAACGTGAGTAATTCATAGTCACACCAACTGTGTTTGTCGGTATTTTGCGTGAGAGCTATTGAATAACGAGTTGCGTTAGTGTAATGGTTAAAGTATATGTTTGCTAAGTGAAAGGTTCTGAGTTCGAACCTTGTTCAGTGCTTAATACTTTCTTTATTTAAAAACAATATCGAAGTGAAACGATAATGCTGAATACAGGTTAAGACCAAACAGAGAGCTATATCTGAAAACGGAGAAACTAACTGATGTAATGAGGAAGAGGAGACTACAGTTTTTTGGACATATATTGAGAATGGATAACAACAGACTAACCAAGCGGATATTCACATTACTCAATAGCTACAAATCCAAGCCAGCATGGTTCATAGAGACTGAAAAGGACATTGAAAATGCTGGAGTTACAATAGACACAATAGAAAACACAACACATTTCAGAAAGGCAGTTCAAAAGGCAGAATTTCAGGAGAGAAAGAAAATAACTAGACGAAAGTGGACTCAAAAAGAAAGGGAACAACACTCTAAAAGGATGAAGGAAATTTGGAAACTGAAGAAATCTAATACAATGAAGAGTAGCCAAAGTTGATTCATCGTACCCTCCAAATGTGTTATTCGGAAAAAAAAATATATCGAAGTGTCTTACTTCATGAATTTTATTCGTTTGAATGTAATTTTTTGAAATTTCCAGTGGCAACTATAATCGACCATACGGAAAGTATACGCTATGGACTTTTACCTCTGCAAACTCTTCAAAATTTTGTGCAATGGTTTACTACATCTAATGCTGCACAATAACTGTGTTGAACATCGAAACAAAATTAAGTCATTTATGGGGGGAGGTATCAGTCAAGAAGATGTGAAAAATCAAGTTTTTGGGCCAAACAGTTTTTGTGAAATCGAATGATAAGTGTGTCAAAGCAGTCGAAACACAATGTGTCTGCACAGGCGAGCAGTGCAGTGATGACAAAATCGCGCGGAATGCGGGGAGTACGTCTCTGTAGCAGCGAAAGGGTTAATGCGGCCGTGGTGGCTTTACTTCATAAACCGCGCGAACTATACTATGGCGCTGCTTCTCTTGGCGCGTGCAACTGGCAACGCAGCAATCTCCCGCGCCAAGATAAAATAATTGAACTATAACAAAGTAAGTAATAAGGAGATTCTTCGCAGAATCGGCGAGGAAGGAAATATATGGAAAACAACGACAATAAGAACGCACATGATGACAGGACACGAGTCAAGACATTAAGGAATAAATTATATGCTACTAGAGGGAGCTGTAGGGGATAGAAACTGTAGAGGAAGACGTACGGGAATGCATCCAGCAAATAACTGAGGACGTTGGTTGCAATTGCTACTCTGAGATGAAAACATTGACACTCTGTGAAGAAAAGGTTGGCACAGGAGCATTTCGTGGCTGTCAGCATCAAAATAGTCAAAAGACTTAGGCGAGGTACAAAATGTGAAAGCAGGGCCAATGTTAATAACCGCCTAACAGCAGCGTTAGCCATAATGCCTGTCTCATTGCGCAAGGAAGAGTGTTCAAAAGTTTCTTCAGTTACGCCCCATCCGGATGAAGCCGCTAATTGATAGTTAGATCTTGTAGTGTTACCACATTGCGAGTCCGCCCCTGGTAGCTGAGTGGTCAGCGCGACGGAATGTCATACCTAACGGTCAGGGTTCGATTCCCGGCTGGGTCGGAGATTTTCTGTGCTCAGGTATTGGGTGTTGTGTTGTCCTTATCATCATCATTTCATCCCCCATCGAAACGCAAGTTGCCGAAGTAGCGCCAGCTCGAAAGACTTGCACCAGGCGAACGGCCTGCCCGACGGGAGGCCCTAGCTACACGGCATTTCCATACCACATTGCGAGTGTGTTGACTGTTAGGCTTCACCCGATGTTCCAAGAAAGAACAGACTTTTTTCGTGGGATTAGTTTTCGTTGTTTTTTGGGCCAATCGAGATGCGATGGGATCAAGGACGTGGCCAGAATTTTGTCAAAGGGGAGGCATCTGATCTGTCAAAGAGGATCTTAAAGGGGTTCAGGTTTTTCATTCATTTATTCTGAGAACAAATTCATTTATTTATTAATTTTAGGTACATACGTTACTTTCCTACCCCCATGAACCATGGACCTTGCCGTTGGTGGGGAGGCTTGCGTGCCTCAGCGATACAGATGACCGTACCGTAGGTGCAACCACAACGGAGGGGTATCTGTTGAGAGGCCAGACAAACGTGTGGTTCCTGAAGAGGGGCAGCAGCCTTTTCAGTAGTTGCAGGGGCAACAGTCTGGATGATTGACTGATTTGGTCTTGTAACACTAACCAAAACGGCCTTGCTGTGCTGGTACTGCGAACGGTTGAAAGCAAGGGGAAACTACAGCCGTAATTCTTCCCGAGGGCATGTAGCTTTACTGTATGGCATGGAGAGCTGCATCAAATCAGTCCCAGGACTGAAGACAACAACAACAAGAAGTTACTTTCGGAAGGCTTTCATTCAAATAGTATCTGGTTTATAAAATTAAAGGAAAGCTCTTCTTGCTAGACACGTGAAACTCTTGCTCTCGACGTTTGGTGATGATGGTGTGCTCGGCCGCCACTTTCGTCATGCTAGGCCTCCCAGGTCCCCAGACCTCAGTCCGTGCGATTATTGGCTTTGGGGTTACCTGAAGTCGCAAGTGTATCGTGATCGACCCACATCTCTAGGGATGCTGAGAGACAACATCCGACGCCAATGCCTCACCATAACTCCGGACATGCTTTACAGTAATGTTCACAACATTATTCCTCGTCTACAGCTATTGTTGAGGAATGATGGTGGACATATTCAGCATTTCCTGTAAAGAACATCGTCTTCGCTTTGTCTTACTTTGTTATGCTAATTATTACTATTCTGATAAGATGAAGCGCCATCTGTCGGACATTTTTTGAACGTTTGCATTTTTTTGGGTCTAATAAAACCCCATGTCATTCCGCCGGCCGGTGTGGCCGTGCGGTCTAGGCGCTTCAGTCTGGAACCGCGTGACCGCTCAGGTCGCAGGTTCGAATCCTGCCTCGGGCATGGATGTGTGTGATGTCCTTAGGTTAGTTAGGTTTAAGTAGTTCTAAGTTCTAGGGGACTGATGACCACAGATGTTAAGTCCCATAGTGCTCAGAGCCATTTGAACCCATGTCATTCCATGCATGTGTGTCCATTTGTACCTCTTTATCTACATTATTCCGTGCTTTATTCAGTTTTCAAATTTATATTGACTTTTTGATCACCCGGTATGTAAATGTATGGCCATGTCAGAAGTCCTTCAATACATGAAAGAGAAATTCAGTCCAGATTATATTATAATACCTTTCATTTCATTAAAATTCTTAGGTTTCCTTCAGTGATCTCGAACTTATTTGTAAATTGTTATTTCGACAGTCAACTTGAATCTATACGGAACATTAATTTTAATTTATTACAATTAATTCATTAAAATTAAAATTTATATATACACAGTTGCTGACAGCGCCGCGAAATGTTGAAGATATGTAAATACTATAGGGAAGAAATTCATGTAAAAAACAAAAGGTAATACACAAATGCTATAGGTTACAGTTTTGGGATCTTAACACTGATGCTTAACATGCTGAAAGGTTTCGCTTTATGAACGTGATTTTATTTTTAAACTTTTTGTATTGGCTTTTACACAATTGTTTGTTCTGGTTTGGCAGGCCAGGACCTTCCCATTATTGCTGTTTGCACCTTATATGTGGATTTTAAGTATGGATTTAATTCCATATACTGTATGTCAGTACATGTTTTATTCACAGACTCTCGTTTTGCCGTGTGTATTAATTTTAATTAATGACTATGCATAGTGCATTTTAACTGTTAAATTTGCGATGCTAGTTAGTTACTCATGTACCCTCTGTTGACTTCAGTTATTTGTATAAATACCTGCCACATCAGCAGCACTTTCTACACTGTGTGATCAAAACTATTCGGACATCACCAAAAACGTTTTCCATATTAGGTGCATTGTGCTGCCACCTACTGCCAGGTACTCCATATCATCAAAAATGGCTCTGAGCACTATGGGACTCAACTTCTGAGGTCATTAGTCCCCTAGAACGTAGAACTAGTTAAACCTAACTAACCTAAGGACATCACAAACATCCATGCCCGAGGCAGGATACGAACCTGCGACCGTAGCGGTCTTGCGGTTCTAGACTGCAGCGCCTTTAAATGCACGGCCACTTCGGCCGGCAGCGTGTGTAGTGCCAACAGTAAAATTCGGAGGCGGTGGTGTTATGGTGTGGTCGTGTTTTTCATGGAGGGGGCTTGCACCCCTTGTTGTTTTGCGTGGTACTATCACAGCACAGGTCTTCATTGATGTTTTAAGTACCTTCTTGCTTCCCACTGTTGAAGAGCAATTTGGAGTTGGCGATTGCATCTTTCAACACGATCGAGCGCCTGTCCATAGTACACGGCCTGTAGCGGAGTGGTTACACGACAATAACATCCCTGTAAGGGGCTGGCCTGCACAGAGTCCTGACACGAATCCTATAGAACACATTTGGGATGTTTTGGAACGCCGACTTCGTGCCAGGCCTCACCGGCCGACATCGATGCCTCTCCTCGCCTGCGAGAGTGGAAGGTGTCATCAAGGCTAAGGGTGGGCCAGCACCATATTGAATTCCAGCGTTACTGGTGGAGGGCGTCACGAACCTGTAAATCACTTTCAGCCAGGTGTCCGGATACTTTTGATCACATACCGTATGTGGTTTCATGTACAATTTGAGGTTGATACCTCTATCAGAATATTTTATGGTATCTAAGGCTGTTATTCTTGGCAATTAATCATGTAAACATTTTTTTATTTTTCTCATGTACCACCAGGCCTGTTATAGATTTTGCTAACTGAAGTTAGTTGGTTACACAACAGGTTTTGTTTGTAATAGATCTGAAGATGTCAGTAACCAAAACCAGTAATAGCGAAGTGTAAATGTTTATGTATTCAAGATGGACCTCTACAATGAAGTGCCACAATATGGTCTCCGACTCGTTTTCAGTTGGTAAACTGATCCGCGCATTGATTCAAGCTAGACTTGTAATTTACTCGACCTTATCAATGAGTTTGTATTCAGTCATGATAATATGGTTATTCACTCTCTGATGCTAATAAACTACTCTATGGTATAGAGTATATATTGTTTTTTCGCCGGCCGGGGTGGCCAAGCGGTTCTAGGCGCTACAGTCTAGAAGCGCTCTACCGCTACGGTCGCAGGTTCGAATCCTTCCTCGGGCATGGATGTGTGTGATGTCCTTAGATTAGTTAGGTTTACGTATCCAGAATGAGATTTTCACTCTGCAGCGGAGTGTGCGCTGATATGAAACTTCCTGGCAGATTAAAACTGTGTGCCCGACCGAGACTCGAACTCGGGACCTTTGCCTTTCGCGGGCAAGCGCTCTACCAAATGAGCTACCGAAGCACAACTCACGCCCGGTACTCACAGCTTACTTCTGCCAGTATCTCGTCTCCCACCTTCCAAACTTTACAGAAGCTCTCCTGCGAACCTTCCAGAACTAGCACTGCTGAAAGAAAGGATATAGCGGAGACATGGCTTAGCCACAGCCTGGGGGATGTTTCCAGAATGAGATTTTCACTCTGCAGCGGAGTGTGCGCTGATATGAAACTTCCTGGCAGATTAAAACTGTGTGCCCGACCGAGACTCGAACTCGGGACCTTTGCCTTTCGCGGGCAAGCGCTCTACCAAGCCATGTCTCCGCTATATCCTTTCTTTCAGGAGTGCTAGTTCTGCAAGGTTCGCAGGAGAGCTTCTGTAAAGTTTGTAAGGTGGGAGACGAGATACTGGCAGAAGTAAAGCTGTGAGTACCTGCCGTGAGTCGTGCTTCGGTGGCTCATTTGGTAGAGCGCTTGACCGCGAAAGGCAAAGGTCCCGAGTTCGAGTCTCGGTCGGACACACAGTTTTAATCTGCCAGGAAGTTTCATAGGTTTACGTAGTTCTAAGTTCTAGGGGACTGATGACCTCAGAAGTTAAGTCCCATAACGCTCTGAGCCATTTTGTTGTCTTTTCTATGACATTTATTTACAGACACGTTACAGCTGTGACAGCTGGACTCACTGCTCCAAGGATGTTATGAGTAAGACATTTCACGGCAGAAATTCGTTCTTGTAGTAAAACTTGAAGACATAGTAAAGGGTGTCCGAAAAGTCTTTCCCTGATTACATAAATTGATAACTCAGGCTAGAAGTAACATACAAATATGAAACTGTGTAATTGTTTACAAACTGACAGCTGTTCATTCTGACCCCCTTCCACAATTCCTACTATTTGTCCGTCCTGTGGGTTTAGCAGGACGTTTCAATTACGTACTCTTTCCACTTTTTGTGAAATAATGGAATACTGCAACCACGAAGTTCTGTCGGTCTCCAAATGACGACTCCAATGCTAACATTGAACTGTTATAGATAGGTAGGTCAGTTTATCAATGAAAGAAGTAAATACATAAATGTTCAAGAAAATTCAGGAATGCAGAAACACAAGTCACTTAGGATTGATATAGATAGGGAGTACTGGGAAGCTAATGTGAAATGACCGTGTGAAAGAAGTGAATAAATCGGAAACGGAGTGACTGTTGCAAGGACTTCGCTGAAACTAAATTCAAGGGCGGTAACATTAAGAGTGTAATGGGAATTCCACAGTTACATTTAGGGGAGAGAGCGGATAGGTGGAAAGAGTGCGTTGAAGACCTCTATGAAGGGGAGAACTTGTGATGACGTGATAGAAGAAGTAACAGGAATCGATATAGAAGAGGCAGGGCATATAGTATTAGTATCAGAATTTAAAAGAACTCTGGAAGGCTTAAAATAATATAAGTCAGGTGTAGATAACGTTCCATCGGAATTTCTAAAATCATTGGCGAAAGTGGCAACAAAAGACTATTCACGTTGGTGTGTAGAATGTATTGAGTCTGGCGACATACCGTCTGACTTCCCGAAAAATATTGTCCGCAGAATTCCGAGTGCTGCAAGAGCGGACAAGAGCGAGAATTACCGCAGAGTAGAATCATGCATCCGACTTCCTGACAAGAATAATACACAGAAGAATGGAAAAGAAAACTGAGGCGACGATCTGTTTCGCTTTAGGAAACGTAGAGGGACTAGAGAGGCAACTCTGTCATTGAGGTTGATAATGGAAGTAAGACTAAAGAAAAATCAAGACACATTCATAAGATCTGTCGACCTGGAAACTGCATTCGACAATGTAAAACGATGCAAGAAGTTTGAAATTCTGAGAAAAATAGGGGTAAACTATACGGAGAGGGGGGGTAATATGCAATATGCACAGGAACCAAGAGGGAATAATATGAGTGAAAGCTCAAGTAAGAAGTGCTCGGATTAAAGAAGGTGTAACACAGGGATGTAGTCTTTCTCCCCTACTGTTCTGTCTATATAGCGAGGAGGGTGTAAGACAGGGATGTAGTCTTTCCCCCTACTGTTCTGTCTATATAGGGTGTTACAAAACGGTACGGCCAAACTTTCAGGAAACATTCCTCACACACAAATAAAGAAAAGATGTTAAGTGGACATGTGTCCGGATACGCTTAATTTCCATGTTAGAGTTCATTTTAGTTTCGTCAGGATGTACTGTACTTCCTCGATTTACCGCCAGTTGGCCCAATTAAAGGACGGTAATGTTGACTTCGGTGCTTGTGTTGACATGCGACTCATTGCTCTACAGTACTAGCATCAAGCACATCAGTACGTAGCATCAACAGGTTAGTGTTCATCACGAACGTGGTTTTGCAGTCAGTGCAATGTTTACAAATGCGTAGTTGGCAGATGCTCATTTGATGTATGGATTAGCAAGGGGCAATAGCCGTAGCGCGGTACGTTTGTATCGAGACAGATTTCCAGAAAGAAGCTGTCCAGACAGGAAGACGTTCGAAGCAATTGATCGGCGTCTTAGGGAGCACGGAACATTCCAGCCTATGACTCGCGACTGGGGAAGACCTAGAACGACGAGGTCACCTGCAATGGACGAGGCAATGTGTCAATCCTCATTTCAGTGCAAATGTTCTCTTTGCGGATGAGGCTTCATTCCAACGTGATCAATTTGTAAATTTTCACAATGCAGTTGACGATAACCCTAATGTCAGCGTCACAGAAGTTGCTGCTGTACAAGGTAACGTTGACCACGTCACTGTATGGAGAGTGCTACGGGAGAACCAGTTGTTTCCGTACCATGTACAGCGTGTGCAGTCACTATCAGCAGCTGATTGGCCTCCACGGGTACACATCTGCGCATGGTTCATTCGACAAAGTGTCAATCCTCATTTCAGTGCAAATGTTCTCTTTACGGATGAGGCTTCATTCCAACGTAATCAAATTATAAATTTTCACAATCAACATGTGTGGGCCGACGAGAGTCCGCACGCAATTGTGCAATCACGTCATCAACACAGATTTTCTGTGAAAGTTTGGGCAGGCATTGTTGGTGATGTCTTGATTGGGCCCCATGTTCTTCCACCTACGCTCAAAGGAGCACGTTATCATGATTTTATACGGGATACTCTACCTGTGCTGCTAGAACGTGTGCCTTTACAAGTACGACACAACATGTGGTTCATGCACGATGGAGCTCCTGCACATTTCAGTCGAAGTGTTCGTAAGCTTCTCAACAACAGATTCGGTGACCGATGGATTGGTAGAGGCGGACCAATTCCATGGCCTCCACGCTCTCCTGACCTCAACCCTCTAGACTTCATTTATGGGGGTGCATTTGAAAGCTCTTGTCTACGCAACCCCGGTACCAAATGTAGAGACTCTTCGTGCTCGTATTGTGGACGGCTGTGATACAATACGCCATTCTCCAGGGCTGCATCAGCGCATCAGGGATTCCATGCGACGGAGGGTGGATGCATGTATCCTCGCTAACGGAGGACATTTTGAACATTTCCTGTAACAAAGTGTTTGAAGTCACCCTGGTACGTTCTGCTGCTGTGTGTTTCCATTCCATGATTAATGTGATTTGAAGATAAGTAATAAAATGAGCTCTAACATGGAAAGTAAGCGTTTTCGGACACATGTCTACATAACATATTTCCTTTCTTTTTGTGTGAGGGATGTTTCCTGAAAGTTTGGCCGTACCTTTTTGTAGCACCCTGTATATCGAGGAGGCAATGACGGAAGTAAAATTACGATTCAAGAGCATAATTAAACTTCAAGAGGAAAGGATGTTAATGATCAGATTCGGTGATGACAGTGGTATCCCGAGTGAACGTGGAACAGTCTAATGAGTCCAGAATATGGACTCAGAGTAAATCGAAGAAAAGCGAAAGGAATAAGAAATAGCAGAGATGAGAACAGTTAGAGACTAATCATCAGGATTGGTGACCACGAAGTAAACAAAGTTAAGGAATCCTGCTGATGCATGATGGACGGAGCAGGGAGAACATAAAAAGCCGGCTAGTACCAGCAAAGAGGGCATTAATGGCCAAGAGAAATTTACTAGTATCCAATATAGGCCCTAATCTGAGGAATAAAATACTGAGAATGTACGGTTGAAGCACAGCATTGCATTGTAGTGAAAGATGGACTGTGTGAAAACCGGAACAGAAGAAAATCGAACCATTTGAGATGTGGGGACAGAAGGATGTTGAAAATTATGTCGACTGATAAGGTAAGGAATCGGCTAGGAAAGGAATATTTGGAAAACACTGACAAGAAGAAGGGACAGGGTGGTAGGACATCAGTTAAGACATCAGGGAATAACTTCCATGGTACTGGAGGAAACTGTAGTGGGAAAAAGTTGTAGAGGAAGACAGAGATTGGAATACATCCAGTAAATAACTGAGTACGTAGGTTGCAATTTCCACTCTGCGTTGTAAAGTTTGGCACAGGAGAGGAATTCGTGGCAGGTCGCATCAAACTAGTCAGAAGACTGATGACTCAAAAAATTTATTTAGCAGAAAGCTGAGGTATGAAAATCAACTCGACAAGTAGACATTAATTTTATATTTTCTTGTCGTATTAGAAGGTGCAGTTTTTCTTAACGGGAGAGAAAATCATTTCACCTTTCCGCTATGAAGAAGGGTAATTTTACTTAAGACGAGGTAGTCACTCAACAAAATAAGAATGATTATGAAGTCATGAGGATGTGTTATATCTAATTTATTTTAGTAAAAAGTATCACTTTTTGTTATTAGGAACATTTCTAAAGCAACACAGACAATTGAAGCGAAATGCAGTAACAATTTTTATTTTTTATTTTCTTGGAGAATGTAGGAGAGAAGCTCGTCTGTGAAGGTATGCATAACTAGAGAGCGAAAGGAAGGCCAGAGAGTGATATTGAAAAAACGTATCTTAACGTCACGGCTACAAAGACAAAGGCCTGTGTTAGAACCCTCGTCTATCATACGATTGTCTCTATTATTCGTCGCTTGTTTCACCTCTAACAATGAGAAGAATTCCACCTTCAGTGCACATACAATGAGAAAAATGCCAAGTTAAGATGCACCATGTTTTGGACTACATACTGAACTACTGGACCCGGTGTAACTCGCTGGGTAAGTTGGTTAAACGATGGAAAAAGACAAGAGCGTACTGCCCCCAAAAGAACAGTACCTGGCAAGCCACTGCAGCGTTCAAAACCTTCGGGATGAGCCCAGTTTTACTTACTCTTCAGTATAACGAATGCAACATAAAAATGCTTCGTATGCGGATGTCCTTGGCAGTTCAACTGACTTTGCCCTTGCCAGACTTCCCTTTCATTGTCTGGTAACAGGAGGCAAGTATACTTTACGTAAATAGTGAAATACACTGCCGCAAAACAAATCAGTGTACCTGGAAAGACGACGTCGATTTTGTCACCTGGAGTGAGACGTGGTATTTACTGGTATTAAGGAAAACGCGGAAGGTTCAAAATGGTTCAAATGGCTCTGAGCACTATGAGACTTAACATCTGAGGCCATCAATCCCCTAGAACTTAGAACTACTTAAACCTAACTAACCTAAGCACATGACACACATCCATGCCAGAGGCAGAATTCGAACCTGCGACCGTAGCTGTTGCGCGGTTCCAAATTGAAGTGCCTAGAAGCGCTCGGCCACACCGGCCGGCCTCAAAAACGAAAAAAGTGTAGGTAGTTGGGCTGTCACAATAGTACATACATATTTTCAATTTACCATAACGCTAGTGGACAATTCGAAATAGGTTTTTCTCTTGTGTCTTGTTACAAAGTCATCCATCATTAGAAGCCGTCACAACAGCACCCAGCACAAAAGTAATAACCGGTAGCACTTAACATTAAAGTCAGATGCAAGTAAGAACCAAACTGACTAACAAAACAACTGAGCTCAAGTAAGAAAAATTACTACCCATGCCCAATTATACACATGGCTACACTCATTCCTTGACAGAACATTGATTACACACGCTCTCACGTTCATCCGCATAGACACTATTTATCTAAAATTTGGAGAGTTATCTGTGCTTCTTATTTATCTAAAATGTGTAAATCTATCCCTTAAATGTAAAGATATGAGTGTCAGCACAACCAAACAACATATGAGTATCATAAAACAAGTGAAACTTTACACCAAATGACCAAATAATACATGAGTCCATTAACAAAAGTAAAACTTGATAATAAAACATAGAGAAAACATGTAAATGTGTAAGATGGAAACAGTAAGGTACATATCAGACACGTAAAAATAAAAAAAAGGAAACATACATCAGGCAACAATCAGAACAAAGCTTCCTACAGCTCCCTTTGCAAAGGTCTCTAGGGAGCCCAAAATATTTTTTTTATAAATTTAAAATTGTCACACGAAAACACCGCACTTCACATTTCAGACAACAGGTTGGATGTGGCAGCTATGTGGGATCAGTTTGCCAAAGTGGGTTACAGCTTTTTTTCTTGGCAACCATCCCTTGGGAGGGTCCCTCGGTACTTTGTAGTGGCACCGGCAGTGAAAGTGCTCCGTTGTCGCCCGCACCAGACTCCTGTTGACAGCTGTCGAGCGTGTCTCTAGACACGTAATACCTCCATTTAGTGGACCTCAAGGAGTCTTGCTGCCTCCGGTCTCGGGCTTCCATCCGTTGGGAGGGTCCCTCGCGACTTTGTATTGACATCCCCGCCGTGTAGCAGGACCTTGTCTCTGAAAGCAATCATTGGCGTCTCATTCACTGACCGTCTTGGATGATGTGGTGGTTGGCAATGCATGGCCGCTGTCGAAGACGTTCGTGGGAAGACCATTGCAGCATTTGGACACCAGGTTGAAGGTAAATCACCTCCCGCCGTCGCCGTCGAGCGTGTCTCTAGACACGTAATACCTCCATCTAGCGGACCTCAAGTGCGTCCTGCTGCCTCCAGTTTCGGGCTTCCATCCGTTGGGAGGGTCCCTCGGGACCTTGTAGTGACACCGGCACTGAAAGTGCCCTGTTGAGAGCTGGAGGCCCGAAGGGGCTCGCCTGGTTACGACCCTTATTCACACAGCCGATGACGTCATGTCTACGAGCTGCCCACTGGTCGCTAAGTCGGCTACCGCCTGCAGCGTCTGTCATCCTCGCAGGACTGCCGCGTGGCCTTGACCGTCCAGCGTCTGTGCCGGCCCTTCTGCTCGCTGCTCCACACGTCAGCAACCCCTACAAAACGCCCAACACATCCCCATCAACTCAGCCACAAATAGTCTGCACAATTCTTCCAAGAGTCCGCAGTTCGTGGTCGTGCGGTAGCGTTCTCGCTTCCCACGCCCGGGTTCCCGGGTTCGATTCCCAGCGGGGTTAGGGATTTTCTCTGCCTCGTGATGACTGGGTGTTGTGTGCTGTCCTTAGGTTAGTTAGGTTTAATTAGTTCTAAGTTCTAGGGGACTGATGACCTTAGATGTTAAGTCCCATAGTGCTCAGAGCCAATTCTTCCAAGAAGATTCAGTGCCATGTTTTTACAAATGTGTTTACAACATAAATACAATGACTTCTAATGAAAGATTACACCCAGAACAAAAGAATGAAAGGGTTGACAATGCCTAATATATAATCTTATTCTACTACATAAATAATTTGATATTGTTGTTGTTGTGGTTTTCAGTCCAGAGACTGGTTTGATGCAGCCCTCCATGCTACCCCATCCTGTGAAAGCTTCTTTATCTCCCAGTACTTACTGCAACCTACATCCTTCTGAATCTATTTAGTGTATTCATCTCTTGGTCTCCCTCTACGATTTTTACCCTCCACGCTGCCCTCCAACGCTAAATATGTGATCCCTTGATGCCTCAGAACATGTCCTACCAACTGGTCCCTTCTTCGTGTCAAGTTGTGCCACAAACTCCTCTTCTTCCCAATTCTATTCAATACATCCCCCTTAGTTATGTGATCTACCTATCTAATCTTCAGCATTCTTCTGTAGCACCACAT
Organism: Schistocerca nitens; assembly: GCF_023898315.1. Lineage (NCBI taxonomy): Eukaryota > Metazoa > Arthropoda > Insecta > Orthoptera > Acrididae > Schistocerca > Schistocerca nitens. The sequence continues at coordinate 173,931,751 of NC_064623.1, forward strand.
TTCGAAAGCTTCTATTCTCTTCTTGTTCAAACTATTTGTCATCCATGTTTCACTTACATAAATGGCTACACTCCATACAAATACTTTCAGAAACGACTTCCTGACACTGAACTCTAGACTCAATGTTAACATTTCTCTTCTTCAGAAACGCTTTCCTTGCCATTGCCAATCTACATTTAATACGTTTTATATCCTCTCTACTTCGACCATTATCAGTTATTTTGCTCCCAAATAGCAAAACTTGTTTACTACTTTAAGTGTCTCATTTCCTAATCTAATTTCCTCAGCATCACCCGACTTAATTCGACCACATTCCATTATCCTCATTTTTCTTTTGGTGTTGATTATCTTATATCCTCCTTTCAAGACACTGTCCATTGCGTTCAACTGCTTTTCCAAGTCCTTTGCTGTCTCTGACAGAATTACAATGGCATCGGCGAACCTCAACATTTTTATTTCTTCTCCATTGATTTTAATACCTACTCCGAAGTTTTCTTTTGTTTCCTTTACTGCTTGCTCAATACACAGATAGAATAACATCGGGGATAGGCTACAACCGTGTCTCACTGCCTTCCCAACCACTGCTTCTCTTTCATGCCCCTCGACTCTTATAACTGCCATCTGGTTTCTGTATAAATTGTAAATAGCCTTTCGCTCCCTGTATTTTACCCCTGTCACCTTTAGAATTTGAATGAGAGTATTCCAGCCAACATTGTCAAAAGCTGTCTCTAAGAGTACAAATGCTAGGAACACAGGTTTGCATTTCCTTAATCTTTCTTCTAAGATAAGTCGTAGAGTCAGTATTGCCTCACGTGTTCCGATATTTCTATGGAATCCAAACTGATCTTCCCCGAGGTCGGCTTCTACCAGTTTTTTCATTCGTCTGTAAGGAATCCGCGTTAGTATTTTGCAGCTGTGACTTATTAAACTGATAGTTCGGTAATTTTCACGTTTGCCAACAACTGCTTTCTTTGGGATTGGAATTATTATATTCTTCTTGAAGCCTGAGGGTATTTCGCCAGTCTCATACATTTTGCTCACCAGATGGTAGACTTTTGTTAGGCCTGGCTCTCCCAAGGCCGCCAGTAGTCCTAATGGAATGTTCTCCACTCCCGGGGCCTTGTTTCGACTCAGGTATTTCAGTGCTCTGTCAAACTCTTCACGCAGTGTCGTATCTCCCATTTCATCTTCATCTACATCCTCTTACATTTCCATAATATTGTCCTCAAGTACACCGCCCTTCTATAGACCCTCTATATTCTCCTTCCACCTTTCTGCTTTCCATTCTTACGGCATGATTAAATTTCTTTATAATCTTAAGTAGTGGTGAGGTGTTTTACTGTATGGTTAGTGCATTTCCCATAACCTTTCATGCACAAAAGTATGAAGCTGGTTTACGCTATATATTCACTTCAGTCATACTTATTCCATCTAAGTCCACTACTTATTCGTGCTACCCAATTACTGCTAAAGATAAAAAAATTTGTGTACTCACGTTCTTTTGGACGTTAAGGTGTCACTACCGCTGGTGCATGGCATAAATCTGGATGAGAACCGATGTCACCAATCTGCTAACTGTTCTTCCCTAAAACAATTGCTTCGAAACTCTTCTTTTTTTCTTCAGCTGAAACTGACACAAATTTTTCTCAGGTTGGTGTAGAACACTTTCCGCTCCAGCTCCTGAAACAACATGAAGCACAAGATTTTGACAATTGATTGCCAAGCTACATATCTTCCGTTCATCTCTTTCTCAAAAATTGATCTGTGCCTCGCTCACTCTGCCTAAACGTACCAATGTGACTTGCACATTCCGTGCCCACGTCACATAGTAGAAGCTATTGCCCAAGATTAACGACTCAGGCGTTCGCGAATTTACTCGAAAAAAACCTATACGAATATATCGCCCAACAGTGCGGAAACCACATACGAAAACCACAAGCGAAAAAAATCACAGTGAACCACAACCGCATTAGACGCGAGAGCTCATCTGTGTAACCACACTGGAATAAAATATCCAATTCGCGAAAAACATCGCACTAAAGGCTGCATAAACAGACAGAAACATCCCACAAATACATCGCGCCACTGACGATAACAATAAAAAGCCCACAGCATTACACTGGGCAGTAGTCAGAAACCACAGTGAAACACACAAGAAAGTCTACAAGCATTTAGCGTGGACATTACGCGACCATCCTCCAAAATACCTCCATGAATCTAGCAAACAAAACTCAACGACGCCCTCACACACAATACTACACTACTGGCCATTAAAATTGCTACACCAAGAAGAAATGCAGATGATAAACGGGTATTCATTCGACAAATATATTATACTAGAACTGACATGTGATTACATTTTCACGCAATGTGGATGCATAGATCCTGAGAAATCAGTATCCAGAGGAACCACCTCTGGCCGGAATAACGGCCTTGATACGCCTGGGCACTGAGTCGAACAGAGCTTGGATGGAGTGTACAGGTACAGCTGCCCGTGCAGCTTCAACACGATACCACAGTTCATCAAGAGTAGTGACTGGCGTATTGTGACGAGCCAGTTGCTCGGCCACCATTGACCAGACGTTTTCAATTGGTGAGAGATCTGTTGAATTTGCTGGCGAAGGTAGCAGTCGAACATTTTCTGTATCCAGAAAAGCTCGTACAGGACCTGCAACATGCGGTCGTGCATTATCCTGCGAAAATGCAGGGTTTCACAGGTAGAGCCACGGGTCGTAATACATCTGAAATGTGTCCACTGTTCAATGCGCCGTCAGTGCGAACAAGAGGTGACCGAGACGTGTAACCGATGGCATCCTATGCCATCACGCTGGGTTATACGCCAGTACGGCGATGACGAATGCACGCTTCCAATGTGCGTTCACCGCAATGTCGCCAAACACGGATGCGACCATCACGATGCTGTAAACAGAACCTGGATTCATCCGAAAAAATGACGTTTTGCATTCGTGCACTCCCGTTCGTCGGTGAGTACACCATCGCAGGCGCTCCTGTCTGTGATGCAGCGTCAACGGTAACCGCAGCCATGGTCTCCGAGCTGACAGTCCATGCTGCTGCAAACGTCGCCGAACTGTTCGTGCAGGTGGTTGTTGTCTTGCAAACGTACCCATGTGTTGACTCAGGGATCGAGACGTGGCCGCACGATCCGTTACAGCAATGCGGATAAGATGCCTGTCTTATCGACTGCTAGTGATACGAGGCCGTTGGGATCCAGCACGGCGTTACGTATTACCCTCCTGAACCCACCGATTCCATATTCTGCTAACAGTCATTGGATCTCGAGCAACGCGAGCAGTAATGTCGCGATACGATAAACCGCAATCGCGACAGGCTACAATCCTACCTTTATCAAAGTCGGAAACGTGATGGTACGCATTTCTCCTCCTTACACAAGGCATGACAACAGCGTTTCACCAGGCAACGGCGGTCCACTGTTGTTTGTGTATGAGAAATCGGTTGGAAAGGTTGCTGACGTCAGCACGTTGTAGGTGTCGCCACCGGCGCCAACCTTGCGTGAACGCTCTGAAAAGCTAATCATTTGCATATCACAGCATCTTCTACCTGTCGCTTAAAATTCGTATCTGTAGCACGTCATCTTTGTGTGTAGTAATTTTAATGGCCAGTAGTGTATGAATTATACGCCGGATCGTTCAAGGGCGTGTACTGTGATGCATACACAATGATCAGAAGAAATATGCTAGTAGCTGATCTCTAAGATGTTCCGAGGAGAATTCCGTCCCCAATACTCATGTTCTTTTTGTACTCGAATATTGTTGTCGTCACACCTGATTCTGTTGTTCCATGCAAACTGCAAAACTGCTAAGATAACATATTACTCACTCGAAATAGGTCACAAATAAACAACGAAGTTTCCATCGTGAAATCGGCACACCTCTACTCTCAACAACTGTAATTGAACCTGCTCTGGGATGACCAACTGTACAACTATAAACCTACTACATGTTATGAAGAAATACTTGTACAGTGTAACAATGCCAACTCTTAGTAGTAGTGGGAGAAGTTTCTATGCTAATTACCATGGTGAAACACAAAAGATCTAAATAAATGATTGTTATCTTTAAAATTATTATAACTAAACAAACTTATGCTTATGTTCGGCTGTCACCGACCATTAAATTATCTGTGTCTCAGACTTTGTGTTCTTTGATGCTCTCTGCTCGGAATGTGTACTCTAATTCGTAAAGTGTCTTACGGAAAGTACTGAGCTCCACATTACACCTGCCAGCTAGAACTTGATGATATTCTGACGGAAATCGGTCGACAAATGACACAGAAGTAGCTGACACAAATGCACTATAAATAAAAGAAGTAAACACATAAACAACACAATCAGAGCATTAAATATCTACAACATACTAATGAACCATATTTTTCTTAATAATGCCCACCTGATCGGCAAGTACGCAAACTGACAGCATCACACAAGTGACAAGGATCGAGATCCTGGCAGCGGTTCGCCAAATTAAAGAAGATTACGGTTAATGAAGTAAACATCCACGCAGTGGACACCAAATGAAAAAGCTACTCCTTACGTTTCTGACCTAGACTGCCATAAAAATGCGAAGGAACTGTTGATCAGAACTCAGGGAGAAGTTGTAGTCGAATTCACAATCGATTTATTGATCTTAAACAAGACAAGACAACAAAATTATTAAAGAAACATCATATAAAAATGACAAACTGCCTATTGGCTTCTGTCTCGGGTTCTTCGGCCGACGTTCATCTAATGATTTTTCTGACGTTTCGCCAGCACGAGTGGCTGGCATTGTCAAAGCTTCACCCTCCATTGCCGGTGGTGAACTGGAGCCGAGCTCGCGGCCGCAGACTATATGTACCTGGCGCGCCAACGTCCGAGGGCTTCTCCGCGGGCATTTCCGGTGCGGTTCTCCTCTTGCTACCTGCGACGGTCGTTCGCTGCAGTACGGGAAGCCAGGATCCGTTTACCTTAAGGCTTTCTTCTTTCTTGTTCAAATTGTTCGCGTGTTTTTGTATTTCTACAGCTTCTCTGAACAAGCGCGTGTGATAGTGCTTCTCTACAGCCAGAACTTCCGTGTCGGCGAATTTTATTACGTGGTCGGTCTCATTAAGTGCGTGCTCTGCCACGGCCAATTTCTCCACCTGCCCCAACCTGCAATGTCGCTTATGCTCTTTGATCCTGGTGTTAATTGATCGTCCAGTCATTCCGACATAAACTTTTCCGCATGTGCATGGTATACGGTATATTCCCGACATTGCAAGTGGGTCTCTTTTCTCCTTCGCCGATCTAAGACACTCTTTGATCTTCCTTGTCGGTTTGAAAATCGTCTTTACGCCATGTCTGCGCAATATACGGCCGATTCTGTCCGTCACTCTGGGAATGTATGGCAGAAAGGCCGTACCCGACATTTCTTTTTCTGGTTCCTTACTTCGCCGAGTGTTTGGCTCTGTTACACTTCTAATGTGATTTGTGGAGTACCCATCGCTCCTCAGAACAGTTTCCAGGTGTTGCATTTCTCGTTTGAGGTGTTGCGGCTCACATATTCGTCCTGCTCTCGTTACGAGCGTACTAATCATGCCTCTTTTCTGGCTCGGGTGGTGGTTTGACAGTTTGTGCAGGTATCGGTCCGTGTGTGTCGGTTTTCGATACACGCTGTGTCCCAGGTTTTCGCCGTCCCTTGTGACCAGCACATCTAGAAATGGCAGTTTCTTGTCCTTTTCTACTTCCATGGTAAATGTTATGTTGGCATGGAGGCTGTTCAGGTGTCTTAGGAAGTCACCGAGCTGTTCTTCACCATGGCTCCACACCACGAAAGTGTCATCGACGTACCTGTACCACACCTTAGGTTTGCAAGTCGCCGAGTCCAGTGCCTGTGCTTCGAATTGTTCCATGAAGAAGTTGGCCACCACTGGACTGAGAGGACTACCCATGGCGACGCCTTCCAGCTGTTCGTAGAAATCGCCATTCCACGTGAAATAGCTCGTGGTGAGACATGCATGGAAGAGCTTTTTGATGTCTTGCGGGAACATAGAATCGATGTGCTCCAGAGCGTCACTGAGTGGCACTTTCGTAAATAACGAAACAACATCAAAGCTGACCAGGATGTCGTTTGGAGCAAGTTTCAGTTTCTTCAGCTTCTCAAGAACCCGAGACAGAAGCCAATAGGCAGTTTGTCAACAAGTGGCCTCGAAAGCCTTAACAATTTTGTATTACGCCTCTACGGGGAGGAGATTTGCAGATTGTACCGACGCCTTGACCAACGACGGAAGAAGAAAGCGCGACTGATGTCCTCTCTCGCCTTTCTGTCACGGTGCCGAGATGAATGTGCTACACCGAAGTTCTTGAGATGTAAGCGCCTATTCACCACCGCCCAAGCACATCGTATCTACGACAGAATGGAACGAGCTTTTCTTCGTAAGCGAATACATACAACACGGAGAGACTTGGCAAGAACGGATCAGGAACTTCTGGACATTTTCTATCAACTAAGTAGCAGAATGCATCGAGACGACTGGGACAAGATCGACAGCATCACTCACAGGAGCATGCAGAACGAACTCGAGAGCTGCACCGAGCGGCAAAAGAAAAAGTTTGAAAGATGCCGGAAGCAGACCGACAAGGCGATTGCCGACATGTCACACACAGTGGTCAACCTCACTGAACGACAATTGACCTAAGAGGAAGCGTCTGTTCTTCAAAAAGGAGGGAATTTCGCTATCATCCCGAGAACTATACCTATGGAGGATATCATTGCCAACACCGAAGCAGCCATTCGGACCCTTCCTTGTGAAAGGGCAGAGGAAATACGCACTGAAACATCCAGGATACTGCGCCGAGCAAAACCACCAGCTTGCAACCTGAAGAAAGAAGAGGTACAAGCCATTAAGAATCTCAACGCCGACAAGAGTATATTGGTACTGCCTGCCGATAAGGGGAATGCGACCGTCGTAATGAAGACCGAAGATTATGAGCAAAAGATCCGAGACCTCTTAGATCCGACGACGTACCGAAAACTAAGCGCAGATCCGACGCAGCGTATCACTCGGAATACGAATCGATTACTCAAGGCGTCTTCTCTGCCGGCGGACATACAGAGAAACCTGCGCAACACAGAAGCCCTACCACCTCGGCTGTATGGATTACCCAAGATCCATAAGGACAACGTTCCACTGAGACCGATCGTTAGCGCTCCTGGCTCACCAACGAATAAACTGGCAAAACACTTGGCCTCTCAGCTCCAGTCACACGTGGGGAAGACCGACACATACATCAAGGACTCAGGACATTTCATTGAGAAGCTGAAGAAACTGAAACTTGCTCCAAACGACATCCTGGTCAGCTTTGATGTTGTTTCGTTATTTACGAAAGTGCCACTCAGTGACGCTCTGGAGCACATCGATTCTATGTTCCCGCAAGACATCAAAAAGCTCTTCCATGCATGTCTCACCACGAGCTATTTCACGTGGAATGGCGATTTCTACGAACAGCTGGAAGGCGTCGCCATGGGTAGTCCTCTCAGTCCAGTGGTGGCCAACTTCTTCATGGAACAATTCGAAGCACAGGCACTGGACTCGGCGACTTGCAAACCTAAGGTGTGGTACAGGTACGTCGATGACACTTTCGTGGTGTGGAGCCATGGTGAAGAACAGCTCGGTGACTTCCTAAGACACCTGAACAGCCTCCATGCCAACATAACATTTACCATGGAAGTAGAAAAGGACAAGAAACTGCCATTTCTAGATGTGCTGGTCACAAGGGACGGCGAAAACCTGGGACACAGCGTGTATCGAAAACCGACACACACGGACCGATACCTGCACAAACTGTCAAACCACCACCCGAGCCAGAAAAGAGGCATGATTAGTACGCTCGTAACGAGAGCAGGACGAATATGTGAGCCGCAACACCTCAAACGAGAAATGCAACACCTGGAAACTGTTCTGAGGAGCGATGGGTACTCCACAAATCACATTAGAAGTGTAACAGAGCCAAACACTCGGCGAAGTAAGGAACCAGAAAAAGAAATGTCGGGTACGGCCTTTCTGCCATACATTCCCAGAGTGACGGACAGAATCGGCCGTATATTGCGCAGACATGGCGTAAAGACGATTTTCAAACCGACAAGGAAGATCAAAGAGTGTCTTAGATCGGCGAAGGAGAAAAGAGACCCACTTGCAATGTCGGGAATATACCGTATACCATGCACATGCGGAAAAGTTTATGTCGGAATGACTGGACGATCAATTAACACCAGGATCAAAGAGCATAAGCGACATTGCAGGTTGGGGCAGGTGGAGAAATTGGCCGTGGCAGAGCACGCACTTAATGAGACCGACCACGTAATAAAATTCGCCGACACGGAAGTTCTGGCTGTAGAGAAGCACTATCACACGCGCTTGTTCAGAGAAGCTGTAGAAATACAAAAACACGCGAACAATTTGAACAAGAAAGAAGAAAGCCTTAAGGTAAACGGATCCTGGCTTCCCGTACTGCAGCGAACGACCGTCGCAGGTAGCAAGAGGAGAACCGCACCGGAAATGCCCGCGGAGAAGCCCTCGGACGTTGGCGCGCCAGGTACATATAGTCTGCGGCCGCGAGCTCGGCTCCAGTTCACCACCGGCAATGGAGGGTGAAGCTTTGACAATGCCAGCCACTCGTGCTGGCGAAACGTCAGAAAAATCATTAGATGAACGTCGGCCGAAGAACCCGAGACAGAAGCCAATAGGCAGTTTGTCAACAAGTGGCCACGAAAGCCTTAACAATTTTGTATCATATAAAAATATTTATTTAACAAAAGCCTTACCAAAATGGGATCTATAGTGGACAAAGTGATCTGCTGGGGATCGACACACGACACTAACCAGAACACTACTCGCTCTATCTCACTTCATACACGTGAATCCAGGGTATCGCATCAAACTAACCCACCACCAAGCATCTGCATTCTACCATACAAAGAAAAAAAAGGAAAAATATGGTTCGAAAGAACAGGGTGCTGAGAAAGAGATATTATAGCCCTACTTTGCAGCAGCGAATACTTTACCATCCTACTGGTCAAGGCGGCACACTAGGATGCGTTCAGTGACTGAAGTAATGGACAGCGGCACTCTGTTATTAAATGCGTGTTCCCAAAAAATGCAAGTACACGGTCTCACGTTCCGTTAATTCAGAACGCAGGTACTTCCTTAAGAACCTCTGAAACCCCGACGGATTCCAATTTGCGGGTGGACCCGTTTGCTGGTCTGCCAAACCAATTTGACTCCGTGCCACGACTGTGTGTGTCAGAATACGTCAAATGTTTAGACGGCCGACTCAAGACAAATAAGTACACCCACGCGTCACTCGTTGTGACCGTGATGATATAAGCAGTACCTCTGACGGTTCAGAAAGTGACTGGCACAGGCTCCAAGTCGCGCCCTAGTAAAGGACACAAGACCTGCAGTTCTTTACTAGCGAAGCGCCAGTACAAGAGACTCGTACCAGGGTGTGACGATCTCCCTTTCTCTGTGTTGCCTCCTCAGCTCGGTTCCTAAAGCACATTTCTCTTTTTTGACTTCCCCCAGTTTCGCACAAGCCGATCACGAGCTGGAGCCTGGCATTCTAAGCTCGGTGAATGGTCTTTGCACTGCAAACCGATTTGACGAATCAGAGACATAAAGTTAATTGGCAGGAAACGGAAAAAAATTCAGTTTTGCAGCCTCTTTCCCACACGTTTGCTGTGTCTTTTGCTAACACAAAACAGGATGGAAGCACAGCCCTCCATAAACAGTTTATTATCTCCCCTGATGCGTCCATTTCAAAGTTTGCAGGAAACGGCCAGAAACTCGCATTGACAAAAGATGTTTTGAAACAGAGTCTGCACATCTGGGCGCCAGCTTTCCTGTCCCATGGACATTTTCAGAACGTTTACATTTCTTTTGGCGGCTTGCTCGCTAACAAGGCCCACAATGGGCTGTCGGCGACTGGAAGAAGAAGAAACTTTCATTAAAGAAAAATTAAACCTCGCACCACAAAATAAAGTAGGTCCATGAATAAGAACAAATTGAGTAGTTTTACCTACTCCTCTTATTTCGTTCTTTTTACCCTTCGCAGAAGATGTCGAAGCACCAAGAGTGCCGTCCACATTGACAAGTGATTTGTAAACCAGCATTGAGGTAAAATATATCTAACCTAATGAAACAAATAACCTAAAAAGGGGTTATTCTGCAACAAGGTCCCAGTAATACTAGCTCCCTTGTTGCTGCAGAAAACAGGATTACATAATATCTATTTTAAGAACAACTGCTAACGCTGTACAGGAAGTGCTTATCAGCAAGGTTGCGCAGCCGGAAGTGAATTTTCCAGCAACAAACAGACAAGTAAAATAATAGACGGAGAAAAATTCTAAGTACCACAACAGCTGCGAAGGGTAAAAAGAACGAAATAAGAGGAGTAGGTAAAACTACTCAATTTGTTCTTATTCATGGACCTACTTTATTTTGTGGTGCGAGGTTTAATTTTTCTTTAATGAAAGTTTCTTCTTCTTCCAGTTTGGGTAACGGATGGCTAACTGTAGCTTTCGTTGCTTGTAACAATGCAGGAAGAGCCGGTTTGGAATCCTTTGAAACTCGGGAAATCTTAGCCTACCGTACTATACCTGTTTCTGAGATTATTATAGCTAGTGAGGGTTCCTACCTATATCCGCACGGGAGTTTGTCTTTGTCTTGTCGTAGACGTTGTAAGATAAATTCTGATTTTTCACCGTCTGGTATTATTACTTATCCTGTGTTGCTGGAAAATTCACTTCCGTCGATGTTATTCTTATGGAGATTAGACTGCTGATGCACAATAATTAATGAAAATTCACTTCCGGTTCTTAATGAGCACTGATAAGGACTTCCGCTCTCTTCCTATGCAATGCCATTGACCTTGATTCGGACTTACAAATTTTCACCGTCTGGTATTTTTACTTATCCTGTGTTGCTGGAAAATTCACTTCCGGCAATGTTATTCTTATGGAGATTAGACTGCTGATACGCAATAATTACAGAAAATTCACTTCCGGTCTTTAATGAGCGTTGATAAGGATTTCCGCCTCTCTGACGGTGCAACGCAACACGGGGCCTAGTATTACTAGGCCCGTGTTTGCTTGAAAATACTGTACTTATTATTAGGGTGGATATATTTTACCTCATTGTTGTCCACTGTTGTGGTACTTAGAATTTTTCTCCGTCTATTATTTTACTTGTCTGTTTGTTGCTGGAAAATTCACTTCCGGTTGCGCAACCTTGCTGATAAGCACTTCCTGTACAGCGTTAGCAGTTGTTCTTAAAATAGATATTATGTAATCCTGTTTTCTGCAGCAACAAGGGAGCTAGTATTACTAGGACCTTGTTGCAGAATAACCCCTTTTTAGGTTATTTGTTTCATTAGGTTAGATATATTTTACCTCAATAGAATAAATTAATTTATTAATAATCAATACTACAAACTTTGATACCTGGACGTCTGGCGCCAAATACGACTGCGGTAAGGGACCATCTGGAAATGTCTCTTCATCGTTCTCCACAAAAAACGCGTTTTGTCGCCCCACCAACACTGTGCTTTTACTGCAGTCGTTTCCTTTGAACGCAGTTAAAGCTTATCGTATTTCTTTCCCTACAGCACGCAAGCAAGACCTTAAACTGCTGCCCACCATTTCATCACAATGTATGAAGTCAAATCGCCATAGATAGTATTCCCTACCCCGAATCAGAAGTGAGAGTGCCCAGCCGGAGCCGGGTATCCTTGTGTCTACATTCTCGTTACCACAGCTGCAGGCAGTCGTGTACAGTGGCTGTATTCCTGGCAGGTCTTCCTGCAAAATCACACAAGGAACATCCAGCTTCTCATAGCCGTATTACACAATCTTGTTCAAACTCAGTAGAAACATGCCTATCAGTTTTCGTTTATGCAGCACAACTTCTTTTTTGTGTTATGTTTCGTATGCTTTTTCCGCAAGAGCGTGCAATAATTTAACAGGACATAGAGGATGTTCCACTGAACAATTTGAGGTAGGGAACCTGGGGTCGGATTTGCCAGCTTACACAAATAATAGGAATAAAATCACATTACTGTCTACTTTTTTATTTGCATTAGTTAACTGCATATATCATCATTGACATAACGAACGCACCATTTCTACTGTACCTTACAAAATGTGCTGGGACTGATGGCCACCAACCTCAATGCAAGCATAATACCGGCGAACAAAACGCTGAAGCACCCTGACAAATACCCCTGGTGTGTTTCGAATCCCATCAGAGGCATCTACAATTCTGGCAACTAATACACGCTCTGTATCCACTGGGGTCTCGTATGCTACTGACTTTAGGTATTCCTGTGGGAAATAATCAAGGAGATTCAGGTGAGGAGATGTCGCACGTCATAGAATAGGACGTCCCCTTACTATCCAATACTGTACCTGCTCTGCTCCATCGTATTGTACTGTACATTCCTGAACAGCACTGAGTAATAAATGTTTCAGTCGTTGATTAACAGCACTTTCTGTCATGGGACAAGACAATGCAAATACGATACAGCAGAGCCATCTTGTAGACAAGTAAACGAAACAAAACTTGCACGACGATTTCATGGTAATCATGCTCATCCTCCTTGATTCCTTGCAGGAAATGAATGACATGTAAATAAACAGCACAGTATGTGTAAATGTGTACTTACGTTAGTTATAAATAAGCTGGAAAATAATAATGCGGAAGATGAGTTTACTTCCATATCTTTTCAAGCTGGCTTCTCCGACCACAGGTTGTTGTTGTTGTTTTGGTCTTCAGTCCTGAGACTGGTTTGATGCAGCTCTCCATCCTACTCTATCCTGTGCAAGGTTCTTCATCTCCCATTACTTACTGCAACGTACATCCTTCTGAATCTGCTTAGTGTATTCATCTCTTGGTCACCCTATACAATTTTTACCCTCCACGTTGCCCTCTAATACTAAACTGGTGATCCCTTGATGCCTCAGAACATGTCCTCCCAACCGATCCCTTCATCTAGTCAAGTTGTGCCACAAACTCCTCCCCAATTCTATTCAATACATCCTCATTAGTTATGTGAGCTACCCATCTAATCTTCAGCATTCTTCTGTAGCACATTTCGAAAGCTTCTATTCTCTTCTTGTCCAAACTATTTATCGTCCATGTTTCATTTCCATACATGGCTACACTCCATACAAATACATTCAGAAACGACTTGCTGACACTTAAATCTATACTCGATGTTAACCAATTTCTCTTCTTCAGAAACGCTTTCCTTGCCATTCCCAGTCTATATTCTATATTAATTTTAATAATTAACAGCCTCAATTGCACTGTTTGCCCAAAATTTACCTAGGTTTCAGTCGGGATGTAATTTGAGGAGGGCCATGCGCGAGGCGTTCAGTGAATTCCAAAGTAAATTTCTATGTACTGACTTGGCAGAAAATGGTAAGAAATTTTGGTCTTACGTTAAAGTGGTAGGTGGATCAAAACTAAATGTCCAGACACTGTGTGACCAAAATGGTACTGAAACAGAGGACCACAGACTAAAGGCCGAAGTACTAAACGTCTTTTTCCAAAGCTGTTTCACAGAGGAAGACTGCACTCTAGATTGTCGCACAGATGACAAAATGGTAGATATCGAAATAGACGACAGAGGGATAGAGAAACAATTAAAATCGCTCAAAAGAGGAAAGGCCGCTGGACCTGATGGGTTACCAGTTCGATTTTACACAGAGTACGCGAAGGAACTTGCCCCCCTTCCTGCAGCGGTGTACCGTAGGTCTCTAGAAGAGCGTAGCGTTCCAAAGGATTGGAAAAGGGCACAGGTCATCCCCGTTTTCAAGAAGGGACGTCGAACAGATGTGCAGAACTATAGACCTATATCTCTAACGTCGATCAGTTATAGAATTTTGGAAAACCTATTGTGTTCGAGTATAATGACTTTTCTGGATACTAGAAATCTATTGTTTAGGAATCGGCATTGGTTTCGAAAAGGACGATCGTGTGAAACCCAGCTCGCGCTATTCGTCCACGTGACTCAGAGGGCCATAGACACGGGTTCACAGGTAGATGCCGTGTTTCTTAACTTCCGCAAGGCGTTCGATACAGTTCCCCACAGTCGTTTAATTAACAAAGTAAGAGCGTATGGACTATTAGACCAATTGTGTGATTAGATTGAAGAGTTCCTAGATAACAGAACGCAGCATGTCATTCTCAATGGAGAGAAGTCTTCCGAAGTAAGAGTGATTTCAGGTGTGCCGCAGGGGAGGTTCGTAGGACCGTTGCTATTCACAATATACAAAAATGACCTTGTGGATGACATCGGAAGTTCACTGAGACTTTTTGCGGATGATTCTGTGATACATCGAGAGGTTGTAACAATGGAAAATTGTACTGAAATGCAGGAGGATCTGCAGCGAATTGACGCATGGTGGGGGGATGGCAATTGAATCTCAATGTAGACAAGTGTAACGTGCTGCGAATACATAGAAGGAAAGGATCCCATATCATTTAGCTACAATGTAGCACGTCAGCAACTGGATGCAGTAAATTCCATAAATTATCTGGGAGTACGCATTAGTAGTGATTTAAAATGGAATGATCAAATAAAGTTGATCGTGGGTAAAGCAGATGCCAGACAGATTCATTGGAAGAATCCTAAGGAAATGCAATCCGAAAACAAAGGAAGTAGGTTACAGTACGCTTGTTTGCTCACTGCTTGAATACTGCTCAGCAGTGTGGGATCCGTACCAGATAGGTTTGATAGAAGAGATAGAGAAGATCCAACGGAGAACAGCGCGCTTCGTTACAGGATCATTTAGTAATCGCGAAAGCGTTACGGAGATGATAGATAAACTCCAGTGGAAGACTCTGCAAGAGAGACGCTCAGTAGCTCGGTACGGGCTTTTGTTGAAGTTTCGAGAACATACCTTCACCGAGGAGTCAAGTAGTATATTGCTCCCTCCTACGTATATCTCGCGAAGAGACCATGAGGATAAAATCAGAGAGATTAGAGACCACACAGAGGCATACCGACAATCCTTCTTTCCACGAACAATACGAGACTGGAATAGAAGGGAGAACCGATAGAGGTTCTCAAGGTACCCTCCGCCACGCACCGTCAGGTGGCTTGCGGAGTATGGGTGTAGATGTAGATGTAGATAACCCAACCTTCTTCAGAATAAAAGTAACTACCGTCTTTCCATAGTGGACATCGTCAAACTAAAACTACAAATCCATAAATTATCGTCAGACTAAAACTTATCTTGAACAGCTTCGGCCCCACTTCGCGACGAGTGCTGTACTGGCCTTATGATGCTGCGGTCAGTTCCAGTACGATCTCAACTATGGAAAGACGGTAGTTTCTGTTATTCTGGAGAAGGTTGGGTTATCCAGACTGAAACCTAGGTAACTTCTAGGCAAACAGTGCAACTGAAGCTGTTAATTATTAAAATTAAAATTAATATTTCAACAGTTGCTGACAGGGACACGAAATGTTGAAGATATTTGTATTTTGTATCCTCTCCACGTCAACCATCATCAGTTATTTTGCTCCCCAAAGAGCAAAACTCATTTACTACTTTAAGTGTCTCATTTCCTAATCTAAATACATCAGCATCACCCGACTTCATTTGACTACATTCCATTATCCTTGTTTTGCTTTTGTTGATGTTCATCTTATATCCTCCTTTCAATACACTGTCTATTCCGTTCAACTGCTCTTCCAAGACCCACAGGTTAACCATCCCAAATTCTTCAGTGGAGCAGTCTCTCGCGGTCGGCAACGCCTGTACAAGACAACTTCCCGGCACAGTTTTTAGATCGATCACTGCTGCTACAATGGCAGGTTATCAAGATTTAAGTGAGTTAGAACGTGGTGTTATAGTCGGCACACAAGCGATGGGACACCGCATCACAGAGGTAGCGATGAAGTGCGGATCTTCCCGTACGAACATTTCACGAGTGTACTGTGAACATCAGGAAGTCGGTAAAACATCAAGTCTCCGAGATCACTGCCGCCGGAAAAAGATCCTGCAAGAAGAGGACCTAATACGACTGAAGAGAATCGTTCAACGTCACAGAAGTGAAACACTTCCGCAAGTTGCTGCAGATTCCAATGCGTGGCCAACAACAAGAGTGCAAACTATTCAACGAAACATCATGGATATGGGCTTTCGGAGCCGAAGACCCATTCGTATACTCTTGATGACTGTACGACGCAAAGCTTTACGCCTCGCGTGGGCCCACAACACCGACGTTGGATTGTTGATGACTGGAAATACACTCCTGGAAATGGAAAAAGAACACATTGACACCGGTGTGTCAGACCCACCATACTTGCTCCGGACACTGCGAGAGGGCTGTACAAGCAATGATCACACGCACGGCACAGCGGACACACCAGGAACCGCGGTGTTGGCCGTCGAATGGCGCTAGCTGCGCAGCATTTGTGCACCGCCGCCGTCAGTGTCAGCCAGTTTGCCGTGGCATACGGAGCTCCATCGCAGTCTTTTAACACTGGTAGCATGCCGCGACAGCGTGGACGTGAACCGTATGTGCAGTTGACGGACTTTGAGCGAGGTCGTATAGTGGGCATGCGGGAGGCCGGGTGGACGTACCGCCGAATTGTTCAACACGTGGGGCGTGAGGTCTCCACAGTACATCGATGTTGTCGCCAGTGGTCGGCGGAAGGTGCACGTGCCCGTCGACCTGGGACCGGACCGCAGCGACGCACGGATGCACGCCAAGACCGTAGGATCCTACGCAGTGCCGTAGGGGACCGCACCGCCACTTCCCAGCAAATTAGGGACACTGTTGCTCCTGGGGTATCGGCGAGGACCATTCGCAACCGTCTCCATGAAGCTGGGCTACGGTCCCGCACACCGTTAGGCCGTCTTCCGCTCACGCCCCAACATCGTGCAGCCCGCCTCCAGTGGTGTCGCGACAGGCGTGAATGGAGGGACGAATGGAGACGTGTCGTCTTCAGCGATGAGAGTCGCTTCTGCCTTGGTGCCAATGATGGTCGTATGCGTGTTTGGCGCCGTGCAGGTGAGCGCCACAATCAGGACTGCATACGACCGAGGCACACAGGGCCAACACCCGGCATCATGGTGTGGGGAGCGATCTCCTACACTGGCCGTACACCACTGGTGATCGTCGAGGGGACACTGAATAGTGCACGGTACATCCAAACCGTCATCGAACCCATCGTTCTACCATTCCTAGACCGGCAAGGGAACTTGCTGTTCCAACAGGACAATGCACGTCCGCATGTATCCCGTGCCACCCAACGTGCTCTAGAAGGTGTAAGTCAACTACCCTGGCCAGCAAGATCTCCGGATCTGTCCCCCATTGAGCACGTTTGGGACTGGATGAAGCGTCGTCTCACGCGGTCTGCACGTCCAGCACGAACGCTGGTCCAACTGAGGCGCCAGGTGGAAATGGCATGGCAAGCCGTTCCACAGGACTACATCCAGCATCTCTACGATCGTCTCCATGGGAGAATAGCAGCCTGCATTGCTGCGAAAGGTGGATATACACTGTACTAGTGCCGACATTGTGCATCCTCTGTTGCCTGTTTCTATGTGCCTGTGGTTCTGTCAGTGTGATCATGTGATGTATCTGACCCCAGGAATGTGTCAATAAAGTTTCCCCTTCCTGGGACAATGAATTCACGGTGTTCTTATTTCAATTTCCAGGAGTGCATGTTGCCTGGTCGGACGAGTCTCGTTTCAAATTGTATCGACCGCATGTACGTGTACCGGTATGGACTCCATGGACTCTGGATGTGAACAGTGCAGTGTCCAAGCTGGTGGAGGCTCTGTAAAGATGTGGGGCGCGTTGAGTTGGAGTGATACGGGACCCCTGATACATCTAGATACGACTGTGACAGGTGACACATACTTAAGCATACTGTCTGATCACCTGCATCCATTCATGTCCATTGTGCATTCCGACGGACTTGCCACAGCACAACGATGCACACTCCACACCTCCAGAATTGCTATAGACTGGCTTCAGGGACGCTGTTCTGAGTTTAAAAACACTTCCGATGGCTACCAAACTCCCCGTACATGAACATTATTGAGCATATCTGGGATGCCCTGGAATGTGCTGTTCAAAAGAGATCTCCTCCCCCTCGTACTCTTAGGGATTTATGGAGAGCCCTGGAATATTAATGGTGTCAATTCCCTGCAACACTACTTTAGACATAAGTCCCTGCCACATCGTGTTGTGGTAGTTCTGCATTGACGCCGGGGCCGTATACGATATTAGGCAAGTGTACCAGTTTCTTTGGTTCTTCAATATATATACACGGTGGTCCATTGATAGTGACCAGGCCAAATATCTCACGAAATAAGCATCAAACGAAAAAACTACAAAGAACGAAACCCGTCTAGCTTAAAGAAGGAAACCAGACGGCGCTATGTTTGGCCCGATAGATGGCACTGCCATAGGTCAAACGGATATCAACTGCGTTTTTTTAAATATGAATGTTTTAGTTGGACCACTTTCTTCGCTTTGTGACAGATGGCATTCAAATAGTGACAAAAGTATAAGTACATGGTATCACGTAACATTCCGCCAGTGCGGACGGTATTTGCTTCGTGATACATCGCCCGTGTTAAAATGGACCGTTTATCAATTGCGGAAAAGGTAGATATCTTGTTGATGTATGGCTATTGTGATCAAAATGCACAACGGGCGTGTGCTATGTCTGCTGATCGGTATCCTGGACGACATCATCCAAGTGTCCGGACCGTTCACCGGATAGTTACGTTATTTAAGGAAACAGGAAGTGTTCAGCCACATGTGAAACGTCAACTACGACCTGCAACAAATGATGACACCTAAGTAGGTGTTTTAGCTGCTGTCGCGGCTAATCCGCACATCAGTCGTAGACAAATTGCGCGAGAATCGGGAATCTCAGAAACTTCGGTGTTGAGAATGCTACATCAACATCGATTGCACCCGTACCATATTTCTATGCACCAGGAATTGCACGGCGACGACTTTGAACGTCGTGTACAGTTCTGCCACTGGGCACAAGACATATTACGGGACGGTGACAGATTTTTTGCACGCGTTCTATTTAGCGACGAAGCGTCATTCACCAACAGCGGTAACGTAAAGCGTCATAATATGCACTATTGGGCAACGGAAAATGCACGATGGCTGCGACAAGTGGAACATCAGCGACCTTGGCGGGTTAATGTATGGTGCGGCATTATGGGAGGAAGGATAATTGGCCCTCATTGTATCGATGGCAGCCTAAATGGTGCAATGTACGCTGTATAATGTTCTACCAATATTACTGTGTTTCACTGCATGACAGAATGGCGATGTACTTCCAACATGATGGATGTCCGGCACATAGCTCGCGTGCGGTTGAAGCGGTATTGAATAGCATATTTCATGACAGGTGGATTGGTCGTCGAAGACCCATACCATGACTCGCACGTTCACCGGATCTGACGTCCCCGGATTTTTTTCTGTGGTGAAAGTTGAAGGATATTTGCCATCGTGATCCACCGACAACGCCTGACAACATGCTTCAGCGCATTGTTAATGCATGTGCAAACATTACGGAAGGCGAACTACTCGCTGTTGAGAGGATTGTCGTTACACGTATTGCAAAATGCATTGAGGTTGACGGACATCATTTTGAGCATTTATTGCATTAATGTGGTATTTACAGGTAATCACGCTGTAACAGCATGCGTTCTCAGAAATGACAAGTTCACAAAGGTACATGTATCATATTGGAACAACCGAAATAAAATTTTGAAACGTTCCTACGTTCTGTAGGTTAATTTAAAAAACCTACCTGTTACCAACCGTTCGTCTAAAATTGTGAGCCATATCTTTGTGACTATTACAGCGCTACCACAAAGCGAAAAAAGTGGTCCAACTATAACATTCATATTTCTTTACGTACTACACGAATATGTCATAAAAATGGGGGATAGAATTGGAAGGAGAATCAGCATTGGTCTTATTTTTTTGTTTTATTATCCGCAAAATCGATTTTCGGTCACTTAGTGACCATCCTCAGTGCTAGAAAAAAATTTCACATAACGATCAGAGAGTATAAAACAGAAAATCACAACTACACCTGCGTATGAACATAACAGTGGGTAGGAACATACCTGTAACATACAATTAAAATTGGTAGGCACTCGTATCAACAAGCTTAGAGGTATCACATAAACTGAGGCCGCTGTTTAAATGCTCCTGTTAGTCTACACCCTCAAACCTTTTTTGTTGTTGTAATGAATATTGTTTAATGGCATTTGAATTGTTACTTATAGGCATTTTTCGTACTATTACTATTTTTATATATTTGACTCCTCAGTTTTAACGTAATATTTACGTAAATCAAGACCGATATACTTCTAACTTCCCACGCCAAATGGAGGGTGCTATGTTTTACATCAAGCAACGGTGTATATTTGATGTCATGTATGTATCGGTTCTGACCCAGTGCTTATGCGGAAGCGTATAACCATTGTTATAATAATGCTAGCTTGTCCAAAGGGACAAACGAGAGGTACATCATCATGTCGGTTAAATATGATAGCAAAATTGTTTATCCACACCTACAAACTTTTTTGTAATGAATATTGTGTTTCACGGCATTTTAATTATTACGTAATGGCATTTTCGTACTATTACTATTTTTTATATATTTGACTCCTTAGTCTTAACGTAACATTTTACGTAAATCACGAACGTTGTACTTCTAACCCACGCCAGATGGTGGGTATTATGTTTTTTAAAAACCTGTGTTATACCCCATATTCTTTTTCCTTGTCTTTTTCTCTTTTACTTGTCCTGCACTCTGACAACTTATTATCGATCTGTTTTATGTTTTGTAAGTTGTTTTTTTAAAAAACAATACGCCAATGTGCTTTAGATGTTTCCTTCCCCCTTCGTCTACTATGTTCTTTACGTACATTTTAAAATTTGAATTTCTTCGTGATTCACAAATGCACAAGAGTTATTTTGTGTTAATATCTTGCAAAACCAGTAATATTAAGTTTTCACGTGACACATGTCACAAAGTGGGCGTTCCAAGCTCTGTCAGACGGCGGTCTGCTGAACAGGTGCATGTAAACAGCGGCCTCAGTTTATGTGATCGCTCTAAGCTTGTTGATACCAGTGCCTACCAATTTTAATCGTATATTACAGGTATGTACTTACCAACTGTTATGTTCATACGCAGGTGTAGTTGCGATTTTCTGTTTTATACTCTCTGATCGTTATGTGAAATTTTTAACTTCTAGCACTGAGGATGGTCACTAAGTGACCGAAAATCGATTTTGCGGATAATAAAACAAAAAAATACGACCAATGCTGATTCTCCTTCCAATTCTATCCACTATTTGGTCGTGGTGCACAGAGCACTCCATGGAGTCGCCAATCAAAAAAAGGGGGGGGGGTCCTATTTAAAAAAAAAAAAACGCAGTTGATATTGGTTTCACCTATACCAGTTGGCCGAGCGGTTCTAGGCGCTTCAGTTGGGAACCGCGCGACCGCTACGGTCGCAGGTTCGAATCCTGCCTAGGGCATGGATGTGTGTGATGTCCTTAGGTTAGTTAGGTTTAAGTAGTTCTAAGTTCTAGGGGACTGATGACCACAGCAGTTAAGTCCCATAGTGCTCAGAGCCATTTGAACCATTTGAACCTATGGCAGCGCCTTCTAGCGGGCAAACCACAGCGCCATCTTGTTTCCCCCTTCAAGCTAGACGAGTTTCGTTCTTTGTAGTTTTTTCGTTTGACGCTTATTTCGTGAGATATTTGGCTCGGTCACTATCAATGGACGAGAGAGAGAGAGAGAAAGGGGGGGGGGGGGGAGATCGGATTGAGAGAACAGCTGTGAGCAGCCCAGTACCGCGTTAAAATGGCTTCTCTCGTGCCAATACTAAATAAACAAAGTCCACGCATTACTGGCGGTGGTAGAAAATACAATTGTCGGACGAACAATGCAGCAGCCAGCCAGAGGGTAAATATGCGCTGCACAGTGCGGTGCGGGTCCGGCTGTGACCGCGAGGGCGCATCGCCGTGCGTCGCTGTCGCTTTGTGACCGCGGATTCCTGCCGTCGCAGCCGCCCACACATTCCGGCAGAATAAAAGCGGCGACACCGCGGCCGGCCGGAATGCTCGCCAATAGGCAGTAGGCGCCACGTACCTGCCCGTCCGGACTCTGCCCGGTGTGGGAGGGGAGGCGGCTCCCTCCCCCCCCTCCCATTGTGCCGTGGCTGCGAGCCGGTCTCAATTATGCAAAATCCGTGAGCGGACCGCGCACTCTGTTTGTCCGGCTATCGGCGTGCTGACGGAATTCGGCGTAGCCGCTGCTGACCGCACGCGTCGTTTGCCTTCAAAGGCTGGTGGGTGTGGCAACCAGCGCAAGGTAGACTTAGCAGACGATTCGTCACTCATCCTCGAGTGAGCAGACTGGCCACTTTGGACCGTTGCGAAAGGCGCCGAACTGGTACCACGCGATCATCAGACACACACCGTCGACAGAGCACGGCAGTTAATTCCAGTGGATGTCAGACCTGAGTTTCTCCAGGCGTATAAAACTTTCTAGCAACTTCCGGGAATTCACCCACTTCATGAAAAAAAGGCGATAAGAGTGATCTGAATAATTACCGAGGACTCTCTTTGCTACCAACGACGTCCAAGATCTTTTCCAGCTGAATCAGTCTTAGATCAACAATTTGGCGAATATCAAGCTGATTTCAGGACATCTAGAACCTCGGCGGAGCAGATCCATAACTTGAAATCTGTTATATCATACGCCAAATCAAGATCAAAAACGTTTGTTGTGACATTCAAAAAGCGTATGACTCAATTGATCGAGGAACAATGAAGAAGACCCTTGCCGAACTTGGATAGGAAAAAAATCAATCTGATAAGCTCCACTTTAAACAGCACAGTGTCAAAGGTCAATTTCAGAGGCGAACCATCAGAACGATTTGAAATCTGTACAAGGGTGAGACAGGGGACCTGCTCTCTCCATTGCTTTTCAACTGTGTCCTGCAAAAGACAGAGAGTGGAAAACAACCGTACCGCCGGGTTATGGGATCCAAATTGAACACAAAAGAAATGGCCTCAGTGGAAACTGTTTGTCTCTTGCTGATGATCTGGCACTCATTGCAAATAATACTGACGAAGCTAAGGTTCAAGTGTCCAGCCTACAATCAATTGCTGCTAAGACTGACCTAAAAATAGCATTTAACGAAACTGAATTCGTCACAGACATCAAACACGCTCCTCCTCATATTAAAATACAACAAGATAAAATCAATCAGTCGAAGAAATTTAAATATCTTGGAGAATTAATTACACGTGACGGTTCAGAAAATGCACCTGTACAAAGTAGGTGTTCTAAACTGGAAGGTGCTTCTCATCTGTGCAAAGACTTATACAAAAGCAAAAGCCTATCTTTATACCTAAAACTTTGTCATTATAACACCGTAATTAGAACGTCAGCTTTGCATGAATCAGAATATTTAAACATAACGAAGAAAGGACCACAACGAAAACTTGAGATAAAAGACCGGAAAATTTTGAGGAAAAACCTTGGCTCCATCAAAGAAAACGGAGAATTCCGCCGAAGATACAACTGTGAATTATACGAACACACAGAAGACATAGTTACCAGCACGAGGAAGCGGAGAATGATGTTTTTTGGTCATCTGGAAAGAATGAACCGGCAAAGACTTACTCATCGTATACATTCATCAATTTCAAAAACAAAATAGCATTCGCAATGGGCAAGCCAAGTTAAAAAGGATTTACAGGAAGCTGAAATTTCATTTTACGACATTCAGGCTCGAGAAGTTTTCAGAGAAAAAGTCAAAATTACTAAAAACCTTATTACGGTTACTACGCCAGTTCGACGTCCTAAGAAGCGCAGTCATACGAAATGAAAATATACTGGCAGAAGAGGGAAACACAATCAGGGAAGAAATCAAAATCTTCTTGCTCCATAGCAGGCCGAAACCATAGAAAAAAAAACATGTGGAAAATCCACAGGAATTTTCAAATAACTTCCGGCAATTCAGCCAGGTAACACTTTCAGCGAGCACCGACATTTCGGTGGCAGAACACCCCGCCATTTTCAAGGCAAACTGCGACGGACAGGCGGCGTACATGCAAATTTAAAACCTCAGTTCTCGGACTGAAGCAGCAAAGATAACACACACACACTGAACACTAGTGCCGCCAAAGATGACCAAAGTCAGAGCTATCGATAGTGAGACTATGAATTCTCAGGTGAGGTAGCATTGACTCTGTTTTTTGACAAGGGAGAGAGCCGGATTCCAAACAGAGTTTAAACAGAAACCTCCATCCCTGTGAACGAGGTTGCTCGCTAATTTAATCTCAACTGCCTCCCTAATAACACTGTCCCAGTAGCTGGACGTGCATGCCAATATATCGGTGTTATTATATAACATGGGGTGACCAGTATGTAAGCAATGTGCGCCGATAGCAGATCTACTTGGCTGCTGTAATCCTGTAGGCCGCCTGTCCGTTGCAGTTTGCCTTGAAAATAGCGGGGTGTTCTCCCGCCGAAATGTCGGTGGTCGCTGAAAGTGTTACCTGGCTGAATTCCCGGAAGTTATTTGAAAGTTGGATACGCCAGGAGAAACTCAGGTCTCACATTGTTTTCCTCTACGGGGAGGAAATGTACCGGTGTTCACGTAAGTTCGAGAAACTTCGTAGCTGTCGAGTTAGACTGCAATGTGCTTTGTCGTTTTTACTGAGGTGTCGTGATGAAAATCATGTCTCAACATTTGCCAATGTTGTGCACCACATTAATTCTCCTGCCGCCAATCGCATCAAGCAACGTGCTGGCTTGGCTCTTGTTCGCGAAAGGATTCGTTTTATTCGTCGACGTTTGGATTCTGTTTCCATAGAATTGTATCGTTTTCATGTAATGGTTGCATCTGAAGTGTCTGATTTCATTTGGGATTGGTTGGACGGTGCCTCATGGACTCAAGCTGACTGGGAATACAACTCCGTCACTGCCCGGCATTTGGCAAAGTTTGAACGTTTTTATCGCGCGGAGTCGGATGTTATATCTCGACGTTCTGTGACAAATCTCACAGAGAAATCTTTTGACGACGCAACCTTATCCATGCTAGGGAAGGGTTTAAATTTTGCAGCCACACCGAAGAGTTTGCCGGTAGTTGATTTTATTACTTCAATTGAATAGGGAGTTTGTAAACTACCTCCTGACGCTGCAGTGGAGGTTAGGAGGGAGGCATGCCGTGTTTTGACCAGGGTTCGTCCAGCCAAGAGTAATGTAACAGCAGCAGAGAGGGCTGCTTTACGCTCTCTCAAAGTTGGTCCTGATATTGTTATTTTATCTGCGGACAAGGGCAACGCCACCGTTGTTTTAAATAAACATGATTATATACAAAAGATGCAACGTTTACTATCTGATTCAGCGTATCGCAGAATGGATGCTGACCCCACTAAAAGTGTTGAGAGGAAGACCAACAGCCTCCTGAAGAAACGTGGTCTGTCGCAGGACACAATCAAGAGTCTTAACACCTATAGTGCTGTCCCCCCCCCCCCCCCCCGGTTATATGGCCTTCCGAAGGTTCACTAGGAACTGGTTCCTTCCCTCTTATAGTAACATCGGCGCTCCGACATATCGTGTAGCCAAGCATCTTGCTTCTCTGTTGAGTCCAAAAGTAGGTCGGTGTGAACATCATATAAAGAACTCAGCTGATTTTTTACGTCGTTTGCGGGGACTGCGGTTGAATGACTGATATTTTAGTGAGTTTCGATGTGGTCTCTCTCCTCACTCGTGCCGGCCGAAGTGGCCGTGCGGTTAAAGGCGCTGCAGTCTGGAACCGCAAGACCGCTACGGTCGCAGGTTCGAATCCTGCCTCGGGCATGGATGTTTGTGATGTCCTTAGGTTAGTTAGGTTTAACTAGTTCTAAGTTCTAGGGGACTAATGACCTCAGAAGTTGAGTCCCGTAGTGCTCAGAGCCATTTGAACCATCCTCACTCGTGTTCCCCTGTCTGATTCGTTGCGGTTAATTGAGGCCAGGTTTGGTGCTGAATTAACTAATCTCTTTCGGCATGTGTTGACCACTATTACGAGCAGACAGATGGAGTTGCGATGGACAGTCCGTTGTCTCCTGTGATCGCAAATTTGTATATGGAAGACTTTGAGGAGCGTTCATTGGAGTCGGCGCCTTTGAAACCCGCCGTTTTCTTTAGATACGTTGACGATACTTTCGTTGTTTGGCCCCATGGTAAGGAGAATTTGAATGTCTTTCTAGAACATCTGAACTCGATCCATCCGAACATTAGTTTTACGATGGAGGTAGGATGGTTGCCTTCCCTTTCTTGACGTGTTGGTTAGGAGGAAGGATGATGGATCATTGGGAAATGCAGTCTACAGGAAACGTACTCACACCGACTTGTACTTACAGGCTAATAGTTGTCACCATCCGGCTCAGCGTGAAGGGGTACTTCGTACCTTGGTACACAGGGCACATGTCGTTTCTGACGCTGAGACTTTGCCAGCTGAGCTGTCCCATCTTGAAGTTACATTTCGTCGAAATGGTTATAGTGATAGACAGATTGAACGTGCGTTGCGCTATCGACCAACTGTACATCGGGTGATTGATGATAATTCTGAGTCAACACATAAGTCTACTGCGTTTTTGCCTTACGTAGGAAACACGTCCAACAAGGTCGGTCGTATTTTACGGAAATACGATGTGAAATGTGTTTTCCGACCTCCATCTAAAATTAGAGCACTTTTGAGTTCTGTTAAGGATGATCTTGGACTGCGTAAGGCGGGTGTATATCGTATTGTAGCTGCGGCATGGCATATATTGGTGAAACTATCAGGACCGTGGAGGACCGATGTACTGAGCATAAACGGCACACACGACTACAGCAACCAAGTAGATCTGCTATTGCCGAATATTGCTTGGATACTGGTCACCCCATGTTGTATAATAACACCGAGATATGGCATGCACGTCCAGCTACTGCGACAGTGTTATTAGGGAGGCAGTTGAGATTAAATTAGCGAGCAACCTCGTTAACAGGGATGGAGGTTTCTGTTTAAACTCTGTTTGGAGTCCGGCTCTCTCCCTTGTCAAAAAACAGACAGACAGAGTCAACGCTACCTCACCTGCGAATTCATAGTCTCACTATCGATACCTCTGACTTTGGTCATCTTCGGTGGCACTAGTGTTCAGTCCGAGAACCGAGGTTTTAAATTTGCATGTACGCCGCCTGTCCGTTGCAGTTTGCCTTTAAAATGGCGGGGTGTTCGCCTGCCTAAATGTCGGCGGTCGCTGAAAGTGTTACCTGGCTGAATTGCCGGAAGTTATTTGAAAATTCCAGTGGATGTTCCACATGTTTTTTTTTTGTTTTTTTGGCCTGCTATGGACCACGAAGATTTTGATTTCTTCCCTGATTGTGTTTTCCTCTTCTGCCAGTAGATTTTCATTTCGGCTGACTGTGCTTCTTTTCTCTGTTTTGAGCATTTGCAGCCACGACGTGGAACTGGCGTAGTAAGCGAAATAATGTTTTTAGTAATTTTGACTTTTTCTCTGTAAAACTTTTCGATCCTGAATGTCATCAAATGAAATTTCAGCTTCCTGTAAATCCTTTGGTAGGGCCATTTCGAATACGATTATTCTGTTTTTGAAATTGATGAATGTATGCGATGAGTAAGTCTTTGCCGGTTCATTCTTTCCAGATGACCAAAAAACGTCATTTTCCGCTTCCTCATGCTGATAACAGTGTCTTCTGTGTGTTCGTATAATTCACAGTTGCGTCTTCGGCGGAATTCTCCGTTTTTTTTTTTTTGGAGCCAAGGTTTTTCCTCAAAATTTTCCGGTCTTTTATTTGAAGTACTCGTAGTGGTCCTTTCTTCTTCATGTTTAAATATTCTGGTTCATGCAAAGCTGACGGTCTAATTTCGGTGTTATAATGACAAAGTTTTAGGTTTAAAGACAGGCTTTTGCTTTTGTATAAGTCTTTGCACAGATGAGAAGCACCTTCCAGTTTAGAACACCTACTTTGTACAGGTGCATTTTCTGAACCGTCACGTGTAATTAATTCTCCAAGATATTTAAATTTCTTCGACTGATTGATTTTATCTTGTTGTATTTCAATATGAGGAGGAGCGTGTTTGATGTCTGTGACGAATTCAGTTTCGTTAAATGCTATTTTTAGGCCAGTCTTAGCAGCAATTGATTGTAGGCTGGACACTTGAACCTTAGCTTCGTCAGTATTATTTGCAATGAGTGCCATATCATCAGCAAAAGACAAACAGTTTCCACTGAGGCCATTTCTTTTGTGTTCAATTTGGATCCCATAACCCGGCGGTACGGTTGTTTTCCACTCTCTGTCTTTTGCAGGACACAGTTGAAAAGCAATGGAGAGAGCAGGTCCCCTGTCTCACCCTTGTACAGATTTCAAATCGTTCTGATGGTTCGCCTCTGAAATTGACCTTTGACACTGTGCTGTTTAAAGTGGAGCTTATCAGATTGATTTTTTTCCTATCTAGACCAAGTTCGGCAAGGGTCTTCTTTACTGTTCCTCGATCAATTGAGTCATACGCTTTTTGAATGTCACAAAAAACGTTTTTGATCTTGATTTGGCGTATGATATAACAGATTTCAAGTTATGGATCTGCTCCACACAGGTTCTTGATGTCCTGAAACCAGCTCGATATTCGCCAATTTGTTGATCTAAGACTGATTCAGCTTTGTTTAACAACAGTCTGGAAAGATCTTGTACGGCGTTGGTATCAAAGATATTCCTCGGTAATCATTCAGATCATTCTTATCGCCTTTTTTATGAAGTGGGTGAATAATTTCTAGGGTTCAATCTGGAGATTTACAGTTTCCCAAATCTTCACCATTATATCATAGAGCTGTTTTATTGTATCATGATCTGCGTATTTCCACATTTCAGCCAAGATCTGATTCTCACCTCCAGACTTGTTATTTCTCAAGGCTTGTATAGCTTTCATGATTTCGTCCACATCTACATCTACATATACATACATACCCTGCAATCCACCATACGGTGCGTGGCGGAGGGTACCTCGTACCACAACTAGCATCTTCTCTCCCTGTTCCACTCCCAAACAGAACGAGGGAAAAATGACTGCCTATATGCCTCTGTACGAGCCCTAATCTCTCTTATCTTATCTTTGTGGTCTTTCCGCGAAATGTAAGTTGGCGGCAGTAAAATTGTACTGCAGTCAGCCTCAAATGCTGGTTCTCTAAATTTCCTCAGAAGCGATTCACGAAAAGAACGCCTCCTTTCCCATAGAGACTTCCACCCGAGTTCCTGAAGCATTTCCGTAACACTCGCGTGATGATCAAACCAACCAGTAACAAATGTAGCAGCCCGCCACTGAATTGCTTCTATGTCCTCCCTCAATCAGACCTGATAGGGATCCCAAACGCTCGAGCAGTACTCAAGAATAGGTCGTATTAGTGTTTTATAAGCGGTCTCCTTTACAGAAGAACCACATCTTCCCACATCTTCCCAAATTTGTACCAATTAACCGAAGACGACTATCCGCCTTCCTCACAACTGCCATTACATGCTTGTACCACTTCATATCGCTCTGCAGTGTTACACCCAAATATTTAATCGACGTGACTGTGTCAAGCGCTACACTACTAATGGAGTATTCAAACTTTACGGGATTTTTTTTCCTATTCATCTGCATTAATTTACATTTATCTAAATTTAGAATTAGCTGCCATTCTTAACACCAATCAGAAATCCTGTCCAAGCCATCTTGTATCCTCCTACAGTCACTCAATGACAACACCTCCCCGTACACCACAGCATCATCAGCAAACAGCCGCACATTGCTATCCACCCTATCCAAAAGATCATTTATGTAGATAGAAGTAATGTGGAAGGGGGCTATCTGCTGGAGGAACATGGTTGTATTTAGATACACACTTTCCACACTGTGCCCACCTGTCAAAAGGCGGAATAACCATCTCCTGCAGTGCGGGCCGTTGTGACGTGTGCAGGAAGACAGTGAATGACTTTCTGGAAGGCACAGACACCGGTCTGGACCTATGCCGCCTCCAGTGCCATGAACAGCTGGCCTAGGTTCTGCTGTTGAGGATCCGTGGCGCTTACAGGCTGATCAGCGTGGTCTCACACATTCTTGTTTGGGTTTTCATCTGAGGAATCTCGTGACGACACGACTATCGTGAACTGATCCTGGCGCGCTTGAGAAAAACCTGCAGATATACGGGGGTCACTCCAAAAGAAATGCACACTATTTTTGTAAAACTACAGTTTTCATTCTGCATGTGTGAACGTTTTACAGTGTGTAGATACATCCTTCCCGCTTGTTTTCAAACTTAGTTCAACCTGTTCCCGCGAGTGGCGCCGTCACAGCATGTCTTCAAGATGGCTGCTACACGTGACGTTCGTCAGAAGCAACGTGCTGTCATACAATTCCTGTGCTTTGAAAACGAGGCAGTGGGAAACATCCACAAGAGTTTGGAAAATTTGTATGGAGATGCTGCTCTCGATCGCAGTACAGTTTGTCGGTGGGCAAGCAGGTTACGTGACGAAAGCGGGCAAGGCAGGTTTGAGGATTGTCCTCGCAGCGGCAGGCCTCGTACTGCACACACTCCAGACAATGTGCAGAGAGTTAACGAATTGGTGACTGCTGACAGATGCATCACAGAGTACGAATTGTCACGCTACGCTGGGATAGGGGATGGAAGTGTTTGCAGAACACTAAAAGTGTTGGCGTAAAAAAGGTTTGTGCCACGTGGGCTCCCAGGATGTTGACAGTGGCTTACACAGAAACAAGAGAAACTGTATGCAGGGAACTTTTGGAACAGTACGAGAACGGTGGAGATGAATTTCTTGGAAGAACTGTGACAGGTGATGAAACATGGCTCCATCATTTTTCACCAGACACGAAGAGGCAATCAATGGAGTGGCATCGTGCAAATTAACCCAAAAAAAAGTTCAAAACCACACCTTCTCCTGGAAAAGTTATGGCTACGGTGTTTTTCGATTCTGAATGACTCTTGCTTGTGGACATCGTGCCAAGTGGAACCACCATAAATTCTAATGCATATGTGACGGCACTGAAGAAACTTCAAGCTCGACTGAGTCGTGTTCGAATACATCGGCAAAAGCGAGATGTTTTGCTGTTGCACGACAATGCACGGCCACATGTCAGTCAAAAAACCGTGGAAGTGATCACAAAACTTGGATGGACAACACTGAAACACCCGCTTTATAGTCATGACCTGGCTCCATGTGACTATCATCTCTTTGAAAGAATCTCTTCATGGAACAAGGTTTGCAGATGATGACTCCATTATGCACGCTGCCAAACAGTGGCTCCAACAGGTTGGTCCAGAATTTTACCGTGCGGGTATACAGGCGCTGGTTCCAAGATAGCGTAAGGCAGTTGAGAGGGATGGAAATTATGTGGACAAACGAATTATTGTTCCTAAACGATGTATCTACACACTGTAAAACTTTCAAACATGTAGAATAAAGGATTTTTAAGAAAATAGTGTGCATTTCTTTTAGAGTGACCCTCGTAGATCGTTCAGGACATGCTGGCCGATGCGCAGTGACCACTTTTCGTACAAACCGCTGGGTCGGATCATTTCTTTGTCTAGAATGGGAGGCCGACATGCGTTTGTCACATCTCGGCCAATCGACGATGACAGAATCGACGCCCAGGCTTTGCAATATCACTCAAACAGTTTTACGTTTGAAGTCCGTGAGTTCCGCGGAGCGCCCCATTCTGCTCTCTCACGATGTCTAATGACTACTGAGGTCGTTGATATGCAGTACCTGGCGGTAGGTGGCAGCACAGTGCACCTAATATGAAAAAAGTACGTTTTCGGGGGTGTCCGGATAGTTTTTTCATATTAGGTGCATTGTGCTGCCACCTATCGCCAGGTACTGCATATAAACGACCTCAGTAGTCATTAGACATCGTGAGAGAGCAGAATGGGGCGCTCTGCGGAACTCACGGACTTCAAACGTAAAGTGATATATGTCAGGTTCATTATAATGTGCCTATCATTTCATTAATGGTCATAGTTATTGTGATATTTCCGTAGAAGTAAGACACAGCGCGAAATTCGAGGAAGTTCGCAATGACAAATAGGAGTCGCTGTTATCTTGAGTTTGGTGCATATTACATAATGAATTTTTCCTTAGACTTGGGTGGAGGTCTCTATCTGGCACCAATCTCGATAAAATTGATATGACATTGCACACTCATTTCCGATTGCGCTGCGCCAGTGATACAGCCAGAATGAAATATACTGTAGTGGATGGGTGCCAAGAGGTGCACAGCGAGAACTTTCCAAATGATTTATTCGCTTCCACTAAAGAGCTTCGTTCACCTCGGTGCGTGTCACAGGCCCCACATTGCTGAGGAAGTACCCCAGCGGCCTGTGCAACGCAACGCTGTGTCGTGCCGGCCTCGTTTAAGAGCTGTAGAGTTCTGATTATGTCAGGATGGCTGCGCCAGCAGCTGACTCAGCGGCCACCGACGCCGTTGACTCCGCACTGCTCTGCCACGAGCTGTAGGACAGCCCCACTGCTGCTTCTTCCTCAGCTGACGTAGCTGGGAACGCGGCGGCAACGACTACACCCAATCAGGCGTCTAAACCTGCGGCCCTCATCACAAAAGTCTCCAGCGAGTGTCGGGAGCTGATATGACTGCCCACAGTAGCGAGCCGAAGAGTGGCCTGCCCTGGCTGGCTGCGGACCCCGCGTCAGCCTCAGAGGGTCGAACCGACGACCTGCTGTGGACTGGGACGCTGTCGCCCCTTCTGTTGCCGTGTGTAGCTGCTGGTGCGACACACCCCACCATCCAGGAGAACTGTCACACTTCAATGAATCTTGTTAGGCCGGCCGAAGTGGCCGTGCGGTTAAAGGCGCTGCAGTCTGGAACCGCAAGACCGCTACGGTCGCAGGTTCGACTCCTGCCTCGGGCATGGATGTTTGTGATGTCCTTAGGTTAGGTAGGTTTAACTAGTTCTAAGTTCTAGGGGACTAATGACCTCAGCAGTTGAGTCCCATAGTGCTCAGAGCCATTTGAACCATTTTTGAATCTTGTTAGAAAACAACACCTATTTATACTCAGTTGCATGCCTCTGTTTCGCTAACGCATCGCTCCCAGTCATGTACTCAGCACACCCCGGTCGCGCCAATGGGGCCCTTCTGCCTATAGCTTGTGACATGCGAACCGCTGCATTTATGCTTTTCGGCAGTTCGATGGCCTCTGTGGCCTCCATTCCACTTTGCAACCGCTGGTCAGCGTAACTTACTGCAATCCAGCATGCACCTGGCTGTAACTTGTGCACTCCGAAATATTGCACCAAATCTAACTTCCCTATCTTAAACTGTGGTGCCGCTACAATACACAACGTTTCTCATATTTCATAGACAGTTTGAAATATCAAAATGAGATTTTGGCGAATAATTGCACACAAAGAGGAGAGTGTTTTGCCGTATCATAATTATACAAAACTTCATTACATAAAGTGTTATTCCACTAACTACATCGATGGAAGAATATAATTTTTAATACGTAGCTGATCAAACTAGAAATGCTACGGCTTTGGGAACAACATAATTGAACACATGACACGTTTATTTTGTACTGAGGATGGGCTTTTTCCTCAGTTCCTCACTAATGCTGCCACCTGCTGCCGTGTGAGTGATTACTGCACGTCGATGTAGAACATAGACGATGATCACATTCATGTGACTAGACCGTGTAAAATTTGGAGTCATGACAGCACTTCAAAAGCGAACTATCGTGTTAGGAATTGCCCATCGTCAGACCATGAATAAAGTTCGTAGGTTTTTTTGTTTATGAACGCGGGCGGTTCAACATGTCTACAAGAAACAGTGTACTAGTTACAGCAATATAGGCTACAGTGGCTCCAGTAGTCGTAAAAGGGTCCCAACCGACAGGCATCGCAGACGAGAGTTGCGACTTCTCAATATCAGTCGGCTTCAAACACGACGCTATTGCTCCTATAGTGAACGCGGCTACATCTCAACCAATTTCCGAATTTCAGGAAAGGACGTGAAGGGGTCGAGCGCTTCGCAAATGCCACTTCTCGCAACGACACAGAAGCACATCGCAGGAACTGCTCAGTAGCTGACTTAAGTCGTGTAGTGTGGTGTCCCGAGTAACAGTTTTGCCACTTTTTCTAAAACTATGCAAGTTGCCGGATGCACCGACATCCCAATGACGGCGTTAAACCGCAGTGTATGAAGGTTACAGTCAAGGTCAAGTATGATTCTGCAATCTTTTAGGGCTTGTTTTCGTAACATGATGTGGGTCCACAGATGGATTCCGGAAACAGCGATCGTGTGAGACCCAACTCGCTTTATTTGTTCATGAGATCCAGAAAATATTACATACAGGCTCCCAGGTAGATGCCATTTTCCTTGACTTCCGGAAGGCGTTCGATACAGTTCCGCACTGTCGCCTGATAAACAAAGTAAGAGCCTACGGACTATCAGACCAGCTGTGTGGCTGGATTGAAGAGTTTTTAGCAAACAGAACACAGCATGTTGTTCTTAATGGAGAGACGTCTACAGACGTTAAAGTAACCTCTGGCGTGCCACAGGGTAGTGTTACGGGGCTATTGCCTTTCGCAATATATATAAATGACCTAGTAGATAGTGTTGGAAGTTCCATGCGGCGTTTCGCGGATGATGCTGTAGTATACAGAGAAGTTGCAGCATTAGAAAATTGTAGCGAAATGCAAGAAGATCTGCAGCGGATAGGCACTTGGTGCAGGGAGTGGCAACTGACCCTTAACATAGACAAATGTAACGTATTGCGATACATAGAAAGAAGGATCCTTTATTGTATGATTATATGATAGCGGAACAAACACTGGTAGCAGTTGTTGTTGTTATGGTCTTCAGTCCTGAGACTGGTTTGATGCAGCTCTCCATGCTACTCTATCCTGTGCAAGCTTCTTCATCTCCTAGTACCTACTGCAGCCTACATCCTTCTGAATCTGCTTAATGTATTCATCTCTTTGTCTCCTTCTACGATTTTTACCCTCCACACTGCCGTCCTGTACTAGCTTAGTGATCCCTTGATGCCTCAGAACATGTCCTACCAACCGATCCCTTCTTATGGTCATGTTGTGCCACAAACTTCTCTTCTCCCCGATCCTATTCAATACTTCCTCATTAGTTATGTGATCTACCCATCTAATCTTCAGCATTCTTCTGTAGGACCACATTTCGAAAGCTTCTATTCTCTTCTTGTCCAAACTATTTATCGTCCATGTTTCACTTCCATACATGGCTACACTCCATACAAATACTTTCAGAAATGACTTCCTGACACTTAAATCTATACTCGATGTTCGACTGCTACGGTCGCAGGTTCGAATCCTGCCTCGGGCATGGATGTGTGTGATGTCCTTACGTTAGTTAGGTTTAAGTAGTTCTAAGTTCTACGGGACTGATGACCACAGATGTTAAGTCCCATAGCGCTCAGAGCCATTTGAACCATATACTCGATGTTAACAAATTTCTCTTCAGAAACGCTTTCCTCGCCATTGCCAGTCTACATTTTATATCATCTCTACTTCGAACATCATCAGTTATTTTGCTCCCCAAATAGCAAAACTCCTTTACTACTTTAAGTGTCTCATTTCCTAATCTAATTCCCTCAGCATCACCCGACTTAATTCGACTACATTCCATTATCCTCGTTTTGCTTTTGTTGATGTTCATCTTATATCCTCCTTTCAAGACGCTATCCATTCCGTTCAACTGCTCTTCCAAGTCCTTTGCTGTTTCTGACAGAAATACAATGTCATCGGCGAACCTCAAAGTTTTTATTTCTTCTCCATGGATTTTAATACCTACTCCGAATTTTTCTTTTGTTTCCTTTACTGCTTGCTCAATATACAGATTGAATAACATCGGGGAGAGTCTACAACCCTGTCTCACTCCCTTCCCAACCACTGCTTCCCTTTCATGTCCCTCGACTCTTATAACTGCCGTCTGGTTTCTGTACAAATTGTAAATAGCCTTTCGCTCCCTGTATTTTACCCCTGCCACCATCAGAATTTGAAAGAGAGTATTCCAGTCAACATTGTCAAAAGCTTTCTTTAAGTCTACAAATGCTAGAAACGTAGGTTTGCCTTTCCTTTATCTTTCTTGTAAGATAAGTCGTAAGGTCAGTATTGCCTCACGTGTTCCAGTATTTCTACGGAATCCAAACTGATCTTCCCCGAGGTCGGCTTCTACTAGCTTTTCCATTCGTCTGTAAAGAATTCGTGTTAGTATTTTGCAGCTGTGACTTATTAAACTGACTGTTCGGTAATTTTCACATCTGTCAACACCTGCTTTCTTTGGGATTGGAATTATTATGTTCTTCTTGAAGTCTGAGGGTATTTCGCCTGTTTCATACATCTTGCTCACTAGATGGTAGAGTTTTGTCAGGTCTGGCTCTCCCACGGCCGTCAGTAGTTCCAATGGAATGTTGTCTACTCCGGGGGCCTTGTTTCGACTCAGGTCTTTCAGTGCTCTGTCAAACTCTTCACGCAGTATCGTATCTCCCATTTCATCTTCATCTACATCGTCTTTCATTTCCATAATATTGTCCTCAAGTACATCGCCCTTGTATAGACCCTCTATATTCTCCTTCCACCTTTCTGCTTTCCCTTCTTTGCTTAGAATTGGGTTTCCATCTGAGCTCTTGATATTCATACAAGTGGTTCTCTTTTCTCCAAAGAACTCCTTAATTTTCCTGTAGGCAGTATCTATCTTAACCCTAGTTAGATAAGCCTCTACATCCTTACATTTGTCCTCTAGCCATCCCTGCTTAGCCATTTTGCACTTCCTGTCGATCTCATTTTTGAGACGTTTGTATTCCTTTTTGCCTGCTTCATTTACTGCATTTTTATATTTTTCCTTTCATCAATTAAATTCAATATTTCTTCTGTTACCCAAGCATTTCTACGAGCCCTCGTCTTTTTACCTACTTGATCCTCTGCTGCCTTCACTACTTCATCCCTCAAAGCTACCCATTCTTCTTCTTCTGTATTTCTTTCCTCCATTCCTGTCAATTGTTCCCTGAAACTCTGTACAACCTCTGGTTCTTTCAGTTTATCCAGGTCCCATCTCCTTAAGTTCCCACCTTTTTGCAGTTTTAATCTACAGCCCATAACCAATAGATTGTGGTCAGAGTCCACATCTGCCCCTGGAAATGTCTTACAATTTAATACCTGGTTCCTAAATCTCTGTCTTACCATAATATAATCTATCTGATACCTTTTAGTATCTCCAGGGTTGTTCCATGTATGCAGCCTTCTTTCATGATTCTTAAGCCAAGTGTTAGCTATGATTAAATTATGCTCTGTGCAAAATTCTACCAGACGGCTTCCTCTTTCATTTCTCTCCCCCAATCCATATTCACCCACTACGTTTCCTTCTCTCCCTTTTCCTACTCTCGAATTCCAGTCACCCATGACTATTAAATTTTCGTCACCCTTCACTATCTGAATAATTTCTTTCATCTCATCATACATTTCTTCAATTTTTTCGTCATCTGCAGAGCTAGTTGGCATATAAACTTGTACTACTGTAGTAGGTGTGGGCTTCGTATCTATCTTGGCCACAATAATGCGTTCACTATGCTGTTTGTACTAGCTTACCCGCATTCCTATTTTCCTATTCATTATTAAACCTACTCTTGCATTACCCCATTTGATTTTGTGTTTATAACCCTGTAGTCACCTGACCAGAAGTCTTGTTCCTCCTGCCACCGAACTTCACTAATTCCCACTATATCTAGCTTTAACCTATCCATTTCCCTTTTTACATTTTCTAACCTACCTGCCCGATTAAGTGATCTGACATTTCACGCTCCGATCCGTAGAACGCCAGTTTTCTTTCTCCTGATAACGACGTCCACTTGAGTAGTCCCCGCCCGGAGATCCGAATGGGGGACTATTTTACCTCCGGAATATTTTACCCAAGAGGACGCCATCATCATTTAATCATACAGTAAAGCTGCATGCCCTCGGGAAAAATTACGGCCGTAGTTTCCCCTTGCTTTCAGCCGTTCGCAGTACCAGCACAGCAAGGCCGTTTTGGTTATTGTTACAAGGCCAGATCAGTCAATCATCCAGACTGTTGCCCCTGTAACTACTGAAAAGGCTGCTGCCCCTCTTCAGTAACCACACGTTTGTCTGGCCTCTCAACAGATACCCCTCCGTTCTGGTTGCACCTACGGTACGGCTATCTGTATCGCTGTGGCACGCAAGCCTCCCCACCAACGGCAAGGGGGGAGGGAGTTACTGCTGTAAAATATCTGGGAGTATGCGTGCGGAACGATTTGAAGTGGAATGATCATATAAAATTAATTGTTGGTAAGGCGGGTGCCAGGTTGAGATTCATTTGGAGAGTCCTTAGAAAATGTTGTCCATCAACAAAGGAGGTGGCTTACAAAACACTCGTTCGACCTATACTTGAGTATTGCTCATCAGCGTGGGATCCGTAGCAGGTCGGGTTGACGGAGGTGATACAGAAGATCCAAAGAAGAGCGGCGCGTTTCGTCACAGGGTTATTTGGTAAGCGTGATAGCGTTACGGAGATGTTTAGCAAACTCACGTGGCAGACTCTGCAAGAGAGGCGCTCTGCATCGCGGTGTAGCTTGCTGTCCAGGTTCCGAGAGGGTGCGTTTCTGGATGAGGTATCGAATATATGGCCGGCCGCGGTGGTCTCGCGGTTCTAGGCGCGCAGTCCGGAACCGTGCGACTGCTACGGTCGCAGGTTCGAATCCTGCCTCGGGCATGGCTGTGTGTGATGTCCTTAGGTTAGTTAGGTTTAAGTAGTTCTAAGTTCTAGGGGACTGATGACCACAGCAGTTGAGTCCCATAGTGCTCAGAGCCATTTGAACCATTTGAACTATCGAATATATAGATTCCCCCTACTTATACATCCCGAGGAGATCACGAATGTAAAATTAGAAAGATTCGAGCGCGCACGGAGGCTTTCCGGCAGTCGTTCTTCCCGCGAACCATACGCGACTGGAACCGGAAAGGGAGGTAATGACAGAGTTACGTAAAGTGCCCTCCGCCACACACCGTTGGGTGGCTTGCGGAGTATAAATGTAGATGTAGATTTAGATACAAGTTACCGTGAACATCAACCCTTTCTTCTTCGTCTTCACAAATGTTGTTGACAGTGCCCTCTTGCGAGACAACAGTCGTGTTCGCAGGACTGCTTGCGTATGTCCCTGTTCTGACTAACACTCAGCCACCATGTCACATATCGGTTGATCCGATAAATCACCGAATCTCATTCTGATACAAACGTGTATAGCGATTCTGAACTTTTGGTGTAACGTAGCAATAAATACTTCCGCAAAGTGGTATCTCTGCGGCATCTAATAAAAAAAAATGGTTCAATTGGCCCTGAGCACTATGGGACTTAACTTCTGAGGTCATCAGTCCCCTAGAACTTAGAACTACTTAAACCTAACTAACCTAAGGACACCACACACATCCATGCCCGAGGCAGGATTCGAACCTGCGACCGTAGCAGTCGCGCGGTTCCGGACTGAAGCGCCTAGAACCGCTCGGCCACCGCGGCCGGCGGCATCTAATCGCCACGAGTAGCTTCACATGCACACGATATGGGTGAAGACACTGATGGATTCTCTTCTTTGCTATTAGAGTGGTTGTGAAGACGTTGCCTGTAACTCAGTAATATTCTTGACGTCCTCTTACAAGGGTTATACCTGATTCTAGGGAATGAATTCGAATTTCTGCGCCCTTGTCTCGAAACCGACTTACTGTCGCTGAGTTCATGGATCATGGAGTCTCATAAAAACCGTTCTGAAATGCAAAAAAAAGTACATAAATAAATAAATTGATCATTTGCTAGCTTAGCGCCACTGCTTCGCTCGCGTATGACATGCATAGATTTTTTTGCATTTATTTAATCGAATATTTATGTTGTTCACAAACTGCAACACCTTCTAAGCTTTTCACGATTATTAAGGCCATACAAGCATGGTCATTTCCGACCAAAAAGCGATTCTGTTACTGGAGTCAACAGTTTTTGTTAATCATGCCTTTTGCATTCTTGCGGAGATACTTCCATAGTAACTTTCACCCCCTAACCAACATTTCTTTATATTTAACCGAGTAGTGAAAAATTTCCGTAAATTTGGCTTTAAATTTTTTTTAATGTAACAGAATATTTTCTTATAAATTTTCATGAGCTATAGGACTTCCTTAGGTGTTTAATTTCCAGAAATACTGAAACACGTGTTTTTTATGTCCAATCGAGAAACCAAATACCAGTTGTCATAGATGTACCCTTAAAATGTTTTAGTAGCTATTTAATAATTAATTTTTTAAATACATATTTTTTTTATTTTCTGACCGAGAAACCAAATACCAGTTTTCATAGTTCTAGTTTCAAAATTCTCTTAATAGCGATGTACTTTCAAACAGCCTTTAATCTCCTTCAGGAATGGAATTTCTGTCAAACCATTCTTAAACGAAGCCTACAGTGTAAGATCCACTTCCTCTCCAAACTTCAAGTTTCTATCCTTACCAGTTCGGACTGGGCAAAGATGAGTCAATGAATCAATCTGATCCTATTTGACCCCCTTAGGGGTTGAATTTCCAAAAACAGTGAAACACGTATTTTTCCAATCTCTAACCGAGAAGCGAAACACCAATATTCAAAGTTTTAGCTCGAAGAATGCTTTTTCAATGAAATATTTTCATAAAACTTTTCACCTCATATTTCACCCCATCGGAGGTTGAATTTCCAGAAACAGTGACATGCGTATGTTTTATTTTTAACAGAGGAGCCAAATACAAATTTTCATAGTTTTAGCTTCAAAAATGCTTCCAAAACCAAGTATTTCCATAAAAACTTTCATCCTCATTTCATTCACATAGAGGGTGCATTTCCCAAAAGACGCATTTCTTTTATTTTTAACAGGGAAGAAAACTTTAAATTCTCATAGATTTAGCTTTAAAAATGCATTCATAATAATACATTTCCATAAAAAAACTCACCCCTATTTCGCAAACGTAGGGTTTCAATTTTCAAAACCACTGAAACGAGAAGTATTTTAATTGTTAACCAAGAAATCAAATACCAATGTTCATGGATGTAGATTTAAAAATACTTTCTTAGTTCTTTAATAGAGATATATTTAAAAAAAATATTTCACCCACTATAGTACCCCCATAGGGCTAAATTACTGAAAATGCTGAAACATGTATTTATTTCTGATCAAGAAACGAAATACCAATTCCCATAGATCTGGCTTCAAAATTATTATCGTTTTCCTTGGGCCTTTGTCCCACTCCAACACCGGGTCGGCCTTGTTACTATGTATTTGGCAATGTTAGTGTCAGAGGGTGGCCAGATGCCCTTCCTGTAACCACCCTGTACCCCCCGGGATGGAATTAGTGTCCCAAGCTGTCTACGTCTAGTACAAGACATGAAATAGTGCAAACATCTTCTAAGGTCGGCGAGTCGTGGAACTGAGGCAGGAAGTGGGGACCAATCCGGTATTCACCTGGCGGGATGTGGAAAACCACCTAAAAACAACATACAGGCTGGCCGGCACACTGGCTCTCGCCGTTAATCCTCCGGGCGGATTCAATCGGGGGCTAGCGCGCCTACCCGAGTCCAGGAAGCAGCGCATTACCGCTCTCGGCTAACCCGTCGAGTTAGATTCAAAATTATAATGGCGGCATTTAAAACAAAACAAAAACCCTTCACCCCCTATTTCATCCCTTAGGGGTTGGAATTGCGAAAATCCGTTCTTGACTGACGCCCCCGTTCTCCAAACTTCGCTTTTTACCCTTAGCCGTATGCGCTGGGCGATCATGAGTCAGACAGTCAGGACATTGGCTGTTATGTACAGAGATGACAGATTAGTAGGCAATTACGTAATGTCGAACGTGACCCTCGTATGTACGGGTTCGCTGGTCCGAGGGAGAGGCATCAAGTTTGGGGACTGGCGGTAGTGTCGCGACAAGAGGTGGTCACGGGGTACCAGTGGCCGAAGCCATGATACTGGAGGGCCTGTGCAGAGCGGAGATACCGGAGTACTTCACTGGGGTCAGCGTCGACTACAAGCAAACCTTCTACCTGGTTGTCATCAGCACCGCTTCGTAACAGTCGCGGCGCACCGTGCATCCATGGGGCTGTTTGCTGATAAAGGGGAGTGACATTCTGTAATCCTCGTGGTGATTGGTGTCTTGTCCACCCGACTTCCTAATAATTTTCTGGTTTGTTCCCGACCCTCAGAGTTTTACTCGGTCGGCTCTTTGGTCGTAAATATGGGTCGTAGTATTGTACTAACAAGGGAACCTCCCCATCGCACCCCCTCAGATTTAGTTATAATTTGGCACAGTGGATAGGCCTTGAAAAACTGAACACAGATCAATCGAGAAAACAGGAAGAAGTTATGTGGAACTATTAAAAAAATTAGTAAAATATTAAAACTGAGTAGTCAATGCGAAGACAGGCAACATCAAGGACAAAGGGGGGCTAGGAGCGCCGTGGTCCCGTGGTTAGCGAAAGCAGCTGCGGAACAAGAGGTCCTAGGTTCAAGTCTACCTCCGACTGAAAACTTTAATTTTTTATTTTCAGTTTATGTGACAAACTCTTATGTTTTCATCACATTTTTGGGAGTGTTTATCACATCCACAAGAAAACCTAAATCGGGCAGGGTAGAAGAATCTTTTCATCCATTCGCTAAGTGTACAAGTTAGTTGGGTCGA
The DNA here is from genome assembly GCF_023898315.1 of Schistocerca nitens. Lineage (NCBI taxonomy): Eukaryota > Metazoa > Arthropoda > Insecta > Orthoptera > Acrididae > Schistocerca > Schistocerca nitens. Next base: position 173,974,614 of record NC_064623.1, read on the forward strand.
CAACATATTCCTGTCATGTGACGCACATGCCGTCACCAGTGTCGTATAGAATATATCAGATGTGTTTTCCTGTGGAGGAATCGGTTGACCTATGACCATGCGATCAAATGTTTTCGGTTCCCATTGGAGAGGCACGTCCTTTCGTCTACTAATCGCACGGTTTTGCGGTGCGGTCGCAAAACACAGACACTAAACTTATTACAGTGAACAGAGACGTCGATGAACGAACGGACTGATCATAACTTTGCGAAAATAAAGTAAAATTTCAGTCTAGCGAAGACTTGAACCAAGGTCCTCAGGTCCCGCAGTTACTTACTCTAACCACTGGCCCACGGCGCTTCTGCGCTTACAGTCTCCTTGATGTTGCCTATGTTACGCATGGACTACTCAGTTTGTATATTTTACTAATTTTTTTCATAGTTCCACACAACTTCTTCCTGTTTTCTCGATTCATCTGTGTTCAGTTTTTCAAGGCCTATCCACTGTGCCAACGTATAACTAAATCTGAGGGGGGTGCGATAGGGAGGTTCCCTTGTAAGACACTGGTTGTCGTTTAAAAATTTGTCTGCTTATTATATTGTCTTTATTTATTTTCTTTTGGTTTGTACCCGACCCTCAGAGTTTTGCTCGGTTGGCTCTTTGGTCGTAAATATAGACTGTAGTATTGTACGAGTACTACACACTAGTTGTCGTTTGAAAATTTGTTCTGATGTTACATGTCCTTTATTCTCTAGTTTATACCCGATCATTAATGTTTTAATGAATCAGCTCCTCGTCGAAAATACAGTCGGGACGATTGTACCTAGGCACAGGTTGCCGTTAAACAAACAGGGGTTTTGTGGTTACATTTAGATCTTAACCGTTTCAGTTCCTTGATTGTAATTGCATTTGAGATAATCTGAACTACATGTTGTACTAAGCTCTGCGTTCCTATCTTTGAAAGGTCGGGTCATTTTTTATGTATTTTTAACTGGATCTTGTGGTTCCACAGAGTGAGTTCTCTTGTAATAAGCGCTCATAAGTAATGTTTTAATACGTTCCGTCAGAGGGGCCTCCATAACTGAGAAGCAATATTAACAGCCAACTGTCACCAGGGCTTTAGTCAGAATAAGACTGTCAAAAGGGACGAGTTGGTGTCCAGTCGCATCTTGGTTGCTCACTGAAATCTACATCTACATCCATACTCCGCAAGCCACCTGACGGTGTGTGGCGGAGGGTACCTTGAGTACCTCTATCGGTTCTCTCTTCTATTCCAGTCTCGTATTGTTCGTAGAAAGAAGGATTGTCGGTATGCCTCTGTGTGGGCTCTAATCTCTCTGATTTTATCCTCATGGTCTCTTCGCGAGATATACGTAGGAGGGAGAAATATACTGCCCAACTCCTCAGTGAAGGTATGTTCTCGAAACTTCAACAAAAGCCCGTACCGAGCTACTGAGCGTCTTTCCTGCAGAGTCTTCCACTGGAGTTATCTATCATCTCCGTTACGCTTTCGCGATTACTAAATGATCCTGTAACGAAGCGCGCTGCTCTCCGTTGGATCTTCTCTATCTCTTCTATCAACCCTATCTGGTACGGATCCCACACTGCTGAGCAGTATTCAAGCAGTGGACGAACAAGCGTACTGTAACCTACTTCCTTTGTTTTCGGATTGCATTTCCTTAGGATTCTTCCCATGAATCTCAGTCTGGCATCTGCTTTACCGACGATCAACTTTATATCATCATTCCATTTTAAATCACTCCTAATGCCTACTCCCAGATAATTTATGGAATTAACTGCTTCCAGTAGCTGACCTGCTATATTGTAGCTAAATGATAAGGGATCTTTCTTTCTATGTATTCGCAGCACATTAAACTTGTCTACATTGTGATACAATTGCCATTCCCTGCACAATGCGTCAATTCGCTGCAGATCCTCCTGCATTTCAGTACAATTTTCCATTGTTACAACCTCTCGATATACCACAGCATCATCCGCAAAAAGCCTCAGTGAACTTTCCGATGTCATCCACACGATCATTTATGTATATTATGAATAGCAACGGTCCTACGACACTCCTCTGCTGCACACCTGAAATCACTCTTACTTCGGAAGACTTCTCTCCATTGAGAATGACATGTTGCGTTCTGTTATCTAGGAACTCTTCAATCCAATCACACAATTGGTCTGATAGTCCATATGCTCTTACTTTGTTCATTAAACGACTGTGGGGAACTGTATGGAACGCCTTGCGGAAGTCAAGAAACACGGCATCTATCTGGGAAGCCGTGTCTATGGCCCTTGAGTCTCATGAACGAATAGCGCGAGCTGGGTTTCACACGATCGTCTTTTTCGAAATCCATGCTTACTCCTACAGATTTCTAGTCTCCAGAAAAGTCATTATACTCGAACATAATACGTGTTCCAAAATTCTACAACCGATGGATGTTAGATATATAGGTCTATAGTTCTGCACATCTGTTCGACGTCCCTTCTTGAAAACGGGGATGACCTCTGCCCTTTTCCAATCTTTTGGAACGCTACGCTCTTCTAGCGACCTACGGTACACCGCTGCAAGAAGGGGGCAAGTTCCTTCGCGTACTCTGTGTAAAATCTAACTGGTATCCGATCAGGTCCAGCGGCCTTTCCTCTTTTGAGTGATTTTAATTGTTTCTCTATCCGTCTGTCGTCTATTTCGATATCTACCGTTATGTCATCTGTGCGACAATCTAGAGAAGGAACTACAGTGCAGTCTTCCTCTGTGAAACAGCTTTGGAAAAAGACATTTAGTATTTCGGCCTTTAGTCTGTCATGCTCTGTTTCAGTACCGTTTTGGTCACAGAGTGTCTGGACATTTTGTTTTGATCCACCTACCGCTTTGACGTAAGACCAAAATTTCTTAGGATTTTCTGCCAAGTGAGTACATAGAACTTTAGGTTGCTCGCTTCAAAGCAAGCCTAGTCATAGTCACGTTGTTGCCTAATCTGTTTAATCTCTAAGAACAGATGCGCATCTTAACCCCGAACCTCTCGACATATAGCTTTCAAACTGAAAGTTACGTCATCTGTTTTCAGTAGTTGAATCACTCTTGTCATGGGTGGTGCTTAAATAGTTTTCATGTGTTGCAGAAGGGTATTAATCCCGAACCTTTCGACGTAGAGTGTCCAAATTTTAAGAAAGTAACGTCATCTGTTTGAGTAATTGAAGCACACTTGTCGTCAATATTACTTAAATGTTTTCATGTGGTGCAGAAAGGCAGTTAATAAGACAGACTGTGTCCAGTGCGGTAGTAAGCACCGCTGTTTCACCCGATAACGGGCGGGCTGCAAGTCCGGGCCCTTGTAATTGTTGTCATTTTGTTCTTGCTTTCATTGCTCTTTCAAAAGCTTATTCATTTCACAAATTTGTTAATTTCTAAAGAAAACAAATTTATGATTATGTATTGTTAAATAAACAGTTTGTGTGAAAAGAAAGTTACTGTGGTGGGTTCTCCCTTCCACGTTTCCCTTAATACCATTAAATACCACGTCTCAGTCCAGGTGTCAAAATCGACGCCGTCTTTCCAGGTACACTGATTTGTTTTGCGGCAGTGTATTTCACTATTTACGTAAAGTATACTTTCCTCCTGTTACCAGGCAATGAAAGGGAAGTCTGGCAAGGGCAAAGTCAGTTGAACTGCTAAGGACATCCGCATACGAAGCATTTTTATGTTGAATTCGTTATGCTGAAGGGCAAGTAAAACTGGGCTCGTCCCGAAGCTTTTGAACGCTGCAGTGGCTTACCAGGTACTGTTCTTTTTGGGGCAGTACGCTCTTGTCTTTGAACTTACCCAGCGAGTTACACCGGATCCAGTAGTTCAGTATGTAGTCCAAAACATGGTGCACCTTAACTTGGCATTTTTCTCGTTGTATGTGCACTGAAAGTGGAATTTTTCTCATTGTTAGAGGTGAAACAAGCGACGAATAATAGAAACAATCGCATGATAGACGAGGGTTCTAACACAGGCCTTTGTCTTTGTAGCCGAGAAGTTAAGATACGTTTTTTCAATATCACTCACTGGTCTTCCTTTCGCTCTCTAGTTATGCATGCCTTCACAGACGAGTTTCTCTCCTACATTCTCCAAGAAAGAAAAAAGAAAAATTGTTAGTGCATTTCCCTTCAATTATCTGAGTTGCTTTAGAAATGTTACTAATAACAAAAAGGGATACTTTTTCCTAAACTAAATTAGGTATTACACATCCTCATGACTTCATAATGATTCTTATTTTGTGAGTGACTACCTCGTCTTAAAGTGAAGTAAAATAACTCTTCTTCGTAGCGGAGAGGTGAAATGTTTTTCTCTCCCGTTAAGAAAAACTGCACCTTGTAATACGACAAGAAAATATAAAATTAATGTCTTCTTGACGAGTTGATTTTCATACCTCAGCTTTTTGCTAAATATTTTAGTGCAATTAATTACAAAGTCCGGAGAATTGAACCTGTGCCGGCCAGAGTGGCCGAGCGGTTCTAGGCGCTACAGCCTGGAACCGCGAGACCGCTACGGTCGCAGGCTCGAATCCTGCCTTGGGTGTGGATGTGTGTGATGTCCTTAGGTTAGTTAGGTTTAAGTAGTTCTAAGTTCTAGGGGACTGATGACCTCAGCAGTTAAGTCCCGTAATGCTCAGAGCCAGAATTGAACCTGTAACGCAAACTGTGTGTTCTAGTGTAGGTACAAATTTTCAGCTGTGATTGTTTGTGTTTTTAGTTTCTTAACCTAAAATTTAACTTGCTGTTACGTGAGCTATATGTATGTACGAGTACAGAGGGGGAATCTCTCGCGTTTTAAAAGTTAGTTGAAAGAATATGTCCCGTGAATTTTGGGATTACCTTTGACATTTCTCCTAGTTCTTGGGCCTATCGTATGTAGACTTTCTTCCCAAATCCGTATTTGTTAGTATCTTCCACATTTCTTCCCGTGGGCGGTCCTTGAAACCCTCTTGAGTTGTTACAGATCGCCTAGCGCTTCTTCCTGTTACGCGGGTTTATCAGTATAGTTAAGCATCAGAACACCATTACTCTATATTCCACAAACCAAGATAGGCTTTGTTCGGTGGGTCCGGTGGATCATTTGCTCAAGATAGATTTGTTTCGCTCCGCAGCGTTTTTTGATTTGTAGCTCATGGAATTCTTGGACACGCAATATAGAGATGTATACGATTTCATGGTCCTTTTCCCTTTTATTGTTTTTGATGTTGGCCACAGGAGTTTGTATTTCCTTTCTCGGCTTCTTCACTGCATGCCTTTTCTGTTTTGAACGGGGCACTGTTCTTGTTTTGTACTGTCGCAATGAAGACTTTTAAGACTGTTGCTGTACTAATGGATGTTGTCATTGAGTTCAATTTCCACAGGTTGCTCCTGCATGATCCCCATTGGACAACCTATTCACAGTCCTACACAAGCTATTGATTACTTACTTCTCAAATAGTAACAGCGCCTGGACAAGGGAACAAACAGGTACAGATCGGTTGAAAGGGTACAGTACCGCCCCACATTGAAAATAGGTACAACATTCTTCGTTATTCTTGTCAGAACAACATATTTTTTCTAATAATAACTCAATTTCACTTAATACACCGAAGCCAGATACCAGTGTAGGAAAGAATGACAATTTATTTATTTAATTGATCACATGTGCACTCCCATAAAATAAATCCCTACACCCAATTTGGTGAGATCTGTGAAATGAATGAATGTATGGTCCTCTGCTAACCGCAGATAGTGAATGTGGAATATATGATCATATTTGTGACGGTCCTTTGGTCACCTTTGGTGGGACCAAAGAGATGAAATTTACCTGAGCTTTGAGCGCCTGAAATGTGGCTGACCAATACGGTAGCAAGGTGCTCTCCCACTTCGCCGGAGGTGCGAGATGACCTGAAGAACGGCCATGTTTCAGCACTCTGGCGCTGGATCTTGTGTTGGTAAGACCTGTCTTAGGTGTGCTCCGTAAAGACAAAAGAGTGGAGAAAATGGTATGCATGTGAAATACTTAAGAGTAGTTTGGAATAATTATTTCTCTATTTCAGGAACTTTTGGGGGGAGAATTAAATGACAGGCAGGTAAAATTAAGGGGATTGTAGTAATCTTCGGAAGTGACCAACGGTCACAGTGAAATCACATGTAGCAATAAGTTGAAATACTTGCAAGTGCTAGTACTAAGATGGAATACTTGCGATTGCTAGTACTAACTTGAAATACTTCCGATTGCTAAAGGTAAGCTGAATTACTGGCGTGTGTACTGTAAGTTGGAAATATTTAAGAAATGGCGTGTGCAGGACTTGAAATTAGAGACGAGTACTTCCACGTGGTGAGTACTGTGTGAGTCTCAACCTGTGTATGAGACAAAGGATAAAGAGAAGTACTCGTCCATGGTATCAGTTGAGGACTCGCGTGTGTGACGAATATGTTCTTAATATTACTTTGCGTGTTATGTTTCCGTGTGACGCTTGATTCAAACTATAATACTCTGAGAGTGAAACAAGGTGAGTCAGCCGTCTATCCAGCAACGCCACTTGGCTTGCATTGCACAGGAAGACGTGCAAATATCCTCCAGAGTTCATAATAGGAAAGAAAAGCTACGAAGTGGGGCAGTGTCGTGTGAAACTGGGATGAATACTAAATTTAAGTGGGAAAGCTGAAAGTGATGTGATTATAACGTTGTGTCTATTCCTTGTGTTGTATTCCATATGGCCAGTGTGGTGTGTTTCATGTAATTGAAGTATGTGTGGTTGGCATGGGAGAGTAGCAAGATGGGTTCAGAGGCAGTGGGTTATGCATGTTCCTTTTTGTGCCGCTCGGTCTGGAGTAAATTTTCGTGATGATGGGTGTGGGAGTCTAAGTGTGAAATATAGCAAAAGATCCACCATCCTATCCAGAAAGTGCAATGTAGCGTTAGATAATTACGAGACCATAAGATAGAGAATCACCAATGTAAAGCCATGCCCACTGGGCGGAGTTTCTCATGTGTAATTATTGTATAAAAATTTAATAATAGAATAATAGAATTTATCTGAATTAAAAAAAGATAGTGAAAAGAAAAAGATTGGTGGCCTTGTTCTTCGAATAGTGTGTAGTCATGATAGCCAGAATTTATAATGTGTGTGCCATTCACATTCAGTGCAATGGCCACGTGTTGACCAAAGCCGTTGAATAAGAAAGAAAGTGTGGTATTGTCAGTGCGTAGTGAACAATCAGAGTTGTGTAAATTACTAATAGTCAGATGTGCGTTAGCCGTTTGCGTTGCGTAATGTTCAAACATGAGAATAATTTGTAGCTTAATTATGGGTACTAGAGCTCATAATCAGTCATTGAGAAATAAGAATAAATCCACTCGCTTGGCAGACCACTCATCTTGCAGGCCTCACTGATTGATGCCACAGTATGAGCAAGGCATCTGGGTGCCTCTCACGGTGTAAGAAGTAAACATAACAATCTACGAGGGCAGTTCAATAAGTAATGCAACACATTTTTTTTCTGAAACAGGGGTTGTTTTATTCAGCATTGAAATACACCAGGTTATTCCCCAATCTCTTAGCTACACAACACTATTTTTCAACGTAATCTCCATTCAATGCTACGGCCTTACGCCACCTTGAAATGAGGGCCTGTATGCCTGCACGGTACCATTCCATTGGTCGATGTCGGAGCCAACGTCGTACTGCATCAATAACTTCATCATCCGCGTAGTGCGTCCCACGGATTGCGTCCTTCATTGGGCCAAACATATGGAAATCCGACGGTGCGAGATCGGGGCTGTAGGGTGCATGAGGAAGAACAGTCCACTGAAGTTTTGTGAGCTCCTCTCGGGTGCGAAGACTTGTGTGAGGTCTTGCGTTGTCATGAAGGAGGAGAAGTTCGTTCTCATTTTTGTGCCTACGAACACGCTGAAGTCGTTTCTTCAATTTCTGAAGAGTAGCACTATACACTTCAGAGTTGATCGTTTGACCATGGGGAAGGACATCGAACAGAATAACCATTCAGCGTCCCAGAAGACTGTAACCATGACTTTACCGGCTGAGGGTATGGCTTTAAACTTTTTCTTGGTAGGGGAGTGGGTGTGGCGCCACTCCATTGATTGCCGTTTTGTTTCAGGTTCGAAGTGATGAACCCATGTTTCATCGCCTGTAACAATCTTTGACAAGAAATTGTCACCCTCAGCCACATGACGAGCAAGCAATTCCGCACAGAGGGTTCTCCTTTGCTCTTTATGGTGTTCGGTTAGACAACGAGGGACCCAGCGGGAACAAACCTTTGAATATCCCAACTGGTGAACAATTGTAACAGCACTACCGACAGAGATGTCAAGTTGAGCACTGAGTTGTTTGATGGTGATCCGTCGATCATCTCGAACGAGTGTGTTCGCACGCTCCGCCATTGCAGGAGTCACAGCTGTGCACGGCCGGCCCGCATGCGGGAGATCAGACAGTCTCACTTGACCTTGCGGCGATGATGACACACGCTTTGCCCAACGACTCACCGTGCTTTTGTCCACTGCCAGATCACCGTAGACATTCTGCAAGCGCCTATGAATATCTGAGATGCACTGGTTTTCCGCCAAAAGAAACTCGATCACTGCCCGTTGTTTGCAACGCACATCCGTTACAGACGCAATTTTAACAGCTCCGTACAGCGCTGCCACCTGTCGGAAGTCAATGAAACTATACGAGACGAAGCGGGAATGTTTGAAAATATTCCACAAGAAATTTCCGGTTTTTTCAACCAAAATTGGCCGAGAAAAAAAAAAGTGTTGCATTACTTATTGAACTGCCCTCGTATATATGCAGACTGCAGCGACAAATGAGAATTTGTAGCAACGTTTGGATTCGAACCCGGGTCTCCTGGTTGGTTGGTTGACTTGGGGGAGGGGACCAAACAGCAGCATCACCGGTCCAATCGGACAAGGGAAGTGAGGAAGGAAGTCGGGCGTGCCCTTTCAAAGGAACCATCCCAGTATTCGCCTGAAGCGAGTTAGGGAAATGGTGGAAAACCTAAATCAGGATGGACGGAGGCGGGTTTGAACTGTCGTCCCCTCGAATGCGAGTCCAGTGTGCTAGGCACTGCGCCACCTCGCTCGGGCCTGGTCTCCATGCAGGAAACACTGCCCCACCCCAGCACAGTAGCTTTGCATGACTGCATGGAGTACGCTAGCGCGCTTACCTCTCCAATCCAAGTTCTCTGGAACCAGATAGTTTCACTTGATTGGGGCCCCTGTACCTGGGTTTCAGCCTGAAACCCACGTTTCATTCGATGCTTACCTGCTATATCCTTACAGCTCGATAGCCTCTTCAATTCTGTTCCAGCTTAGTGGGAATATCAAACGAGCTGAGGCATGAACGGGAATTTGGATTGAGGAGCAAAGCAACTGTGACAGGGAGGCGTAGTGGTTAGCACGTCCGTCTAATAAGCAAGAGATTTGGTTTCGAATCCTAGCCTTGGCACAAATTTCCATTCTTCGCTTCAGGCCGCATATGCACATCGTAGATGTTTGAGTCTTGGAAAGGTCCGTGGAACCAGTCAACTTGAAAAAAAGAAGGAAGGAAAAAAGAGAAAGAAATTCATTCTCCCTCTACATTATGGTGTATACGTTATGTAAGTTATGTATGCAGCCAGTTTTGTGTATGTTGCACAACTGAACAAACAGACAGAAGCTTCTCCACGATATTTAATGAACACCTCAATCTAGCTAAATGTAGGTCAGCCTGAAGTAACAGTCTGCGTGAGGAGGGATCCTCTATTATACACTACTGCCCATTAAAATTGCTGCAACAAGAAGAAATGCAGATGATAAACGGGTACTCATTGGACAAATCTATTATACTAGAACTGACAAGTGATTACATTTTCACGCAATTTGGGTGCATAGATCCTGAGAAATCAGTACCCAGAACAATCACCTCTGGTCCTAATAACGGCCTTGGGCATTTAGTCAAACAGAGCTTGGATGGCGTGTGCAGGTACAGCTGCCCATGCAGCTTCAAACGATACCACAGTTCATCAAGAGTAGTGACTGGCGTATTGTGACGAGCCAGTTGCTCGGCCACCATTGACCAGACGTTTTCAATTGGTGAGAGATCTGGAGAACGTGCTGGCCAGGGCAGCAGGCGAACATATTCTCTATACAGAAAAGCCCGTACAGGACCTGCAACATGCGGCCGTGTATTATCCTGCTGAAATGTAGGGTTTCGCAGGGATCGAATGAAGGGTAGAGCCACGGGTCGTAACACTTGTGAAATGTACCGTCCACTGTTCAAAGTGCCGTCAATCCGAACAAGAGGTGACCGAGACGTGTAATCAATGGCACCCCATACCATCACGCAGGATGATACGCCAGTATGGCGACGACGAATACACGCTTCCAATGTGCGTTCACCGCGATGTCGCCAAACACGGATGCGACCATCATGATGCTGTAAGCAGAACCTGGATTCATCCGAAAAAATGACGTTTTGCCACTCGTGCACCCAGGTTCGTCGTTGAGTACACCATGACAGGCGCTCCTGTCTGTAATGCAGCGTCAAGGGTAACCGCAGCCACGTCTCAGAGCTGATAGTCCATGCTGCTGCAAACGTCTTCGAACTATTCGTGCAGATGGTTGTTGTCGTGCAAACGTCCCCATGTGTTGATTCAGGGATCGAGGCGTGGCTGCACAATGCGTTACAGCCATGCGGATAAGATGCCTGTCATCTCGACTGCTAGTGATACGAGGCCGTTGGAATCCAGCACGGCGTTCCGTATTACCCTCCTGAAACCACCATTCCATATTCTCCTAACAGTCATTGGATCTCGACCAACGCGATCAGCAATGTCGCCATACGATAAACCGCAATCGCGATAGGCTACAATCAAAGTCGGAAACGTGATGGTACGCATTCCTCCTCTTTACACGAGGCATCACAACAACGTTTCACCAGGCAACGCCGGTCAACTGCCGTTTGTGTATGAGAAATCGGTTTGAAACTTTCCTCATGGCAGCACGTTGTAGGTGTCGCCACTGGCGCCAAGCTTGTGTGAATGCTTTGAAAAGCTGATCATTTGCATATCACAGCATCTTCTTCCTGTCGGTTAAATTTCGCGTCTGTAGCACGTCATCTTCGTGGTGTAGCAATTTTAATGGCCAGTAGTGTAAATTTACAAAATAATTTAAAAAGTTTTCATCGGAAAATAAAGGGATATAATCTCAATGTCTCGAAGACATCTAGATGTTAAAATGGAAATAGCGTCCCATAGTACGTATCCTCAATGGGGAACTAGAACTACAAACTTCAACTGCTTACATACAACAACCTAATTCAATCCATTTCCTACTATAATGATCGAGACAGACGAAATGAATTACAATTTGTACTGCGGTCGGTACTCGAACCCGGGACTCCTTACGTGCTTTTTTTTTAATTTTCATTTTGTTCGCTTTAGTTCGTTGCGTCTGCTCGAGGTGGACGTCGTAAGACATCCATTTAAGTTCGTTTTTGATCTATTAACTCAGTTTTTTTTATTGCAGGGGGCACATTACTCTCTGACCGAACACGCTGAGCTACCGTGCCGGCTGTATGTCCTAGGTAGAAATGCTAATCATTACACCACCGCAGTACGATGGTCAATATTGCTGCACGAACTACCTAAGCGGAATGCCCTCCCCAACACAAACTTCAATTCATTTTTCCGTTACATATCGTCACTACTGCCAGGGCTCTCCGATATTAGCAATAACCCAGCATTGGACGTAATGGGACGTCCTTGTACCATTGGTGTTGTTATAGATCATATAATTAAATGTTTCCCTGAGACACTTAACTCTCTTTTTATTATCTACGATAACGATCGAAGCAGACGAAATGATTTAAAATTTGAGCTGCCTAGCAAGCATGAGGATCTGGGCTCGAGTCACAGTCGCAGCACAAATTTTAATTCATTACATCTGCTTCGATCATTATCGTAGATACTAAAAACAGACTTAAGGGGGGTAGGACGTCAAACGGGCCGACTTGGAGCAGGAGAGGCACCACAGGACATTTTAATTTGCACTGTCTATACTTTTACAAATAAATTCATAAAACTTTGTCAGCATGAGCAGGAAGGATTCAGAATTCACATAGCAGTGGAAGTTCGAAAACATAACGAAGTAATTTCTTTTACATGTGAAATTTCATCATTTTTTCCACTTACTAATGGCAGCATTTGTTGCTATAGGTACGCTTTTCTTCATAAATAAGAGAGATGGTTCGATGAATTTTGCACAGCATACAAACCATACTTAAAGGTGTATGAAACTCTAGAATTTTCCAAATCTATTAAAAACTGTGGTAAAAACTGAGGTAATTAACTATAAAATTTGTGTTTTTTCTAAACATGAAGTTTAAAATACAACAGATCATTCGTTTTTTCGTAAATTAATTAAATTCTAGAGGTTCATACACCTGTAAGTATGGTATGTATGCTGTGCAAAATTTATCGAAGAATTTCTCTAACTTATGAAGAAAAGTGTACCTATAGCAACAAATGCAGCCATTAGTAAGCGAAAAAATGATGAAATTTCACACGTAAAAAAAAGTATTTTGTTATGTTTTCGAACTTCCACTGCAATGAGTGTGAATCCTGAATCCTTCCTGATCATGCTGACAAAGTTTTATGAATTTATTTGTAAAAGTATAGGCACTGGAAATTAAAGTGTCCTGTGATGCCTCTCCTGCTCCAAGTCGGCCCGTTTGACGACGTACCCCCGTTAAATGTCTCAGAGAAATATTTAATTATAAGATTAAACCATTTTCACACGCAGTTATTTAATATTCGTCCCTGAAATCCCACTTTTTACTCTGCCGTTCCGTGACTAACCTCTAGAATTGTTGATAATTGCAGGACTAACAGATAGCTATTTATGTATTTGCGATACAGAAAGAAGTTTAATAATGAAATCCTATATAAGTCCCTTTAATTTATAATTGTATTCCACTATGGATGGCTGACCACTTGTTTTAGAAATAAAATAGCTGTTGTATATTAGGTTCTCGTATTTTTCCCACTTGCTGCCCATCTTTCTCTGCCGCTATTTACGATCTTCTTCCTACGTCGCCCCGCGTTGCATGCGTTGCTACGCGCATGCGCACGACCTCCTCGTCGGCGCCGGCTCCGGTCGAGCTCAGTTCTCAGTTCTTATATGCGGTCACGGGGCCAACGAGATACACGGCCGCTGCAAAGAACCTGTGACGTCACACTAGTGGGCTTGTCCGTCAAACTTCGCGAAAGCTCGGCTTCGTGCAGGGCCCGCTTGAAATCGGCAGGTAATTGTAAAGGTAACCTCTAAATGTCTTAACTTTGTCATGTGTTAGGGACCTTGCAAAGATTTAAAAGCGCAGTCAAGAATTTTTAAATTCGTATGAAACGGTTCCTCGCTCCGCGCCGGAGACGGCTTCTGTCACTCGTAAGACCTGCAGTGTCACGTGACGTGACTCACGGGCCGCAGCCGGTCTTCCTCGGGAGCCTCGAGGTAGTCGCTGTGGACCTCAAAGTTGTCAGGACGGTGTTAAGCCTCAGCTATGTCTATATAAGATTTTATGTTTCCCTTTTCCATTCCTTCTTTTATTTAGATGACGGTCTACTTTGTAAGCACCATGGACATTCATTAGCTGCCTTACAGTCATAAAGGCTCTGCTTTATGACATTTATTTTACATTACCCACAAGAACGTTCGTTTCATTATCTACGTGTCATTCGTTTCATACTTTTACATTCAATCTTAACGGCTCATCCTTGTTATTGACTTCCTGTATAAGGATGATGTTCCTTGCATTCTGCTGCTCCCCACTTTTTATTTTCCTTAGATGGTCCATTTTGTAAGCAGCATTTTATCTAAACTTGAGCTATCGTACGATCATACTTCGTGAGATTTATTTTACCTTGCCAGTATGAACGTAGATTTCACCATCTCGCCATATCTTTTGTTTCAACACCCATCTCGCTTACCGCTTTATTCTTATTCTAGATTTCCTGTATCGGGATAAGGTTCCCTGTATTCTGCTCTATTTTAATTGGATTACCGATCTCTTGTTAATGTTGTTGTGGTCTTCAGTCCTGAGACTGGTTGATGCAGCTCTCCATGCTACCCTATCCTGTGCAAGCTTCTTCATCTCCCAGTACTTACTGCAACCTACATCCTTCTGAATGTGCTTAGTGTATTCATGTCTTGGTCTCCCTCTACGATTTTTGCCCTCTACGCTGCCCTCCATTGCTAAATTTGTGATCCCTTGATGCCTCAGAACATGTCCTGCTAACCGATCCCTTCTTCTAGTCAAGTTGTGCCACAAACTCCTCTTCTCCCCAATTCTATTCAATACTTCATCAGTAGTTATGTGATCTACCCATCTAATTTTCATCATTTTTCTGTAGCACCACATTTCGAAAGCTCTATTCTCTTCTTGTCTAAACTATTTATCGTCCATGTTTCACTTCCATACATGGCTACACTCCATACAAATACTTTCAGAAATGACTTCCTGACACGTAAATCAATACTAGATGTTAACAAATTTCTCTTCTTCAGAAACGCTTTCTACTTCGAACATCATCAGTTATTTTGCTCCCCAAATAGCAAAACTCCTTTATTACTTTAAGTGCCTCATTTCCCAATCTAATTCCCTCAGAATCACCCTACTTAATTCGACTACATTCCATTATCCTCGTTTTGCTTTTGTTGATGTTCATCTTATATCCTCCTTTCAAGACACTGTCCATTCCGTTCAACAGCTCTTCCAAGTCTTTTGCTGTGTCTGACAGAATTACAATCTCATCGGTGAACCTCAAAGTTTTTATTTCTTCTCCATGGATTTTAATACCTACTCCGAATTTTTCTTTCGTTTCCTTTACGGCTTGCTCAATATACAGGTTGAATAACATCGGGGAGAGACTACAACCCTGTCTCACTCCCTTCCCAACCATTGCTTCCCTTTCATGCCCCTCGACTCTTATAACTGCCATTTGGTTTCTGTACAAATTGTAAATAGCCTTTCGCTCCCTGTATTTTACCCCTGCCACCTTTAGAATTTGAAAGAGATTGTTCCAGTCAACATTGTCAAAAGCTTTCTCTAAGTCTACAAATGCTAGAAACGTAGGTTTGCGTTTCCTTAATCTTTCTTCTAAGATACGTCGTAAGGTCAATATTGCCTCACGTGTTCCAATATTTCTACGGAGTCCAAACTGATCTTCCCCGAGGCCTGCTTCTACCAGTTTTTCCATTCGTCTGTAAAGAATTCGTGTTAGTATTTTGCAGCTGTGACTTATTAAAATGATAGTTCGGTATCTCTAGACGGTATTTATTACAATGGGACAAATAATGGTGGGCCATCTACTGGTTATCGTTTGGAATAAATTATGGCCTACATGTGAGTAGTACAGGGTGTTTCCGTAAGAGCGTGCAAAAACGTCACAGGACATAGTGAATATCCACTGAATAATTTGAGGGAGGGAACCTGGGGTAGGAGAAGTGAGATATGGAAGTAAACTTGTTGGCTGCTTTGTGAATTATTACTGTTTTCCAGCTTATTTTAAACTAACACTCGTATAAGTTTACATGTACTGTGCTGTTTATTTATATGTACATTCTTTATTTCCTGCAAGGAAACAAAGAGAACGAACCTGATTACCAGGAAGTCATGGCCAGCCGCGGTGGCCGAGCGGTTCTAGGCGCTACAGTCTCGAACCGCGCGACTTCTACGGTCGCAGGTTCGAATCCTGCCTCGGGCAAGGATGTGTGTGATGTCCTTAGGTTAGTTAGGTTTAAGTAGTTCTAGGTTCTACGGGACTGATGACCCTAGAAGTTAAGTCCCATAGTGCTCAGAGTCATTTTTGAACCAGGAAGTCATGAGGCAGATTTTGTTTACTTCACTTCTCCACGAGGTGACTCCGATGTATCGTATTTACATTGTCCCATGACAATCCGCTTGATTAGCGTACGACGCCCCCTTTTAGAGATCGTTCAGCGACAAAAACTGAGATATCCACGAGCAAAAAACAATGCTGCAACGTGGATCATGGGCCACACAGCATCGTTTATTATGCAGAATAGGCATGCTACTTTCCTAGACTATTATGCTTACAGAGAAATTGAACACTTTAAAATGAGCCAACAGACTACAGGAGGATGTCTGGAAATATACTCCTGGAAATTGAAATAAGAACACCGTGAATTCATTGTCCCAGGAAGGGGAAACTTTATTGACACATTCCTGGGGTCAGATACATCACATGATCACACTGACAGAACCACAGGCACATAGACACAGGCAACAGAGCATGCACAATGTCGGCACTAGTACAGTGTATATCCACCTTTCGCAGCAATGCAGGCTGCTATTCTCCCATGGAGACGATCGTAGAGATGCTGGATGTAGTCCTGTGGAACGGCTTGCCATGCCATTTCCACCTGGCGCCACAGTTGGACCAGCGTTCGTGCTGGACGTGCAGACCGCGTGAGACGACGCTTCATCCAGTCCCAAACATGCTCAATGGGGGACAGATCCGGAGATCGTGCTGGCCAGGGTAGTTGACTTGCACCTTCTAGAGCACGTTGGGTGGCACGGGATACATGCGGACGTGCATTGTCCTGTTGGAACAGCAGGTTCCCTTGCCGGTCTAGGAATGGTAGAACGATGGGTTCGATGACGGTTTGGATGTACCGTGCACTATTCAGTGTCCCCTCGACGATCACCAGTGGTGTACGGCCAGTGTAGGAGATCGCTCCCCACACCATGATGCCGGGTGTTGGCCCTGTGTGCCTCGGTCGTATGCAGTCCTGATTGTGGCGCTCACCTGCACGGCGCCAAACACGCATACGACCATCATTGGCACCAAGGCAGAAGCGACTCTCATCGCTGAAGACGACACGTCGCCATTCGTCCCTCCATTCACGCCTGTCGCGACACCACTGGAGGCGGGCTGCACGATGTTGGGGCGTGAGCGGAAGATGGCCTAACGGTGTGCGGGACCATAGCCCAGCTTCATGGAGACGGTTGCGAATGGTCCTCGCCGATACCCCAGGAGCAACAGTGTCCCTAATTTGCTGGGAAGTGGCGGTGCGGTCCCCTACGGCACTGCGTAGGATCCTACGGTCTTGGCGTGCATCCGTGCGTCGCTGCGGTCCGGTCCCAGGTCGACGGGCACGTGCACCTTCCGCCGACCACTGGCGACAACATCGATGTACTGTGGAGACCTCACGCCCCACGTGTTGAGCAATTCGGCGGTACGTCCACCCGGCCTCCCGCATGCCCACTATACGCCCTCGCTCAAAGTCCGTCAACTGCACATACGGTTCACGTCCACGCTGTCGCGGCATGATACCAGACTGCGATGGAGCTCCGTATGCCACGGCAAACTGGCTGACACTGACGGCGGCGGTGCACAAATGCTGCGCAGCTAGCGCCATTCGACGGCCAACACCGCGGTTCCTGGTGTGTCCGCTGTGCAGTGCGTGTGATCATTGCTTGTACAGCCCTCTCGCAGTGTCCGGAGCAAGTATGGTGGGTCTGACACACCGGTGTCAATGTGTTCTTTTTTCCATTTCCAGGAGTGTATGCTGAAAATCCCAATTAACGGTTAAATGCTTCAAATACAGTATTTCGGATAGCAGAGGTTCCCAATATGTATGTATGAATCCTATTTGTTTCCTGGGACTTTAGTTCTTGTCGGAATTTTAAGATACTATCCAGAAGCTCACCAATGCAGAAGGCATTTTTTCTTTCCCATTTTCGTTTTAACATTTTCCTTCTCTTGCAGAGCAGCGGAACAACTTTCCTTCAACAATGAAGTTATAGTGTTTTGTGCACCATAAAATTTTCTGTGTACTACTTTGCAAAAAAAAAAAAAATTCTGAAGAAGACATTTCATTTCCTATATTGCGCAACGGCAGCCTAGAAATGATATAAGAAAAAAAGGAAGGAAAAAAGCTAGTAGCGTAATGGTAAGTATCGCGCACGGTAGATAAAATGTCTCGAGTTCGAGTACATTCCCTGCTATATTTTTTAAAACGCAATTCTGCTGTCTGCTAAAGTTATCAATCTAATGGAACTTGTAACTTAATTCCCTTTACTTCTCAACCCAAAATAGTCGTTTGTGGGAAAAGGGCTAACTTCTGCGACATTTTGTTCATTTCAGGTTTAATAGACAGCCAGACAGTAGATGCATCTCGAAACTTTTGTATTATGTATGGGTAGAGCGCATCGTGCCAAATTACGTCGGAAAAGTATTTTCTACATTAGCTGTCGTCTTGTATTGGCATTTTATTCTTCTTAAACCCTTGTTTGACAGCTTTAACTCAGAACAAGTTTCTACATGCATATAATCAATAAACTGCATGTGCATTTTCAGACTGTTACAGATAACATCAGAGAAGAAAAAAAAAAAAAAGAGATTTGCTGGGTGGTAACGTGCTCGCCTCCCATGCAAGCGGACCCGGGTTCGATTCCCTGCCGTGTTGGACATTTTCTACGCTCGGGGACTGGCTGTTGTCATCATTTCATCATTATCACTGGCACGCATGTTGCCCAATGTGGCGTCGATTGAAATAAGACTTGTGCTTGGCGGCCGAACTTCCCGGTACGGGGCCTTCCGGCCAACGAAGCCATACGCTCCTTTTTTTTTTTTTTTTTTTTTGTCCTGTCACATAACGTGCTATGAATGAAAGACAGACCGATTCATTACTCAGTGCTATTCAGAGACGTACATACGACGCAGCAGTACCGGTACAGTTTCGCAGAACTCACTTGCATGCACATTGTGCATGGTGAAGTACGTTGCAGTGGTTCAAAATGGTTCAAATGGCTCTGAGCACTACGGGACTTAACATCTGAGATCATCAGTCCCCTAGAACTTAGAACTACTTAAACCTAGCTAACCTAAGGACATCACACACATCCATGCCCGAAGCAGGATTCGAACCTGCGACCGTATCGGCCGCGCAGTGCCAGACTGGAGCGCCTAGAACCGCTCAGCTACTCCGCCCGGTTAGGTTGCAGTGCTCTCGTTGCTGAAGGGCTGCACAGCTGACGATTTTCTAACAGGTATCATTCGTCACGACAAGTGCTTATTTCTCTCGATCGACGAATGATGGAGACTGGTTCGTTGGAAGGAAGAAACGAGCGGCCTGACACGACCATTCGCACGCACGATTATGAAGAGGAAGTGCTGGAAAATGTTGCATCCGATCCCACTACTAGCACTCGTCGTGTTGCACGTGAAATGGGCACTGCACATACTAGCGTGTGGCGAGACTCAAAAAAAAAAAAAAAAAAAAAAAAAAAAAAAAAAAAATCACGCCCATATCACCCACAACGATTCCATCCAATGCTTGTGACTGCCTTTGCACCAAGGGTCGCATTGCATCAGTGGTTGCGCCAACAATGGATTGATCGACCATATTTCCTCCAAATTGTGCTGTTTACTTTCGATGCCTCATTTGATCGTGACTGTATTTCGAACAGCAGGAACAGCCATGAGTAGGATGAGGAAAACCCTCACCCTGTAGCAGGGTGCGATTTGTGCTTTTACCAGTGGGGGGGGGGGGATGTCTTAGGGGGTTAGTAGAATTATATATGTTATTAGCTTGGACCGTGGCGTTACACATGGTTAAACAGCTATTTATAAATAGATGTTAATGCCGAAACTCACTATTGACGCGTATGCACTATCAGAAAAGCCATCCCTTGTTATATCTTTAAAAGTACATTATAGGTAAAGCTTATTTACAAAATCATCTACATTCGGGTACAGATATACGAGGAGAATTCAAAAAGTAGAGTTACATTTGTGAAAAGTTGTACTTATTCCGATGATAGAAAACTGAAACATATTAATAGTATTAATAGTAAGACATATTAAAAACTTTCAGTGTTCGGTTCCACAAATTTAAATTATATGTAAAGTTTTACTCCAGTGCGTGGGAAATAAACATCCCAGTTTGGGATGCATAAACTAAAACCACAGGAGTGGATGGTCTAATGCAGAGGGGGGAAAATCCCCCCCCCCCCATCCCCCCCTGCAAACCGCACACTGCCCTGTAGTATAGTCTGTCTGTAAACTCAAGGGCGAGCAGCGCTTTTGGTGGGGGAAGTGGCCTTTCCCGGAAGAACGCTGCCACCGGCCTACAGGGGCACCCAAAATCTGTTGCCTGTCATCTGTCTAGCGGTGTAGTTCGGTGTGCAGTGATATACGTCGTTTCTGTTCGTGGGATCTTAGTTGCCAGTGTCAGTCAGGTAACTTTCTATACTTACTGATATACTTCGATATCTGGAAGTGATGGATAATCGTCTAGCATTGCAAGAAAATTTGCAGAATACTAAGAAGAGAAGGTATTTGCGGAGTAACGAGCTTTCGATCGTCTCTAATGTTATTACATCGTGTATTAAAGAGGCGACCCAGAAAGAACTGTTGGCTAATATTGCCAGTTCCAATTAAAGGGCTGCAATTTATACAAACGTTAGCCTCGCCTAATAGGACGCATATGTAAGGAATGGAAAAATAAGCCGCATGGTTCACTGGAATCGCCACGAAGGAAAACTAATAATTTTGGGAGGAAACCCATCATTATAGACAGTTTCAAAATCACGTAAAACCTTTGATGCTTATGGAACACTAAATCTCTATCTCGGTCACTATTCACCTGATTCTAAGACATACTGCTTAAAACACGTGCGCAATAGCTATTCTAAACACTGCTGAAATTTCCTTCGAAACATGTATACCGATTCTGGACTTAGAAGCAAAAAGTTCGACATACGAGGTGCGTTCACATATTAATTTTTAGTTTTTGGTAAGAACTTTATTCGTTAATCTACAGCAATGTTATCCTCTTCGAAATATTCCCCATTACATGCTATACACTTATGCCAGTGCTTTTTACAATACCCGAAACACTTTAGGAACTGTTTCTTCCGGATAGGTCTCTTAACTGTGCATTTTTAATCTCATCCATGCTTGTAAACGCGCTGTCCTTTAAGGCCTACTTTGAAACGTTTATGCCACTTGTCTGCCCTTTGTTTACTCATAACAGGCTCGCCAAAAGCAATATTTACCATTTCTAAAAATTACATACATTTTATTTCGTTCTTATAACAAAATTTAAAGAGCTTCTCTAATTTATTTTTATACAAAACAAATAATCGTTGATGCTACCAAAATACATGTAACCTTTCTGACAGCTGACAACAGAGTAAATACCCAATATGTATAACATTGAACACATATTTTGAAGGCCCGCATCTCGTGGTCGTGCGGTAGCGTTCTCGCTTCCCACGCCCGGGTTCCCGGGTTCGATTCCCGGCGGGGTCAGGGATTTTCTCTGCCTCGTGATGGCTGGGTGTTGTGTGATGTCCTTAGGTTAGTTAGGTTTAAGTAGTTCTAAGTTCTAGGGGACTGATGACCATAGATGTTAAGTCCCATAGTGCTCAGAGCCATATTTTGAGGCATGTTTACGAAGACAGTGACAAAAAAGTAGTGCAAATCGGACTAATACAACACACAAAATTATAAATTTCTGCTTACTTTTTAAACACTCTTTGTGTTCCAAGAATTGTTAAGTTTCAATGCAGTCCTTCATAGAAAACTTCTACCTTTTAGTAGAAACACAAAATAAGAACAAGCCTTAAATTCTACAGACCGATTGCATTATATGGGGTTCGTTTTATGAATAGCAATAGAGGAACATACAGGGTGTTTCAAAAATGACCGGTACATTTGAAACAGCAATAAAAACTAAACGAGCAGCGATAGAAATACACCGTTTGTTGCAACATGCTTGGGACAACAGTACATTTTCAGGCAGACAAACTTTCGAAATTACAGTAGTTAAAATTTTCAACAACAGATGGCGCTGCGGTCTGGGAAACTCTATAGTACGATATTTTCCACATATCCACCATCCGTAGCAATAATATGGCGTAGTCTCTGAATGAAATTACCCGAAACCTTTGACAACGTGTCTGGCGGAATGGCTTCACATGCAGATGAGATGTACTGCTTCAGCTGTTCAATTGTTTCTGGATTCTGGCGGTACACCTGGTCTTTCAAGTGTCCCCACAGAAAGAAGTCACAGGGGTTCATGTCTGGCGAATAGGGAGGCCAATCCACGCCGCCTCCTGTATGTTTCGGATAGCCCAAAGCAATCACACGATCATCGAAATATTCATTCAGGAAATTAAAGACGTCGGCCGTGCGATGTGGCCGGGCACCATCTTGCATAAACCACGAGGTGTTCGCAATGTCATCTAAGGCAGTTTGTACCGCCACAAATTCACGAAGAATGTCCAGATAGCGTGATGCAGTAATCGTTTCGGATCTGAAAAATGGGCCAATGATTCCTTCGGAAGAAATGGCGGCCCAGACCAGTACTTTTTGAGGATGCAGGGACGATGGGACTGCAACATGGGGCTTTTCGGTTCCCCATATGCGCCAGTTCTGTTTATTGACGAAGCCGTCCAGGTAAAAATAAGCTTCGTCAGTAAACCAAATGCTGCCCACATGCATATCGCCGTCATCAATTCTGTGCACTATATCGTTAGCGAATGTCTCTCGTGCAGCAATGGTAGCGGCGCTGAGGGGTTGCCGCGTTTGAATTTTGTATGGATAGAGGTGTAAACTCTGGCGCATGAGACGATACGTGGACGTTGGCGTCATTTGGACCGCAGCTGCAACACGGCGAACGGAAACCCGAGGCAGCTGTTGGATCACCTGCTGCACTAGCTGCGCGTTGCCCTCTGTGGTTGCCGTACGCGGTCGCCCTACCTTTCCAGCACGTTCATCCGTCACGTTCCCAGTCCATTGAAATTTTTCAAACAGATCCTTTATTGTATCGCTTTTCGGTCCTTTGGTTACATTAAACCTCCGTTGAAAACTTCGTCTTGTTGCAACAACACTGTGTTCTAGGCGGTGGAATTCCAACACCAAAATAATCCTCTGTTCTAAGGAATAAACCATGTTGTCTACAGCACACTTGCACGTTGTGAACAGCACACGCTTACAGCAGAAAGACGACGTACAGAATGGCGCACCCACAGACTGCGTTGTCTTCTATATCTTTCACATCACTTGCAGCGCCATCTGTTGTTGAAAATTGTAACTACTGTAATTTCGAAAGTTTGTCCGCCTGAAAATGTATTGTTGTCCCAAGCATATTGCAACAAACGGTGTATTTCTATCGCTGCTCGTTTAGTTTTTATTGCCGTTTCAAATATACCGGTCATTTTTGAAACACCCTGTACATTCACATGAACAGGCATTTGGTTCTATGTTTGTAGTAGAATTATGACTTCCGTTCTTATGTTAATATTATTTACTCTATAATGTTGTGATTCGGAAGAAGCTATCGTTTTCTGTATTCGTTATGGTCTTGATGCATTTGTCTAAAAGTAAACTCAGCCGAGACGTATCTGTACACGGCTTCGCCACAGATTTGAAGCGCGCGCCGCGGCAGGGCCGGTACTGTGTTGTGGAACAGCCTGTAGAAGCGCCTCGTGACGTAGCTGGGTTGACAGAGTGGGGACTCGCTCGCTCGCTCTTCAGTTTACCGACAGACTATAGAGTCACACCGTCAACTACGTTTTGCTGTGAGCATCTGGGCCGGTAACGTAGGCGAGAATCTCGTCGAGCCAGATCTTCTGCCTGGCCGTCTCAATTGTCACCTGTTCTTGCGGCTCGTGCAAAGAGTTGTACCTGAGCGGCTGCAGAGCGTACCCTTGGCTGTTCGTGAGGGGATGTGGGTACAACACGACGGTGCACCGCCCCACTCCGTTGTGGATGTCCGCGACCATCTCAGTGCTGCATTTCCTGGTCGCTGGATTGGAAAGTGAGATCCTACTCCTTGGCCTGCGAAGTCACCTGACCTGAACCCCAATGATTATTTGGTATGCGGATATCTAAAGAAAAATATGGGGTTTCAGTCTTCGAACACTCGGTTCGCTGTCATATGACAGTTCTGTACGGGCAAGTTACTCTCTAACTACAATATATGATCTGAAGATGGGCAGCTAGCCCGAAACCGGTAATTGAAAATAAAGAATAGCGATCGAAGACTGAAACCCCACATTTTATTTAATGAACGATCGCGGAATTCCCATTGAGACAATCATGTCTAGTTTTGATAACGATATCTAAAGTCACTTGTGTATGAGACCCCAGTGAATACAGAGACGGGATTAGTTGCCAGAACTGAAGCTGCCTGTGATGCCGTTCGAAACACACCAGGGATATTGGTCAGGGTGCGTTAGAATTTTTCCTACCTATGTCATGCTTGCATTGAGGTTTGTGACCGTCCGTTTCAGCAAATTTTTTAAGATACAGTACTTGTTGTGTCAGTGCTGGCATTTGCAGGTAACTAATGTACAGTCGTGGACAAAACGAGCGAGACCCCTCGCCTTTTCGTTATGTTGATCCGCACAGCTTTAAAGTCTGCTACACAGCATAGCAGGTAAGGCGACGAAGTGCTACCAACATACTATGCACAGGCGTGAAATTAATAAACTATCCGAACTTTGTCAGACTGTTTTCGATCATGTGTAAGACTATATTAATGCTGATTAGTGTGTTAAGCACAACACATATATATAAGAAATAAATGAAAGAAGAAACGCTAATTAGTATGAACTGTACCAATAAAAATTAATTTCAGCTTATCGAGATAACATAACTGTTTTAGTAAGACAAAGTACCCCAGATCGTTACGAATTAGCAAAATATTATGCGCATTCGGCCACGAAACGGTCTGTGTTCAACGTTCAGACAAGTTATACTGGATTACTGTTGCTGACCTACCATGAATGTGTGCAAATTTAGCAATGCGTGAAGATTCATAACGAAATTCAGTTAAAAATCATTCAGTGCCACACTTAAGCCACTTCAGCTATTGACAGAAGCGGAAAAAGTAGGCAGTGACAAGTATGAAATTCTACAAGAGTTTCATATTGACATTCACAGGGCGCCGGTACAGAATAAAGGTAGCAAGAAAACGTATTGAGGGCCCGAGGATTTATTAAAATTGCTTTACTGATAGTCTACCAGCCTCCATCGAGATTACAACCGAAAACAAACCAGAACTCCCTTGCAGTAGCAAACACCTCTCACTACGCTAGAAGGCAACACAGGCAAACACTCCTCTATTATTACTCCAGACATGAATAAGCCGGCAATTTCCCTATGAAAATGGCAAAATGATCTGCAGTTTCTGTTGCGTGGAGCTTTCTGGACTCAAAAACGAATTTTCTACCTTTCATGTCACCGCGTATGTGACAATCATTCGGGATGTTTATCGAAATAACAAAATACTGTTGTTAGCGATTAAATTTAGTAGGATAATTATGCATTACCCCAGGAAATAAAGGGCTACATAGATGCCAAACGTATTCTACAATGTTTCGAATTCTCCATTAGATTCGCTACAGCCAGAAAATGTTCATTAGCCGAAGTGTTTCTTAAGCTAGCTAGCAATGGGAATGCTCGCACTTCTAAAACGCGGTGGCATTAATACTGGGATGTGAATTACCAAGTGTTTCTTCTTTCATTTATATCTTATATTTAGGTGTTGTGTTTAACACGCAAATCAGAATTAATATAGTCTTACACATGATTGAAAACACTCTGAGAGAGTTCGGATGGTTTGTCAATTTCACGCCTGTGCATAGTATGTTTGTAGCACTTTGTCGCCTTGACTGTTATGCTGTGTAGCAGACTTTAAAGCTGTGCGGATCAGTATAACGAAAAGGCGAGGGGTCTCGCTCGTTTTGTCCTCGACTGTATATAAAAAGTATACAGTACTGTGATTTTATTCCAATTATCTCCATAAGCTGGCTTCTCCGGCCCCATGTGCCCTACCTCAAATTGTTCAATGGACCATCCTCTACGTGCTGTTAAATTTTTGCACGCTCTTATGGAAACATCCCATATAGATCAACTATAGATTAACCAGAACAGGATCCTTATTCGTATTGCTCTCATATACCGGGTGATCAAAAAGTCAGTACAAATTTGAAAACTTAATAAACCACGGAATAATGTAGATAGAGAGGTAAAAATTGACACACATGCTTGGAATGACATGGGGTTTTATTAGAACAAAAAAAAGTATTGCTAGACGCGTGAAAGATCTCTTGCGCGCGTCGTTTGGTGATGATCGTGTGCTCAGCCTCCCAGGTCCCCAGACCTCAGTCCGTGCTATTATTGGCTTTGGGGTTACCTGAAGTCGCAAGTGTATCGTGATCGACCGACATCTCTAGGGATGCTGAAAGACAACATCCGACGCCAATGCCTCACCATAGCTCCGGACATGCTTTACAGTGCTGTTCACAACATTATTCCTCGACTACAGCTATTGTTGAGGAATGATGGTGGACATATTGAGCATTTCCTGTAAAAAAAAAACCTCATCTTTGCTTTGTCTTACTTTGTTATGCTAATTATTGCTATTCTGATCACATGAAGCGCCATCTGTCGGAGATTTTTTGAACGTTTGTATTTTTTTGGTTCTAATAAAACCCCATGTCATTCCAAGCATGTGTGTCAATTTGTACCTCTCTATCTACATTATTCCGCGATTTATTCTGTTTTCATCCGGTATATTCAGTTGTATCCCTGAAGAAGTGTCTCTAACACTGCGAAACTAGTGGGACCATAAATAAAGATTTATTATACAGCTGTTATTCATGATCGTAAGCTAGGAATAATAAATAAGAAATGAATATTTGTAATCGCGTAGAGGAATAATCCCTTTTCTTGTGAATAATTTATACGCGACTGAATCTGCTGGAACGATCTACCTGTTGGGATTATTATCTCGATAGAAATCCATTCGAATACCGCCGAGCTCTGCAGCCTGTACCTGGCACCAGGTATTAACCCCTGTGGTAGACGCCCGCAGGCTGCAGCGGGAGCTGTCAGCCGCAGCTGCGGGGAGTCATTTCTGGCTGCTACTGGCGCGGTATTCCGGCCGTGCCACTGGCGCCAGCGCGCTCGCCAAATTACTGGCGCCCCATTGTGCTCCAGCCGGGCAATCACTCTGGCCAGTTTGTGCGCCGGCGCTGCTGTCGCTGCCCGCTGACCGATGAGCCGGCAAACACACACACGCCCACACACGCCCACACACACACACGGTCAGAAAGTGATTGCAGCCCGCGGGCGCCCCGAGCTGCCATTTGCGTATCACGCTCTCCACCATCGAACCACGGCGTGCGCGCTAAACAGCCCTCATTATAGAACAGCGCTCCGGATGCGTTTGCGAAAAACGTTTACGTTTCAGCTCTTCCGTGTCATTGTCAGCAGCTAATTTTCGCTAATGTATAAAGGGCATTCAGAGGAAAAAATCAAACACTCGCCACAACAGCGACGTAGAAGTTTTAATTTTCGCGTTTAGAAAATCGTTCGTGCGCGAGAATCGCACAAGTAGAGGAAAGGTGCCTATTATGCGATAGTATTGACAATTAGGTTCATTTTCCAACGAACGTTGTTAGCAAGTGCGTGATTCTTTGTGTAAGATGGCGAAATTCCTAATATGCGATAGTATATGCATATTACGATACCTATCGCATATTGGGGGAACTCGTTCTCTCACGAATTTTAATATGTAATTTACGCAATACTATCATGAGAGAACAATATTTCATCATTTATTATAGTAAAATTTTGGCAACTGCGTTTATTTTAATTCGATTAAATTTTCATAAACAAGGATTATTTTGACTAGTCTTATAATCAGAAATTGGAATGTTTTCTGGAACTTGATGGACGGTGCACCTGCAGAATCAATATCAGCTAGTCATCCAAATGGCTGCATACAAACTCACATATTTACTCAGTGGTTTGATCATTTTGTGAGTCATGTAAAGCCATCTTCAAATGACCCTGTCATTTTGATTCTTGATGGGCACTATTCCCACACAAAGAATCTCGTTGTGTTAGATAAAGCACATGAAAATAATGTTCATATTGTATGTTTGACACCTCACTCAACACATAAAATGCAGCCACTTGACGTCCGATTTATGGGGCCTTTGAAAACCTACTATGCCCAAGAGATAGAAACGTGGTTGGCAAGTAACCCAGGTCGTGTTATCACCCCATTATTAATAGCCAAGTTATTTGGGGCAGCTTACAACCGAGCAGCAAAAATGGAAGCATATGTGAATGCCTTCAGAAAAACAGGTCTCACCCCATGCAACAGAAACATCTATAGGGAACATGAATTTTCAATTCATCGCCATGCTGACGCTCTTCAAGTAAGAGATGCCAAAAATCCCCCACACATCGCAAAACCACATGGAGATAGTCAAAGAGGTCAAACATCGCGTTCGTGCTCTGCTGCGTTACTAACTTCAACTCCTTATGTGAAGCAGTTGCAAGAATCTAAAAAGAAGAAATCAGAGGTTGAAGCTAAGAAAGCAGCCAGAAAGTTATTTGGGGAGAAGAGTGGAAAATCTTCCAATCGTAGACTTAAAGCAGAAGAATCGTCTAGTGACTCGGCATCCGAAGTCCATCTTGATGACAGTGGGGATTCAGACAGCAGTGATGACTATGACGCAGAGTGTCTGTTCTGTATTGGGCGCTTGTCTGAAGGCGAACACGGGGAGAAATGGGCACAGTGCACGAAACTTTATCGCTGCGCTCACGAAGATTGCGGTATCACAGAAGACAATTTTGTTTGCCCCGGATGTCGTAAATATAAACCTAAGTAGTGTGAAATGAGTGAAGGATAACAGAAATGAATGAACATGTCAAAATTGTGTATTCATAAGTCATTATTATGTAATAAAATAATTGAAGCAAAATGTTATTACTGTCTCATACTAGGAAACCTTGATCTCATTTCTACGAAATGCCTTGTTTGTGAAGATTTAATAACTACTCTGAAAGATTGTTTATTATTGCAAATACGATAATTGTATGATAAAATTAAATAATGTAAGATGTTATTACCATCATAAAAAATACAATTGCACCTACTTTTAGGTCTTTCAAATGGGTTTACAAAAGTGTGTCTCATATTAGGCACCTTTCCTCTGTATGGTCGTTTTACCATCGAACAGACCGCTTGGGGAGAGGAGGGTGTTTACCTCTCTCTGTCCTTGACACAATCAATCCACCTATTGTAACCGCTCAATCTCATTCAATACGATCACTACGACACCCCTCGATCGACGTGGTGTCACTCGCCTTCATACATGGTAGTGTATTTGATTTAAATGTATTTCCCGGCTGACTCTTAATTCAATTGCTGCCACGGGGGTGAGGAGAAAGAACACATCCTGGTGGTACCAGCATTATGCGTATTTAGATGTTCGATTAATCTGAATGGTTTGCAATGTTCCAGCAATCCTATTCGAACTGTATGCCTTGCTGTGCTGGTACTGCGAACGGCTGAAAGCAAGGGGAAACTACAGCCGTAATTTTTCCCGAGGACATGCAGCTTTATGATTAAATTATGATGGCGTCCTCTTGGATAAAATATTCCGGAGGTAAAATAGTCCCCCATTCGGATCTCCGGGCGGGGACTACTCAAGAGGACGTCGTTATCAGGAGAAAGAAAACTGGCGTTCTACGGATCGGAGCGTGGAATGTCAGATCCCTTAATCGGGCAGGTAGGTTAGAAAATGTAAAAAGGGAAATGGATAGGTTAAAGTTAGATATAGTGGGAATTAGTGGAGTTCGGTGGCGGGAGGAACAAGACTTTAGGTCAGGTGATTACAGGGTTATAAATACAAAATCAAATAGGGGTAATGCAGGAGTAGGTTTAATAATGAATAAAAAAATAGGAGTGCGGGTTAGCTACTACAAACAGCATAGTGAACGCATTATTGTGGCCAAGATAGACACAAAGCCCATTCCTACTACAGTAGTACAAGTTTATATGCCAACTAGCTCTGCAGATGATGAAGAAATTGATGAAATGTATGACAAAAGAAATTATTCAGGTAGTGAAGGGAGACGAAAATTTAATAGTCATGGATGACTGGAATTCGTCAGTAGGAAAAGGGAGAGAAGGAAACATAGTAGGTGAATATGGATTGGGGGGAAGGAATGAAAGAGGAAGCCGCCTTGTAGAATTTTGCACAGAGCATAACTTAATCATAGCTAACACTTGGTTCAAGAATCATAAAAGAAGGTTGTATACCTGGAAGAATCCTGGAGATACTAAAAGGTATCAGATAGATTATATAATGGTAAGACAGAGATTTAGGAACCAGGTTTTAAATTGTAAGACATTTCCTGGGGCAGATGTGGATTCTGACCACAATCTATTCGTTATGAACTGCAGATTGAAACTGAAGAAACTGCAAAAAGGTGGGAATTTAAGGAGATGGGACCTGGATAAACTGAAAGAACCAGAGGTTGTTGAGAGTTTCAGGGAGAGCGTAAGGGAACAATTGACAGGAATGGGGGAAAGAAATACAGTAGAAGAAGAATGGGTAGCTCTGAGGGATGAAGTAGTGAAGGCAGCAGAGGATCAAATAGGTAAAAAGACGAGGGCTAGTAGAAATCCTTGGGTAACAGAAGAAATATTGAATTTAATTGATGAAAGGAGAAAATATAAAAATGCAGTAAATGAAGTAGGCAAAAAGGAATACAAACGTCTCAAAAATGATATCGACAGGAAGTGCAAAATGGCTAAGCAGGGATGGCTGGAGGACAAATGTAAGGATGTACAGGCTTGTCTCACTAGGGGTAAGATAGATACTGCCTACAGGAAAATTAAAGAGACCTTTGGAGAGAAGAGAACCACTTGTATGAATATCAAGAGCTCAGATGGCAACCCAGTTCTTAGCAAAGAAGGGAAGGCAGAAAGGTGGAAGGAGTATATAGAGGGTTTATACAAGGGCGATGTACTTGAGGACAATATTATGGAAATGGAAGAGGATGTAGATGAAGACGAAATGGGAGATAAGATACTGCGTGAAGAGTTTGACAGAGCACTGAAAAACCTGAGTCGAAACAAGGCCCCGGGAGTAGACAACATTCCATTAGAACTACTGACGGCCTTGGGAGAGCCAGTCCTGACAAAACTCTACCATCTGGTGAGCACGATGTATGAGACAGGCGAAATACCCTCAGACTTCAAGAAGAATATAATAATTCCAATCCCAAAGAAAGCAGGTGTTGACAGATGTGAAAATTACCGAACTATCAGTTTAATAACTCACAGCTGCAAAATACTAACACGAATTCTTTACAGACGAATGGAAAAACTGGTAGAAGCGGACCTCGGGGAAGATGA
The DNA here is from genome assembly GCF_023898315.1 of Schistocerca nitens. Taxonomy (NCBI): domain Eukaryota; kingdom Metazoa; phylum Arthropoda; class Insecta; order Orthoptera; family Acrididae; genus Schistocerca; species Schistocerca nitens. The sequence goes on from NC_064623.1 coordinate 174,005,863, forward strand.
GTTTGGATTCCGTAGAAATGTTGGAACACGTGAGGCAATACTAAACTTACGACTTATCTTAGAAGAAAGATTAAGAAAAGGCAAACCTACGTTTCTAGCATTTGTAGACTTAGAGAAAGCTTTTGACAATGTTAACTAGAATACTCTCTTTCAAATTCTGAAGGTGGCAGGGGTAAAATACAGGGAGCGAAAGGCTATTTACAATTTGTACAGAAACCAGACGGCAGTTATAAGAGTCGAGGGGCATGAAAGGGAAGCAGTGGTTGGGAAAGGAGTGAGACAGGGTTGTAGCCTCTCCCCGATGTTATTCAATCTGTATATTGAGCAAGCAGTAAAGGAAACAAAAGAAAAATTCGGATTAGGTATTAAAATTCATGGAGAAGAAGTAAAAACTTTGAGGTTCGCCGATGACATTGTAATTCTGTCACAGGTAGCAAAGGACTTGGAAGAGCAGTTGAACGGAATGGACAGTGTCTTGAAAGGAGGATATAAGATGAACATCAACAAAAGCAAAACGAGGATAATGGAATGTAGTCAAATTAAGTCGGGTGATGCTGAGGGAATTAGATTAGGAAATGAGACACTTAAAGTAGTAAAGGAGTTTTACTATTTAGGGAGTAAAATAACTGATGATGGTCGAAGCAGAGAGGATATAAAATGTAGACTGGCAATGGCAAGGAAAGCGTTTCTAAAGAAGAGAAATTTGTTAACATCGAGTATAGATTTAAGTGCCAGGAGGTCGTTTCTGAAAGTATTTGTATGGAGTGTAGCCATGTATGGAAGTGAAACATGGACGATAACTAGTTTGTACAAGAAGAGAATAGAAGCTTTCGAAATGTGGTGCTACAGAAGAATGCTGAAGATAAGGTTGGTAGATCACGTAACTAATGAGGAGGTATTGAATAGGATTGAGGAGAAGAGAAGTTTGTGGCACAACTTGACTAGAAGAAGGGATCGGTTGGTAGGACATGTTTTGAGGCATCAAGGGATCACAAATTTAGCATTGGAGGGCACCGTGGAGGGTAAAAATCGTAGAGAGAGACCAAGAGATGAATACACTAAGCAGATTCAGAAGGATGTAGGTTGCAGTAGGTACTGGGAGATGAAGAAGCTTGCATAGGATAGAGTAGCATGGAGAGCTGCATCAAACCAGTCTCAGGACTGAAGACCACAACAACAACATGCTGATGTACCGACAACGACCATTTTCGCAGATAAACATGCAAGTACGTAATGGATGCTCAGTTTCTCAATATAGTTCGTCGCACTCACACATTATACATCCGCTGTAAGAAAAATTTCATGCATTTACATTTTTGGTGTCCCACAATATTGGTTGGCTAACTATTATGACGATACGTTGCATACGACTTCCACAGATATTGTTTATCATGTAGTGAATACTACGTAATGAAGCCAAAATCGTGGATAAAATTGAATTGTAGTTTGTTTATTAACACTTCTCTTTTCACTAATTAAATATGAAATATGAATCGGGATTGGAGATGATGATCCTATCCTTCTTTTTTAGTATTTTGAGTCCCCGTTAATTAATATCTGGTAGTTAATAGGGGAACTATTTTTTATGCTGACGCGTTGTTTGTATCAGTACCCCCGCAACCGTCCACGGATAAGACTCTATTTTATAAAATGCAGAATTACGTAAACTGTAGCTTTCCGTTGCGCACAAGTTTCGTGGGTTCCACAACCATAATAGTTTCCCAAGAGTATTTTTCCCCGCTAACACAAAGTTCGAATTATGTTGTCGCATTCATTTTTACTCCACCCGGCAATAAACGTCTCTGATCACTTCGTCACACGTAATGTATTTTAAACGTGCTTGAAGAGTCTTTAAATAATCTCCTTAACGAATTTCGCAGTCGCATACCACTTTTTCATCGACTAGCCCGATCGCGATAACTGAAGGTAGAGAGCTCAATAATGTGTTACATGTTCTTCTATATGTATTAAAAATAAACGCGCCCCTATATCTTTCTGTCCCGCTTGGTCTTTGCTACTTTGCTTTTTATTACTTTTCATTATACTGCTTCTTAGTATTACTGTGCAGTTAGTAAAGTTACGTATTACTTTCCCCTTTTTAATTCTTCCAAAATAAAGTCTATTTATCCCTCATTTTAATTAATATGATGCTAATTGACACTCCTCCCCGCAAAGTACCGTTATACTATCTAGACAGGTTTCAGGTTGTCCGCCCCTTCACTCCCTGACGGTAGATACTGGTTTAGGCGACAAAGGCAGCGTTGACGAAAATTCGACTAAATACCTACCACGCAAAGGCCACATAACTCCAGCCCCTGAGCAATAGCTGAAAGTCAGTTAAACTATCGAGCGCTCGGCATTCTTACATGACTAGTTTTAAACAAAGGTACTGGCTATCAAATACATGTTTAATATTCCGAAATCAATTACGCAACGTTATCGTTATAGTTTCGCAGGCAAAAGTAGCCAGACTATATTTGGTCCAACCCGAAGTTTTGAACGTCCGAAACAGTCACTGACCCACCAATACTTGCGAGTTAATACATTCAGTGATCATAAAGCTGTGACGGCATCTATGACGACGGGTCCTACAAGGAATGTTACGAAAGGTAGGAAGATATATTTGCTCAGCAAGGCTGACAGGATACAAATTTCAGAATATCTCAGCAGTCAGCATCAAATATTCGGTGATGAGGACGGAGATGTGGAGAACAAATGGAAAAAAGTCAATTGCATCTTTCAATATGCCCTAGAAAAGTACGTTCCAGTTCCGAGTACGGTTTTAAGGGATGGGAAAGATCCACCATGGTTTAATAGGCGTGTTGGGAAAGGGCTACGTAAAGAAAGAGCATCTCAGATTCAAGAGAAGTAAAAATCTAGCTGACAAACAAAACCTGAACGAAGTGAATATGAGCGTAAGGAGAGCAATGACAGAAGCGTTCAATGATTTCGTAACTAAGACGTTGTTAACCGACCTGAATAAAAACCCTAAGAGATTTTGGTCGTATTAAAATTCAGTAGGTGGGTCAAAATCATCTGTTCATTCTCTCAGCGACCACACCGGCACCGAAACGGAAGATAACAGAGAGAAGGCCGAAGTACTAAATTCGGTCTTCCGAAGTTATTTCTTTTCAATCATCGTGTGAACGTCGAAATGGCAGAAATTGAGATAACCGACCGCGTAACTGAAAAGCAGCTACAATCGCTTAGTAGTGGAAAGGCTTCAGGACCAGATGAGATACCTATAAGATTCTATAAAGATTATGCGAAAGAACTTGCTCCTTTCTAACAGTAATTTATCGTAGATCGATTGAGCAACGAGAGGTTCCTAACGACTGGAAAAAAGGGCAGGTCATTCCCGTTTCCAAGAAAGGCCGTAAGAGATATCCACACAATTATAGATCGTTCCCGTCAACCTGTTGTAGAATTATGGAACATGTTTTATACTCAAGAAATATGACCTTTTTTTGGAAAATGAACATCTCCTCGATAAAAATCAACATGGATTCCGCAAATAGAGATCCTGCGAAACTCAGCTCGCTCTGTTTCTCCATAAGATCCACAGAGCATTGGACAAAGGCACTCAGGTTGATGCCGTGCTCCTTGATTTCAGTAAGGCATTTGACACCGTCCCACATTCCCGTTTAATGAAAAAAAGTATCAGAGCAGACCTGCGATTCGATTCAAGACTTTCTTGCAGATAGAACTCAACACGACCATGTTAACGGAAGTAAATCGACAGAGGTAAACGTAATATCCGGAGTACAACAGGTAAGAGTGAAAGGTGCTGTTCACAATATAATAAATCATGTAGTAGAATGCGTCGGATGCTCTTTAAGGCTACTCGCAGATGATGCAGTGGTTTATGGCAAAGTATCAACGCCAGAAGATAGTAATAATTTGCAGAACGACCTGCAGAGAATTGATGGATGGTGCAGACCCTTGCAGTTGACCCTGAACGTAAATAAATGTAACATATAGCGCATACATAGGAAAAGAAATCGACTACTGTACAGCTAAACTATTAATGACAAACAGCTGGAGACAGCGTCTGGCGTAAAATACACTCCTGGAAATGGAAAAAAGAACACATTGACACCGGTGTGTCAGACGCACCATACTTGCTCCGGACACTGCGAGAGGGCTGTACAAGCAATGATCACACGCACGGCACAGCGGACACACCAGGAACCGCGGTGTTGGCCGTCGAATGGCGCTAGCTGCGCAGCATTTGTGCACCGCCGCCGTCAGTGTCAGCCAGTTTGCCGTGGCATACGGAGCTCCATCGCAGTCTTTAACACTGGTAGCATGCCGCGACAGCGTGGACGTGAACCGTATGTGCAGTTGACGGACTTTGAGCGAGGGCGTATAGTGGGCATGCGGGAGGCCGGGTGGACGTACCGCCGAATTGCTCAACACGTGGGGCGTGAGGTCTCCACAGTACATCGATGTTGTCGCCCGTGGTCGGCGGAAGGTGCACGTGCCCGTCGACCTGGGACCGGACCGCAGCGACGCACGGATGCACGCCAAGACCGTAGGATCCTACGCAGTGCCGTAGGGGACCGCACCGCCACTTCCCAGCAAATTAGGGACACTGTTGCTCCTGGGGTATCGGCGAGGACCATTCGCAACCGTCTCCATGAAGCTGGGCTACGGTCCCGCACACCGTTAAGCCGTCTTCCGCTCACGCCCCAACATCGTGCAGCCCGCCTCCAGTGGTGTCGCGACAGGCGTGAATGGAGGGACGAATGGAGACGTGTCGTCTTCAGCGATGAGAGTCGCTTCTGCCTTGGTGCCAATGATGGTCGTATGCGTGTTTGGCGCCGTGCAGGTGAGCGCCACAATCAGGACTGCATACGACCGAGGCACACAGGGCCAACACCCGGCATCATGGTGTGGGGAGCGATCTCCTACACTGGCCGTACACCACTGGTGATCGTCGAGGGGACACTGAATAGTGCACGGTACATCCAAACCGTCATCGAACCCATCGTTCTACCATTCCTAGACCGGCAAGGGAACGTGCTGTTCCAACAGGACAATGCACGTCCGCATGTATCCCGTGCCACCCAACGTGCTCTAGAAGGTGTAAGTCAACTACCCTGGCCAGCAAGATCTCCGGATCTGTCCCCCATTGAGCATGTTTGGGACTGGATGAAGCGTCGTCTCACGCGGTCTGCACGTCCAGCACGAACGCTGGTCCAACTGAGGCGCCAGGTGGAAATGGCATGGCAAGCCGTTCCACAGGACTACATCCAGCATCTCTACGATCGTCTCCATGGGAGAATAGCAGCCTGCATTGCTGCGAAAGGTGGATATACACTGTACTAGTGCCGACATTGTGCATGCTCTGTTGCCTGTGTCTATGTGCCTGTGGTTCTGTCAGTGCGATCATGTGATGTATCTGACCCCAGGAATGTGTCAATAAAGTTTCCCCTTCCTGGGACAATGAATTCACGGTGTTCTTATTTCAATTTCCAGGAGTGTATCTAGGCATAACTATCCAGAGCGACTCCACCATATAAAACAGATAGTGGGAAAAGCAGACACCAGACTCAGATTCATCGGAAGAATCTTAAGGAAATGCAACTCATCCACGAAATAAGTGGCTTATAAGGCGCTTGTTCGCCCGATTCTTGAGTATTGTTGATCTGTCTGGTATCCCTATCAGGTAGGACTAAATGTAAATGTAAATGTCGTGTGACTAGGCCCTCGCGTCAGGTAGACCTTTCGCCGGGTGCAAGTCTTTCGCTTTGACGCCACTTCGGCAACCTGCGGGCTCGATGGGGATGAAATTATGATGAGGAGGACAACACAACACCCAGTCCCTGAGCGGAGAAAGTTTCCGACCCAGCCGGGAAACGAACCCGGGCCCTTAGGAGTGACGTTCTGTCGCGCTGACCACTCAGCTACCGGGGGCGGACATCAGAGAGTACTGATAGAGGAGATAGATAAGATCCAACGAAGAGCGGCGCATTTCGTCACGGCATCGTTTAGCTGGCGAGAGAGCGTTATGGAGATGCTACACAAACTCCACTGGCAGACGTTACAAGAGAGACGTTGTGCATCATGGAGAGATTTGCTATTGAAATTTCGGGACAGCACTTTCCAGGAGGAGTCAGACAACATATTACTTCCCCCCACATACAGGGTGAAAATGATTTAAACCGACAAACTCTGAGAGGTTGTAGGGGACATCAAAACAATTATTTTATCCTGATATAATTTTTTTCCTATGGGGAGTATTTAAACCGCTAGAGGAAGATTTTCTGGCGGCAAATTAATTAAACCAACAAACACTTACCCATTTTTATGACCAAGAGACAACACATTAACACAACACAATTTCAATTGCCGGCCGAAGTGGCCGTGCGGTTAAAGGGGCTGCAGTCTGGAACCGCAAGACCGCTACGGTCGCAGGTTCGAATCCTGCCTCGGGCATGGATGTTTGTGATGTCCTTAGGTTAGTTAGGTTTAACTAGTTCTAAGTTCTAGGGGACTAATGACCTCAGCAGTTGAGTCCCATAGTGCTCAGAGCCATTTGAACCATTTGAACCAATTTCAATTACAGTAGGGTTTCAAAAACAAAGGTTACACCGTCGAATCATGTACTGTAAGACACGGGCAAAAACCCCATGAGTATCCTGAATTGTTCCTGCTGCTGCTACTATCCGGTCAACCAGATCCTCTTCTGATGCCACAGGGGTTCCGTAAACAAGGTTGCGCATCTCTCTCCACACAAAAAAGTCCTGAGGGGACATATCTCGGGATCGAGCAGGCCATGGTACAGGACCACCACTGCCAATCCGCGTTTCTCGGAACCGTCGGTCCAGGAATCGACGCACACGACGACTGAAATGTGCCGGCGCCCCGTCATGTTGGAACCACATGCGTTGTCTTGTAGGGAGCGGGACGTCTTCCAGCAATTCTGGCAATGCTCTGGCGAGAAAATTGTGATAGTGCCTGCCATTTAATAGCCTAGGTAGCAGATACGGCCCAATTAAACAGTCCCCAACAACACTGACCCACACATTAACGAAGAACCGCACTTGATGAGCGCTAGTAACTGTGGCATGTGGATTATCCTCACTCCAAACATGCGAATTGTGCATGTTGAAGACTCCATCACGCCCGAACGTTGCTTCATCGCTAAACAACACAGAGGATGGAAATGTAGGATGCATTTCACACTGTTCCAGGTACCACTGTGCTCTGGGTGGATAAACAACTGATTCTAGGTTGAGGGCACGCTGTAAGTGAAATGGAATTAACAATTGCTGTCGAAGTACTTTCTTACATTCGTCTGATTCGTCCCCATGTTACGTGCAATTGCACGAATGTTGATTGAAGGATCCCGCTCTACATGCTGCAAGACAGCTTCCTCAAATTGCAGCGTTCTTACCGTGCGACGGCGTCCCTGTCCAGGTAATCTGCTAAATGACCCGGTCTCACGCAGACGTTGGTACACGGCAGCAAAGGTCGTATGATGCGGGATACGGCGATTAGGATATTGTTGTTGATAAACCCGCTGTGCAGCTCGTCCGTTGTGGTGCGCTACGTAGTCAGTGTACTCACTCCAGGTGTGTCGCTCCATTAGTAAACAGAGACAATGCACTACTACACTGGTGGACAGCAGTTGCCTACAACTGAAGAGCGTAATACGCCCTCTAACAATTGAAGATCGTAATACGGCCTCCACCGGTTTAAATAAGCCTCATAGGAAAAAATTACATTAGGGAAAAATATTAGTTTTGATGTCCCTTACGACTTGCCAGAGTTTGTCGGTTTAAATACCTTTCGCCCTGTACATCTCGCGTATTGACCTCGAGGAGAAAATTCGAAAAATTAGAGCCAATACAAAGGCTTACCGACTATCATTCTTCCCACGCACTATTCGCGAGTGGAACAGGGTTGGATGGATCAGATAGTGGTACCGAAAGTACCCTCCACCACACACCATTAGGTGGCTTGCGGAGGATGATGTAGATGCAGAAGTTCTCACCATAATGTCTCGTAATCTACACGAAAGACACCACGTGGAGCTTATGTACGACTTGAAATGTTCACACGCGAATATCACCTAAGTTAAACTACTCATAACGACCGAACTTCCACAAAACACTGAACACTGTAGTCGCTTTTTGTCGACGACACGAGAACCGATCAAATTCGCTATTTCTTCATTTTGGTACAAATCTGATCAGCGCTGTTTAACGATGGTGCTTTCAACAAGACGGCTCCCGGGCGACTCCGTCGGCTAATATATCTGAAGCACAAAGCCGTACTCAGACGCGCGGGAAATCCAGAATTCCCATTTTTAAGCAGCCAATCCGATAATTTCGAGTACTTCCATACTCGCGGTATTTCTAACGTCAGCTAGTCGGATTACCACAAGTAATTTAGACTAGAAATCCCGTATTTCCAAAACTAAATAAAATTTAATTAAAAAATACAAAACAAATTACTAATAAATTTAATACTGGCAGCTTTTTACAAAATCAAGCTCTCTCGCTCATACGTCACAACTTTCTCACGCATACATTTACAATAGTTTTAATAAAATAGTACATTCTCACTTTCCTATTTCCTCCATTCACTCTCCCAGTCTCTCCAGAACACTCGCACAACCAAAACACGATTGTAATAATAATTTTACAACTACTTTTTAGTACGTCAGAAATGTATGGTAATGAAATTTTAGAAAATTTAAAAACGTTACACTACTGGCCATTAAAATTGCTACAGCAAGAAGAAAAGCAGTTAATAAACGGGTATTCATTGGACAAATATATTATACTAGAACTGACATCTTATTACATTTTCACGCAATTTGGGTGCATAGATCCTGAGAGACCATAACCAGTTTGGACAAGAAGAGAATAGAAGCTTTTGAAATGTGGTGCTACAGAAGAATGCTGAAGATAAGGTGGGTAGATCACGTAACTAATGAGGAGGTATTGAATATGATTGGGGAGAAGAGAAGTTTGTGGCACAACTTGACTAGAAGAAGGGATCGGTTGGTAGGACATGTTTTGAGGCATCAAGGGATCACAAATTTAGCATTGGAGGGCAGCGTGGAGGGTAAAAATCGTAGAGGGATACCAAGAGATCAATACACTAAGCAGATTCAGAAGGATGTAGGTTGCAGTAGGTACTGGGAGATGAAGAAGCTTGCACAGGATAGAGTAGCATGGAGAGCTGCATCAAACCAGTCTCAGGACTGAAGACCACAACAACAACAACAGATCCTGAGAAATCAGTACCCAGAACAACAACCTCTGGCCGTAATAACAGTCTTGATACGCCTGGGCATTGAGTCAAACAGAGCTTGGATGGCGTGTACACGTACAGCTGCCCATACAGCTTCAACACGATACCACAGTTCATTAAGAGTAGTGACTGGCGTAATGTGACGATCCAGTTGCTCGGCCACCATTGACCAGACGTTTTCACTTCGTGAGAGATCTAGAGAATGTGCTGGCCGGGGCAGCAGTCGAACATCCGTACAGGACCTGCAACATGTGGTCTTGCATTATCCTGCTGAAATGTAGGGTTTCGTAGGGATCGAATGAAGGGTAGAGCCACGGGTCGTAACACATCTGAAATGTAACGTCCACTGTTCAAAGTTCCGTCAATGCGAACAAGAGGTGACCGAGACGTGTAACCAATGGCACCCCATACGATCACGCCGGCTGATAGGCCAGTATGACGATGACGAATACACGCTTCCAACGTGCGTTCACCGCGATGTCGCCAAACGCGGATGCGAACATCATGATGCTGTAAACAGAACCTGAATTCATCCGAAAAAACGACGTTTTTCGATTCATGCACCCAGGTTCGTCGTCGAGTACACCTTCGCTGGCGCTCCTGTTGTGATGCACCGTCAAGGGTAACCGCAGCCATGGTCTCCTACCTGATAGACCATGCTGCTGCAAACGTCCTCGAACTGTTCGTGCAGATGTCTTGCAAACGTCCCTAACTGTTGACTCAGGGATCGAGACGCGGCTGCAAGATCCGTTACAGCCATGCGGATTAGATGCCTGTCATCTCGACTGCTAGTGATACGAGGCCGTTGCGATCCAGCACGGCGTTTCGTATTGCCGACCTGAACCCACCGATTCCATATTCTGCTAACAGTCATTGTATCTGGACCAACGCGATCAGCAATGTCGCGATACGATAAACCACAATCGCGATAGGCTACAATCCGACCTTTATCAAAGTCGGAAACGTGATGGTACGCATTTCTCCTCCTTACACGAGGCATCACAACAACGTTTCACCTGGCAACGCCGGTCAACTGCTGTTTGTGTATGAGAAATTGGTTGAAAACTTTCCTCATGTCAGCACGTTGTAGGTGTCGCCACCGGCGCCAACTTGTGCGAATGCTCTGAAAAGCTAATCATTTGCATATCACAGCATCTTCTTCCTGTTGGTTAAATTTCGCGTCTGTAGCACGTCATCTTCGTCTTGTAGCAATTTTAATGGCCAGTAGTGTAGATTATATGAACCTATCCTCTTAGTTGTAGTATTAGATGATACTATAGATGAATACATTACAGTACCTAAGTCAGTATCACAGTACTAGCACGGTCATCATGTGTTTTGGGTAAAAATTTATGTCTTCAAAAGTGTTGAAGTTATTGAATTTAAATTTTAAAAGTGTTTTTGTGTTATCCATAGAAGTACGACAAAGATCGACGAATACTTAAGGGTACTTCTTCAGATTCACAGAGAGTATGTGTAACGTGTCGCACACAGCGTTAGTCATGTACATGGCTCGCTCTGTCCATTAGCCAGCGTCAGCTGCACCAGCGTGAGTAAACATCTGTTCTGCTCCCGGCCCCAAGACAACCTATGCTTTCAATGCAAAATGACAATTCGTAATACTCTGCTACGTTACATCCCGTATGGACGATATAGTAATACGCATCCCTGAAGTAGACAAACAACTGAAGGACTGGAAACAAATAAGTCGCCTGATACGGATGGAATCCGAACCCCGCTTTACGAAGGGTACTCTAAAACATTATCACCTTACCTAGCTTCCATTTGTCGCGAATTTCTCAACCAAAACTATGTTCCAAGCGACTAAAAAAACAGCTGTTAAGAAGGGCAAGAGGACGGACCCTCATAATTACAGACCAATGTCCCTAACACCGGTTTGCTGCAGGATTCTCGAACTTCCTGCAGTTCGAACATAACAAATTTTCATGAGGTCGAGTAGCTTATGCCCACGAATCAGAATGGTCCCTTTCGTGCAAAACTCACGTCCTCTGAATTACGGATGAAGGGCAACAGCGGGATTCCACATTCCTAGATTTCCGTAAATCATTCGACTCGGTATGTCTTGCAGACTGTTAACGAAGATATTAGCGTTCTTCAATGATATGGCGGAAAGGACGGGCAGCAATCTGCGTTGTTTGTTGATGATCCTGGTATGTACCGGGAGGAGTCGAAGATACTCTACGTGAGCAAAATTATCCGGACATCTGGCGCCCTCCATCGGTAATGCTGGAATTCAATGTTGAGTTTTCCCACGCTTAGCCTTGAAGACAGCTTCCACTCTCGTAGGCATATGTTCAGTCATGTGCTGGAAGGTTTCTTGGGGAATGGCAGCCTATTCTTCACGGAGTGCTGCACTGAGGAGAGGTATCGATGTCGGTCGGTGAGGCCTGGCACGTTCCGAAACATCCCAAAGGTGTTCTATAGGATCCAGGTCAAGACTCTGTCCAGGCCAGTCCATTATAGGAATGTTATTGTCTTGTAACCACTGCACCACAGGCCGTGCATTATGGACAGGTTCTGGATCGTGTTTAAAGATGCAATAGCCGTTCCCGAATTGCTCTTCAACAGTGGGAAGCAAGTCGTTGCTTAAAACATCAATGTAGGCCTGTGTTGTGATAGTGCCACGCAAAACAAGGGGTTTAAGCCCCGTCCATGGAAAAAACGATCACACCATAACACCACCGCCTACGAATTTTACTGTTGGTACTACACACGCTGGCAGATGACGTTCACCGGGCATTCGACGTACCCACACGTTGCCCCATTGTGTACCGTGATTCGTCAATCCACACAACGGTTTGCCACTACTTAATCGTCCAATGTTTACGCTCCTTACAGCAAGCGAGGCGACGTTTGGCTTTTACTGGCGTGATCTATGGTTTATGAGCAGCCGCTCGACCATGAAATCCAAGTATTCTCACCTCCCGCCTAACTTTGATAGCACTGGCAGTGAATCCTGCTGCAGTTTGCAATTCCTGTGTGATGATCTGGATAGACTTCTGCCTATTTCACATTACGACCCTCTTCAATAGTCGGCAGTCTCTCTCAGTCAGCCGGCCACGTGACCGATCGGTTCTAGGCGCTTCAGTCCGGAACCACGCGGTTGCTACGTTTCCAGGTTCGAATCCTCTCTCTGGCATCTATGTGTGTGATGTCGTTAGGTTAGTTAGGTTGAAGTAGTTCGAAGTCTAGGGGAGCCTCATTCTGCCAACGGCCTCGTCAAAGAGGGCGGAGGAGCGGATAGAGGTTCAGGGCACTCTCTTGTCCTAGGGGTGGGAAATTGCCCCTAAAGGCGGAAGAATCAGCAATGATCAACGACATGAGGATGCAGAAGGCAATGGAAACCAATGCATTAAAGACACGTAACGTGTATCCACAGGACATGTGGCCTGTAATTGAAGAAGTGTCATGATGATCTCTCCACTGACAAAAGATTCCGGAATAGTCCCCCATTCGGATCTCCGGGAGGGGACTGCCAAGGCGGAGGTTACCATGAGAAAAAGATGGAATAATCAAAGAAAGGATAACGTTCTACGAGTCGGGGCGTGGAATGTCAGAAGCTTGAACGTGGTAGGGAAACTAGAAAATCTGAAAAGGGAAATGCAAAGGCTCAATCTAGATATAGTAGGGGTCAGTGAAGTGAAGTGGAAGGAAGACAAGGATTTCTGGTCAGATGAGTATCGGGTAATATCAACAGCAGCAGAAAATGGTATAACAGGTGTAGGATTCGTTATGAATGGGAAGGTAGGGCAGAGGGTGTGTTACTGTGAACAGTTCAGTGACCGGGTTGTTCTAATCAGAATCGACAGCAGACCAACACCGACAACGATAGTTCAGGTATACATGCCGACGTCGCAAGCTGAAGATGGATAGAGAAAGTGTATGAGGATATTGAAAGGGTAATGCAGTATGTAAAGGGGGACGGAAAACTAATAGTCATGGGCGACTGGAATGCAGTTGTAGGGAAAGGAGTAGAAAAAAAGGTTACAGGGGAATATGAGCTTGGGACAAGGAATTAAAGAGGAGAAAGACCAATTGAGTTCTGTAACAAGTTTCAGCTAGTAATAGCGAATACCCTGTTCAAGATTCACAAGAGGAGGAGTTATACTTGGAAAAGGCCGGGAGATACGGGAAGATTTCAATTAGATTACATCATGGTCAGACAGAGATTCCGAAATCAGATACTGGATTGTAAGGCGTACCCAGGAGCAGATATAGACTCAGATCACAATATAGTAGTGATGAAGAGTAGACTGAAGTTCAAGACATCAGTCAGTAAGAATCAATACGCAAAGAAATGGGATACGGAAGTACTAAGGAATGACGAGATACGTTTGAAGTTCTCTAACGCTATAGATACAGCAATAAGGAATAGCGCAGTAGGCAGTACAGTTGAAAAGGAATGGACATCTCTAAAAAGGGCCATCACAGAAGTTGGGAAGCAAAACATAGGTACAAAGAAGGTAGCTGCGAAGAAACCATGGGTAACAGAAGAAATACTTCAGCTGATTGATGAAAGGAGGAAGTACAAACATGTTCCAGGAAAATCAGGAATACAGAAATACAAGACGCTGAGGAATGAAATAAATAGGAAGTGCAGGGAAGCTAAGACGAAATGGCTGCAGGAAAAAATGTGAAAACATCGAAAAAGATATGATTGTCGGAAGGACAGACTCAGCATACAGGAAAGTCAAAACAACCCTTGGTCACATTAAAAGCAACGGTGGTAACATGAAGAGTGCAAAGGGAATTCCACTGTTAAATGCAGAAGAGAGAGCAGATAGGTGGAAGGAATACATTGTAAGCCTCTATGAGGGTGAAGATTTGTCTGATGGGATAGTAGGAGAAACAGGAGTCGATTTAGAAGAGATAGGGGATCCAGTTTTAGAATCGGAATTTAAAAGAGCTTTGGAGGACTTACGGTCAAATAAGGCAGAAGGGATAGATAACATTCCATCAGAATTTCTAAAGTCAATGGGGGAAGTGGCAACAAAACGACTATTCACGTTGGTGTGTAGAATATATGAGTCTGGCGATATACCATCTGACTTTCGGAAAAGCATCATCCACACAATTCCGAAGACGGCAAGAGCTGACAAGTGCGAGAATTATCGTACAATCAGCTTAACAGCTCATGCATCGAAGCTGCTTACAAGTATAATATACAGAAGAATGGAAAAGAAAATTGAGAATGCGCTAGGTGACGATCAGTTTGGCTTTAGGAAAAGTGAAGGGACGAGAGAGGCAATTCTGACGTTACGGCTAATAATGGAAGCAAGGCTAAACAAAAATCAAGACACTTTCATAGGATTTGTCGACCTGGAAAAAGCGTTCGACAATATAAAATGGTGTAAGCTGTTCGAGATTCTGAAAAAAGTAGGGGTACGCTATAGGGAGAGACAGGTCAAATACAATATGTACAACAACCAAGAGGGAATAATAAGAGTGGACGATCAAGAACGAAGTGCTCGTATTAAGAAGGGTGTAAGACAAGGCTGTAGCCTTTCGTCCCTACTCTTCAATCTGTACATCGAGGAAGCAATGATGGAAATAAAAGAAAGGTTCAGGAGTGGAATTAAAATACAAGGTGAAAGGATATCAATGATACGATTCGCTGATGACATTGCTATCCTGAGTGAAAGTGAAGAAGAATTAAATGACCTGCTGAACGGAATGAACAGTCTAATGAGTACACAGTATGGTTGGAGAGTAAATTGGAGAAAGACGAAGGCAATGAGAAGTAGTAGAAATGAGAACAGCGAGAAACTTAACATCAGGATTGATGGCCACGAAGTCAATGAAGTTAAAGAATTCTGCTATCTAGACAGTAAAATAACCAATGACGGACGGAGCAAGGAGGACATCAAAAGCAGACTCGCTATGGCATAAAAGGCATTTCTGGCCAAGAGAAGTCTACGAATATCAAATACCGGCCTTAATTTGAGGAAGAAATTTCTGAGGATGTACGTCTGGAGTACAGCATTGTATGGTAGTGAAACATGGACTGTGGGAAAACTGGAACAGAAGAGAATCGAAGCATTTGAGATGTGGTGCTATAGACGAATGTTGAAAATTAGGTGGACTGATAAGGTAAGGAATGAGGAAGTTCTACGCAGAATCGGAGAAGAAAGGAATATGTGGAAAACACTGATAAGGAGAAGGGACAGGATGATAGGACATCTGCTAAGACATGAGGGAATGACGTCCATGGTACTAGAGGGAGCTGTAGAGGGCAAAAACTGTAGAGGAAGAGAGATTGGAATATGTCAAGCAAATAATTGAGGACGTAGGTTGCAAGTGCTAGTCTGAGATGAAGAGGTTAGCACAGGAAAGGAATTCGTGGCGGGCCGCATCAAACCAGTCAGTAGACTGATGACAAAAAAAAAAAAAAGTATAGGGGACTGATGACCTCAGATGTTAACTTCCATAGTGCTTAGAGCCATTTGAACGATCTGTCGCCGGCCTGTGTGGCCGAGCGGTTCTAGGCGCTTCAGTCTGGAACCGCACGGCCGCTACGGTCGCAGGTTCGAATCCAGCCTTGGGTATGGCTGTGTGTGATGTCCTTAGGTTAGTTAGGTTTAAGTAGTTCTAAGTTCTAGGGGACTGATGACCTAAGATGTTAACTCCCATAGTACTCAGAGCCATTTTTGAACGATCTGTCAGTTAAGAGACGAGGTCGGCCTATACGTTTCCGTGTTGTACGTTTCCCTCCACGTTTCCACTTCACTATCACATCGGAATCAGCAGACCTAGACATGTTTACGAGTGTGGAAATCTCGCGTACAGACGTATGTCACAAGTGACACCAAATCACCTGACCATGTTCAAAGTCCGTGAGTTCCGCGGAGCGCCCCATTCTGCTCTCTCACGATGTCTAATGACTACTGAAGTCGCTGATACGGAGTACCTGGCAGTAGGTGGCAGCACACTGCACCTAATATGAAAAACGTATGCTTTTTGTGGAGGATCAGATACTGTAAGTGACTGTAAGTTGGTGCAAGATGAGCTAGACGAAATTTCTAGTTGGTGTGATTAATGGCAGATAAATTTAATTGAACAAAAATGTAAGTTAATGAGGACGAATAGTGTAACACCCCACCCATCACTTGTCTGGTTTTGGTGTGTGTTCACCCCAGGAAACTGACTAACAGATCAACAGAGAGTGCAAAACTGCCTCAATGTCGGATAACGCAAAGAAAGTAATAGGGCCCTGTGACTCCTGATTGAACTGCGGTGGCAGTGTTGACATTAATTGGTTCAAAATTGATCCCTTTTAATTAAAAAGGGGTGTACATTCATGTTATATTCAGCTATTGAACAGCAGATGCAAATGTTGAACATAAATTTAATTAAGGAAGTGACTTGGGATTTCAACTACTTGATTGAAAACAGATGCAGTCGATTAGCACAGATTTATTTTAACTCACGACCATCAGTCATCACATTACATGACTCTCCTAACAGGCAGTGGTAATAAATTGCGTTTGCGTGGAGTAAAGCGCGATAAATCAAAAGTAATTCCTATTGACTGACCCAGGCGCAATGCGAAGTGCGAGAAGAATTCTACAATACACGGCCCATGAAACCCTCATGGAAACTTTGCCACCCAACAAATTGATCAGTGGCCGGAGCGGGCGCAATATCACCGAATACAGCGTGGCGGAGCGGCGTCGTTGTGCGGACGTCGGCCAACCTCATGGTGCTGCAAGGCTGCGCTCGTCTATTCACTCCTAGCTATCTTGCTCAGTACATAGCTGTACCAAAACTTCCTATCTCCAAACTCAATCGTTCAATTTGCTAAGTCCTAAACTGCAGAGATGCTCACTCTTTCTCAGGCAAGCTGAGTAAAGAACGCCACGCCCACACTCTAGGCAAGCTGGGAAGGGCAGACCACTACGGGGACTTCTCCCAGTCCGCTCTTCACCTCGGTTTCCCCTCCAGCAAAATCACTTATGCCAATTGCACAACAAGTCGCGTTCATTATGAGTCACTTCCCAGCGCCGACCAATGCCTGCTCTGGGAAGTGAACAAATTCCCACAAAATTTCCCTTCCTCTTAACTTCTGCTATTTAGCTCCTCCTAGGCCTCCCATCAAGGTTAGTGTCTGCACAAAACACCAATTTTTCCGGAATTCTGACTCTCAGGAGAGTACTTCAAATTTCTTGGTCCTTCGTTACCATTGGAGGCCGGTGTATTTCATTCTGTCACTCCTCACCTGATTTACTTCAGACTCTGCAGACTGTGAATTCAGTGTGAACTTACTATAGTCATCTACACACATATTTTGGCCTCTGTTGACAGCTCCACCGTAGCTTTGCGCAGCTTTCTCGCATGTTTCACTGAAAATGGGACGACGGACATTTATCAACAGGCGTACAAATTCTCCGTCTGCTTCCTGGTACACCAGCATGGGGTCAACCAACCCCCCCTCACTGCCACTCATCTTAAGGCAGCTGGAGGCCGTGCCCCGATACTGCATTCTCAAGAGTTTGAGCCGCCCTAAGCTGCCTATTGCCTCTTCCCTTCGCCGTTCCCCAGCCGGCCACGGTCAACTCTGAATACATCCTTGGGATAAACTAGCCTCTAGTAAATCGACGCGTTTCCACAAAGTTTTCATGTCGTGTGCATTACTTTAAAACCATCACCCGACATTAATTATTCCAATATGTCCATACTATACCCTCTACAAGATACATTGTGCCTTGTCAGTCATTTTTGTTCAGCCCTAGTGTTTGCTCAACGTGAGTTGGGTGATCTTTAATGATTTCATGTAAGGGGCATAGTTCTTGCCATCTTACAATAGGAAGAACAAAACTGCAATGTTCGTATACAGCACTACCTAGTAGCCTTCTGCTTGACACAGTCATGTCGTTTAAATACACTCCTGGAAATTGAAATAAGAACACCGTGAATTCATTGTCCCAGGAAGGGGAAACTTTATTGACACATTCCTGGGGTCAGATACATCACATGATCACACTGACAGAACCACAGGCACATAGACACAGGCAACAGAGCATGCACAATGTCGGCACTAGTACAGTGTATATCCACCTTTCGCAGCAATGCAGGCTGCTATTCTCCCATGGAGACGATCGTAGAGATGCTGGATGTAGTCCTGTGGAACGGCTTGCCATGCCATTTCCACCTGGCGCCTCAGTTGGACCAGCGTTCGTGCTGGACGTGTAGACCGCGTGAGACGACGCTTCATCCAGTCCCAAACATGCTCAATGGGTGACAGATCCGGAGATCTTGCTGGCCAGGGTAGTTGACTTACACCTTCTAGAGCACGTTGTGTGGCACGGGATACATGCGGACGTGCATTGTCCTGTTGGAACAGCAAGTTCCCTTGCCGGTCTAGGAATGGTAGAACGATGGGTTCGATGACGGTTTGGATGTACCGTGCACTATTCTGTGTCCCCTCGACGATCACCAGTGGTGTACGGCCAGTGTAGGAGATCGCTCCCCACACCATGATGCCGGGTGTTGGCCCTGTGTGCCTCGGTCGTATGCAGTCCTGATTGTGGCGCTCACCTGCACGGCGCCAAACACGCATACGACCATCATTGGCACCAAGGCAGAAGCGACTCTCATCGCTGAAGACGACACGTCTCCATTCGTCCCTCCATTCACGCCTGTCGCGACACCACTGGAGGCGGGCTGCACGATGTTGGGGCGTGAGCGGAAGACGGCCTAACGGTGTGCGGGACCGTAGCCCAGCTTCATGGAGACGGTTGCGAATGGTCCTCGCCGATACCCCAGGAGCAACAGTGTCCCTAATTTGCTGGGAAGTGGCGGTGCGGTCCCCTACGGCACTGCGTAGGATCCTACGGTCTTGGCGTGCATCCGTGCGTCGCTGCGGTCCGGTCCCAGGTCGACGGGCACGTGCACCTTCCGCCGACCACTGGCGACAACATCGATGTACTGTGGAGACCTCACGCCCCACGTGTTGAGCAATTCGGCGGTATGTCCACCCGGCCTCCCGCATGCCCACTATACGCCCTCGCTCAAAGTCCGTCAACTGCACATACGGTTCACGTCCACGCTGTCGCGGCATGCTACCAGTGTTAAAGACTGCGATGGAGCTCCGTATGCCACGGCAAACTGGCTGACACTGACGGCGGCGGTGCACAAATGCTGCGCAGCTAGCGCCATTCGAAGGCCAACACCGCGGTTCCTGGTGTGTCCGCTGTGCCGTGCGTGTGATCATTGCTTGTACAGCCCTCTCGCAATGTCCGGAGCAAGTATGGTAGGTCTGACACACCGGTGTCAATGTGTTCTTTTTTCCATTTCCAGGAGTGTAACTGCGCATAACGCTACAAAGGGATATGATGTGGAACGAGCATGTGAGAATTTCGGAAGGGAAGGCGAGTGTCTACATCCGTTATTGTGAGAATTTTGGGAGAGGGTAGTTCAACTATACAGGAACCCGCTCTAGTATGTGGGATCCGCACTGAGTGGGATTAAGGAAAGGCACCGAAGCAGTTCAGAGGTTCGATCAACAGGCAAGAATCACGGAGATTCTCTGGGGACTCAAATGTGAATCTCTGGAGGGAAGTGTAGGTAGGCTGTTTAGGTTTATATATTGGTAACGTCACGTAGCGCTCTGTATGAAAATCACTGGCTGTGCTGTGGGCAGTCTCTGGCTACTTGGTATTGTTGTAATATTCACTATTGTAGTGTTGGGCAGTTGGATGTGAACAGCGCGTAGCGTTGCACAGTTGGAGGTGAGCAGCCAGCAGTGGTGGATGTGGGGAGAGAGATGGCAGAATTTTGAGAGCGGACGATCTGGACGTGTGTCCATCAGAAACGGTGAATTTGTAATACTGTATATTATGAACTGATATATATATGATGACTTTTCAACATTGTTAAGGTAAATACATTGTTTTTTCTCTATCAAAATCTTTTATTTGCTAACTATGCCTATCAGTAGGTAGTACCTTCAGTAATTAGAATCTTCTATTTAGCTGGCAGTATTGGCGCTCGTTGTATTGCAGTAGTTCGAGTAACGAAGATTTTTGTGAGGTATGTGATTCATGACAGGTATAGGTTATTGTTAGTCAGGGCCATTCTTTTGTAGGGATTATTGAAAGTCAGATTGCGTTGCGCTGAAAATATTGTGTGTCAGTTTGGTGTTGATCAGAATAAGTAAACAGAGAAATGTTTGAGTACGTTCAGTTCTGCTCAGCTGTTAGAAAATCAAATAACGTAGAGGTTTTCCAGCACTGTCATTTATAAAATTTTTCTAAGGGGACGTTTCATATGTCGACCCTTAGCTGAGGATACCTCACTGGAATCTTCTGATTTTTTCTTGTAGTTTCTGTAATTAGTGTAGCTTTTGTTTATTGCTAGCGCGTAATTGTAGAGAGAATCTCCTTTGTAGTTGTAGTCGTTCATTGTTGTACAGTAAAACCGATGTGGCATGCATGTAGATTTGCGCCAAGTATTTCGCAGCTGCGCTTGCGATTACCTAGATATTATTTTTCAGTGCTATGTTAATGTGTTTTCTCATTTTTGCTCTTCAAATTGTGCTTTTCTTGTTATCGTGTGAAATACGTGATAATTATGGTGAGTGAAAAACGTAACACTAGGCTCCAAAGTAAACCGATAGTGACGACGAGCGTAGCTTATCAGCACAA
Organism: Schistocerca nitens; assembly: GCF_023898315.1. Lineage (NCBI taxonomy): Eukaryota > Metazoa > Arthropoda > Insecta > Orthoptera > Acrididae > Schistocerca > Schistocerca nitens. Next base: position 174,026,796 of record NC_064623.1, read on the forward strand.
TCACTCATAAATTTTTCTAAGGGGAGGTTTCAGAAGGCGACGTTCTTTTAGAGGACACTACTGATTGTGAGAAAATTTAGAGAACCGGCTTTTGAAGCCGTCTGCTGAACGATTCTACTGCCGCCAGTACCCATTTCGCGTAAGTGCCACGAGGATACGACACGAGAAATTAGGGTTGATACGGAGGCATCTAGACAGCCATTTTTTCCCTCGCTCTATTTGCGAAGATAATGGAATGTAGTCAAATTAAGTCGGGTGATGCTGAGGGAATTAGATTAGGAATTGGTTCAAATGGCTCTGAGCACTATGCGACTCAACTTCTGAGGTCATCAGTCGCCTAGAACTTAGAACTAATTAAACCTAACTAACCTAAGGACATCACACACATCCATGCCCGAGGCAGGATTCGAACCTGCGACCGGAGCGGTCACGCGGTTCCAGACTGAAGCGCCTAGACCGCACGGCCACACCGGCCGGCGATTAGGAATTGAGACACTCAAAGTAGTAAAGGAGTTTTGCTATTTGGGGAGCAAAATAACTGATGATGGTAGAAGTAGAGAGGATATAAAATGTAGACTGGCAATGGCAAGGAAAGCGTTTCTGAAGAAGAGAAATTTGTTAACATCGAGTATAGATTTAAGTGTCAGGAAGTCATTTCTGAAAGTATTTGTATGCATTGTAGCCATGTATGGATGTGAAACATGGACGATAAATAGTTTAGAGAAGAAGAGAATAGAAGCTTTCGAAATGTGGTGCTACAGAAGAATGCTGAAGATTAGATGGGTAGATCACATAACTAATGAGGAGGTACTGAATAGAATTAGGGAGAAGAGAAGTTTGTGGCACAACTTGACAAGAAGAAGGGATCGGTTGGTCGGACATGTTATGAGGCATACACTTGCGGCTTGAGGTAACCCCAAAGCCAATAATCGCACGGACTGAGGTCTGGGGACCTGGGAGGCCAAGCATGACGAAAGTGGCGGCTGAGCACACGATCATCACCAAACGACGAGCGCAAGAGATCTTTCACGCGTCTAGCAATGTGGGGTGGTTCTAATAAAACCCCATGTCATTCCAAACATGTGTGTCAATTTTTACCTCTCTATCTACATTATTCCGTGATTTATTAAATTTTCAAATTTATACTGACTTTTTGATCACCCGGTATGTTCTAAAATCCTGCTACATATCGACGTTAACGATATGGGCCTGTATGGGATCGCCAGTTTAGTACTGGAGGGCAGGGTGGAGGATAAAGATCGTAGAGGGAGACCAAGAGATGAATACACTAATCAGATTCAGAAGGATGTAGGTTGCAGTAGGTACTGTGAGATGGAGAAAGTTGCACAGGATAGAGTAGCTTGGAGAGCTGCATCAAACCAGCTTCAGGACTGAAGACCATAACAACAACAACAACAACAACAACATGGAAGGAAATGACTGGTAGTGGTACGGGGTAGCCTCCGCCACGTGACTTAAGGTGGATTGCAGAGTATCTATGAAGATGTAGACGCAGCTGTAGATGCTTCCTTTCAAAAGTAATCGGCGCACACGTTAAGATATTTATCCGACTGCGAAACGAGACTACTAATTCGTGTTTCGTAAAAAGCGGTCACCCGCTGACGGATGGACAACCGCACCCACTCTTGCACACTTCGTCAGACTGGAACGGGCGTCCACTTATGTGGTCGCCAAAGATGTGAAAATCGCACGTTGAAACAGCCTGGCTTTGCGGTGGATGTTGTAGTGTTTCCCAACGGAGTATCTTAAGCGCAGTCTCTGTGCGACTGGCAATCTGTGGAGCTTTACGAGCAGAGGTGCCTAGAGTAGGAGCAGGTCGTCGTGACCTTTGTGATATTCCTGACTGTCGCTGCCAGTGTTTTATTCCGACAGAAGCTCGCCTTGATGCAGCTTGATACACGTGAAGTCGCATATGGTACAAAAATGGACTGAGATTACGGCAAGAAAAAAGGAATAAAAGTGAAATAGTGTTAAGGGGCTCCGGAACGCCCTATACTTGCAATGTTAAAATAACGCTTATAAATTACATCTTTCAAAAAAATGGTTCAAATGGCTCTGAGCACTATGGGACTCAACTGCTGTGGTCATAAGTCCCCTAGAACTTAGAACTACTTAAACCTAAATAACCTAAGGACAGCACACAACACCCAGCCATCACGAGGCAGAGAAAATCCCTGACCCCGCCGGGAATCGAACCCGGGAACCCGGGCGTGGGAAGCGAGAACGCTACCGCACGACCACGAGATGCGGGCTTACATCTTTCCTCACAAAGTATTTGAGGTAGGAAGTTGAACTTTTTACAGATTATTTATTGGAATATGGGCTACAACTTAACACAGGGATTTTACAAAATTTTAGTTCAGTTATTAAAGATGATTTTCTTTCAATTGTAATGAAAATTCACAACATTTTTTTGCAATTTTTTATTTATATGTTCAAAAACATACAGTTTTTTGGAAAAAGGCTGTGTTAAATCATGCAGAAGGTACTGTGTAACATTTACTGAAAGTTTGAAACAAATATGTTTGGAAGATCCTTAGAAAACATGTAATTAGTATGAGAAAATAAAAGTTTTGGGAATCGAGCGACAAAGATTGGATTAACTTTTTAGTGCATTCCAGGTCCATAGGACGGATTATCTTCATCCTCTGCAAACTCCTCCTTCAGCTTCCTCTTGTTCCTCCTCCTGTTTACTCTTGCTTGTATTTCTAGACTCTTTACAGCCCTGTCTGCAGCCCGAAGGAGTTCCTTGTCTAAAGCAAGCATCGCTCGTACCATGTTAGAACCTATCTTCATTCCCATATTTCTAAATACCTTGCACCTTACAATGTTGCCATCATTGAAAGTCGCAACAGCATCATACACACCAAAGTGAAGTGTTTCTATTCCAACAAATACAGTCTTGGGGATTCTCGACCATATAACACTATTTACACTTTCATTGGGGGTTTTGAGTTTTTCCGTGAATACACTTTTTCAACAGTTCACGTGCTGCTAAGTCTCTGAAAATAGGTTTTATCACCTCCATTATTGCATGAGGCAGACTATGCTTATGAGTGTACACTTCACCAGTTAGCAATCCTTTGTTATATTTACACCAACTGTCTTCTTCTTTGGGACACAAGCTATGTTGGGGATTTTCATCGTCTTTATTGTTTACAGTAATAACACATACCTTTGGCTTTCCAACATTTCTCCTTTTCTTAAAAGCCTTCAGAGGATTTCTAATAACTTTACTTTTACTCATTATTATACTTCAACAAAACAGAGACTCAAGAAACAGAATTAATTACGAATATTTTCGAGATAACGAGTAAATAAACATGAAACAATCGACAATCACACCAGCGATATACACTCCTGGAAATGGAAAAAAGAACACATTGACACCGGTGTGTCAGACCAACCATACTTGCTCCGGACACTGCGAGAGGGCTGTACAAGCAATGATCACACGCACGGCACAGCGGACACACCAGGAACTGCGGTGTTGGCCGTCGAGTGGCGCTAGCTGCGCAGCATTTGTGCACCGCCGCCGTCAGTGTCAGCCAGTTTGCCGTGGCATACGGAGCTCCATCGCAGTCTTTACCACTGGTAGCATGCCGCGACAGCGTGGACGTGAACCATATGTGCAGTTGACGGACTTTGAGCGAGGGCATATAGTGGGCATGCGGGAGGCCGGGTGGACGTACCGCCTAATTGCTCAACACGTGGGGCGTGAGGTCTCCACAGTACATCGATGTTGTCGCCAGTGGTCGGCGGAAGGTGCACGTGCCCGTCGACCTGGGACCGGACCGCAGCGACGCACGGATGCACGCCAAGACCGTAGGATCCTACGCAGTGCCGTAGGGGACCGCACCGCCACTTCCCAGCAAATTAGGGACACTGTTGCTCCTGGGGTATCGGCGAGGACCATTCGCAACCGTCTCCATGAAGCTGGGCTACGGTCCCGCACACCGTTAGGCCGTCTTCCGCTCACGCCCCAACATCGTGCAGCCTGCCTCCAGTGGTGTCGCGACAGGCGTGAATGGAGGGACGAATGGAGACGTGTCGTCTTCAGCGATGAGAGTCGCTTCTGCCTTGGTGCCAATGATGGTCGTATGCGTGTTTGGCGCCGTGCAGGTGAGCGCCACAATCAGGACTGCATACGACCGAGGCACACAGGGCCAACACCCGCCATCATGGTGTGGGGAGCGATCTCCTACACTGGCCGTACACCACTGGTGATCGTCGAGGGGACACTGAATAGTGCACGGTACATCCAAACCGTCATCGAACCCATCGTTCTACCATTCCTAGACCGGCAAGCGAACTTGCTGTTCCAACAGGACAATGCACGTCCGCATGTATCCCGTGCCACCCAACGTGCTCTAGAAGGTGTAAGTCAACTACCCTGGCCAGCAAGATCTCCGGATCTGTCCCCCATTGAGCATGTTTGGGACTTGATGAAGCGTCGTCTCACGCGGTCTGCACGTCCAGCACGAACGCTGGTCCAACTGAGGCGCCAGGTGGAAATGGCATGGCAAGCCGTTCCACAGGACTACATCCAGCATCTCTACGATCGTCTCCATGGGAGAATAGCAGCCTGCATTGCTGCGAAAGGTGGATATACACTGTACTAGTGCCGACATTGTGCATGCTCTGTTTTCCTGTGTCTATGTGCCTATGGTTCTGTCAGTGTGATCATGTGATGTATCTGACCCCAGGAATGTGTCAATAAAGTTTCCCCTTCCTGGGACAATGAATTCACGGTGTTCTTATTTCAATTTCCAGGAGTGTATATTGAACCATCACAGGTTAGCCACAACACATACTTTATCTCACATCACTAAAATGTACCTGATGAACACGGACGTTAATAATAACACCATTTGACAGCAGTTTAACAGCGCCACAGTGGGTCACGCCCATGTAGAACACATTTCAAAAAAAATTTAAAAATAGTTGTAGTCTTCGGAATTGAATAAATTATATATCTATTAAAAGGTAATAGTCTGCAGATTCAGAAAACGCAAAAAAGTAAAAATTGAACTTTTCATGATTTTGAGCCTTTCCGGAGACCCTTAATACTTTCTTCCTTCTTTACCTCCTCTCCATTACTGCAGATGACGTGTCACTGAGCACATTTGTACTGTGCATGCAGTACACGTGAGGTGTCTAGTTGTTTCCACTGCTCTGCGTGGAATACATAAGTTCTTGTACACTTCACTAACCTGCTGTCTTCATGATGATGATGTCCCCAGCGCAGAAAACAGCACGCAGGTCGTGGATTCTTTTTCTTGAGCCTGAAATTAACTTCGCAAGGAACTGCAACATGTCTGTCTACTGGAACCGTCAGAACTGGAGAATAAAATTACATGAATCAAATACTACTGTTACAGACAACATGTCTGTACCTAGCGACGGTCGGAACTGTAGTAAATAAAATTGCATGAAACAAATACTGCTATAACAGACAACATGTCTGTCTACTGGAACGGTCAGAAATGGAGAGCAGGACTGCCCGAGACACTTCGCGCGCCAAGCCAGCAAGGCGTGACCCGAACGCCACCGAAGTGCATCGGCAGTAACATCGTCAGTCTTTTGTTTTTGTAATACTTTGATTTTAATAATTTTGAAATGACTGATTGATACACTCCTGGAAATTGAAATAAGAACACCGTGAATTCATTGTCCCAGGAAGGGGAAACTTTATTGACACATTCCTGGGGTCAGATACATCACATGATCACACTGACAGAACCACAGGCACATAGACACAGGCAACAGAGCATGCACAATGTCGGCACTAGTACAGTGTATATCCACCTTTCGCAGCAATGCAGGCTGCTATTCTCCCATGGAGACGATCGTAGAGATGCTGGATGTAGTCCTGTGGAACGGCTTGCCATGCCATTTCCACCTGGCGCCTCAGTTGGACCAGCGTTCGTGCTGGACGTGCAGACCGCGTGAGACGACGCTTCATCCAGTCCCAAACACGCTCAATGGGGGACAGATCCGGAGATCTTGCTGGCCAGGGTAGTTGACTTACACCTTCTAGAGCACGGGATACATGCGGACGTGCATTGTCCTGTTGGAACAGCAAGTTCCCTTGCCGGTCTAGGAATGGTAGAACGATGGGTTCGATGACGGTTTGGATGTACCGTGCACTATTCAGTGTCCCCTCGACGATCACCAGTGGTGTACGGCCAGTGTAGGAGATCGCTCCCCACACCATGATGGCGGGTGTTGGCCCTGTGTGCCTCGGTCGTATGCAGTCCTGATTGTGGCGCTCACCTGCACGGCGCCAAACACGCATACGACCATCATTGGCACCAAGGCAGAAGCGACTCTCATCGCTGAAGACGACACGTCTCCATTCGTCCCTCCATTCACGCCTGTCGCGACACCACTGGAGGCGGGCTGCACGATGTTGGGGCGTGAGCGGAAGACGGCCTAACGGTGTGCGGGACCGTAGCCCAGCTTCATGGAGACGGTTGCGAATGGTCCTCGCCGATACCCCAGGAGCAACAGTGTCCCTAATTTGCTGGGAAGTGGCGGTGCGGTCCCCTACGGCACTGCGTAGGATCCTACGGTCTTGGCGTGCATCCGTGCGTCGCTGCGGTCCGGTTCCAGGTCGACGGGCACGTGCACCTTCCGCCGACCACTGGCGATAACATCGATGTACTGTGGAGACCTCACGCCCCACGTGTTGAGCAATTCGGCGGTACGTCCACCCGGCCTCCCGCATGCCCACTATACGCCCTCGCTCAAAGTCCGTCAACTGCACATATGGTTCACGTCCACGCTGTCGCGGCATGCTACCAGTGGTAAAGACTGCGATGGAGCTCCGTATGCCACGGCAAACTGGCTGACACTGACGGCGGCGGTGCACAAATGCTGCGCAGCTAGCGCCATTCGACGGCCAACACCGCTGTTCCTGGTGTGTCCGCTGTGCCGTGCGTGTGATCATTGCTTGTACAGCCCTCTCGCAGTGTCCGGAGCAAGTATGGTGGGTCTGACACACCGGTGTCAATGTGTTCTTTTTTCCATTTCCAGGAGTGTAGCTGGCTGTTGAGAGATGTTTATTTAAAAAAATGAAGTAATTTGGATGACAGGTTTAATTAATAATAGCAACTAAAGTTTAACGTTTTGGTGCCCTACCGCCGAACACAGCAGCCAATCACAGAGCAGCAGCATCATGCAGGCGGTCTTTTTCGGCGAATGGTAGCGAATGTAACATCTGTCACCGGTACCTCATCCCACATTGCGTCATCTCTATGCTTGTTGCATCTCCACTGCCGTGGGAGTAGCTTCCTGGAGGCAAATATGATGGCTGAATAAGCCAGAAATATGACAAGATACAACCCACAGATGGTACAGTATGTACCAGTCCCGTGGGAGAGTCCGCTAATTACACTGAACTTGCTTCTGATTGGTCGGTACATTCTGGTGTTAGGCGCCAAAATGCCGAAGTTCTCTTATTAATTAATATCCTTTTCATTGTATTTAACCCAGTTCTCAGTATCACAATATCTCATGGCTATCCTACGAGTCTATCGTTTTTGTTTATTAACACTAGTTTTAAGAAACATAAGAGTAACGATATTGCAACCGAAGTGCTTCGCGCAGCTTCGGGTCGCTTTCTATATCATCCACATGGATACTCTGCAAATCCCATTTAAGTGCCTGGCAGAGGGTTCATCGCACCACCTTCACAATTCTCTATTATTCCAAACTCGAATAGCGCGGAAAGAATGAACACCTATATCTTTCCGTACGAGCTCTGATTACCATTATTTTATCATGGTGATCGTTCCTCCCTAAGTAGGTCGGTCTCAACAAAATATTTTCGCATTCGGAGGAGTAAGTTGGTGATCGACATTTCGTGAGAAGATTCCGTCGGAAAGAAAAACGACTTTCTTTTAACTGTATCCAGCCCAAATCCTGTATCATTTCTGTGACACTCTCTCCCATATTTCGCGATAATACCAAGCGTCCTGCCCTTCTTTGAACTTTCTCGTTGTACACCGTCAGTCGTATCTGGTAAGGACCGCATACCGCACTACAGTATTCTAAAAGAGGACGGACAAGCGTAGTGTAGGCAGTCTCCTTAGTAGGTCTGTTACATTTTCTAAGTGTCCTGCCAATAAAACGCAATCTTTGGTTAGGCTCCCCCATACTCCCCCATAACATTTTCTATGTGTTCCTTCCAATTGAAGTTGTTCGTAATTGTAATACCTAGGTATTCAGTTGAATTTACAGCATTTAGATTTGACTGATTTATCGTGTAACCGAAGTTTAACGAGTTTCTTTTAGCACTCGTGTGGATGACCTCATACATTCCGTTATTCAGGATCAACTGCCACTTTTCGCACCATTCAGATATTTTTCTAAATCGTTTTGCAGTTTGTTTTGATCTTCTGATGACTTTATTAGTCGATAAACGACAGCGTCATCTGCAAAGAACCGAAGACGGCTGTTCAGATTGTCTCCCAAATCGTTTATATAGATAAGGAACAGCAAAGAGCCTAGAGCCTATAACACTACCTTGGGGAACGCCAGAAATCACCTCTGTTTTACTCGATGACTTTCCATCAATTACTACGAACTGTGACCTCTCTGACAGGAAATAACAAATCCACATAACTTAGACGATATTCCATAAGCACGCAATTTCACTATGAGCCGCTTTTGTGGTACAGTATCAAAAGCCTTCCTGAAATCCAGAAATACGGAATCGATCTGAAATCGCTTGTCAATAGCACACAACACTTCTGTGAATAAAGAGTTCGTTGTGTTTGACTGGAACGATGTTTTCTAAACCCATGTTGACTGTGTGTCAATAGACATTTTTTTGAGGTAATTCATAATGTTCGAACACAATATACCGGGTGATCAAAAAGTCAGTATAAATTTGAAAACTGAATCACGAAATATTGTAGATAGAGAGGTAAAAATTGACACACATGATTGGAATGACATGGGGTTTTATTAGAACCAAAAAAATACAAAAGTTCAAAAAATGTTAGACAGATGGCGCTTCATCTGATCAGAATAGCAATAATTAACATAACAAAGTAAGACAAAGCAAATATGATGTTCTTTACAGGAAATGCTCAATATGTCCACCATCATTCCTCAACAATAGCTGTAGTGGAGGAATAATGTTGTGAACAGTACTGTAAAGGATGTCCGGAGTTATGGTGAGGCATTGGCGTCGGATGTTGTCTTTCAGCTTTTCTAGAGATGTCGGTCGATCACGATACACTTGCGACTTCAGGTGACCCCAAAGCCAATAATCGCATAGACTGAGGTCTGGGGACCTGGGAGGCCAAGCATGACGAAAGTGCCGTCTGAGAACACGATCATCACCAAACGACGAGCGCAAGAGATCTTTCACGCATCTAGCAATGTGGGGTGGTTCTAATAAAACCCCATGTCATTCCAAGCATGTGCGTCAATTTTTACCTCTCTATCCACATTATTCCGTGATTTATTAAGTTTTCAAATTTATACTGACTTTTTGATCACCCGGTATGTTCTAAAATCCTGCTAAATATCGACGTTAACGATATAGGCCGGTAATTTAGTGGATTACTCCTACTACCTTTCTTGAATATTGGTGTGACCTGTGCGACTTTCCAGTCTTTGGGTACGGATCTTTCGGCTAGCGAAATGTTGTATATGATTGTTAAGTATGGAGCTAATTCATCAGCATACTCCGAAAGAAACCTAACTGGTATACAGTCTGGACCAGAAGACTTGCTTTTACTAAGTGATTTAAGTTGCTTTGGCACGGCTGGGAGGCGCTGTACTTCTGGCGTTCTGTAGGGCCGGACATGTTGTGCTGTGTATCGGAAGTTACCGTACAATTAAGAAATCTATGTCGAGTGCTGTAAAGGACAGTATAAAGTCTTGAAAGTCTCTTCGGGTTTGCTGCCGGATCCCAAAATCAACTTGACTCGATATTTCGGCGATCCAGCTGGTCGCCATCTTCAGGAAAATGCTGCTTCTGCTGTTGAGTCCCGCTGAGAACTGACGCCAGGTTGCAATTCGACGTCCTATATAGGCCACCGTTCAGTACACGGCGCATGCGCCGCCCATCACGGTTTCTGCCTTCCAAGACAGGGAGGTGGCGCCGCCCTTGCTGAAACACTGCTGACAACGATATATCGCAATCAAGATCGCACCAAAGAACGTTCAGTTTTGAAGCAAGATAATACAGCCAACCTAATTTCAATCGCCTCTTTATAGACACTGTTCCAAAAACCGGAAATGTTGGCAACCACCACAGTTTCGTCAAATTTCGTACTGTGTCCCTCATTTAGGCAGTGTTCTCCTACTGCCGATTTTTCCGGCTGTTGTGTTCCACACACCTGTCATGCACTGTGCGAATCGAACGGCCAATGTACGCTTTCCCACATTGATACGGAATTTTGTACACACCAGGTTTCCTAAGCCCCAAATCATCTTTCACAGAGCCGAGCAGAGCCCTAATCTTAGAAGTTGGACGGAACACGCTCTTAATGTTAAAATGGATACACCGAGAAGTAGATTCGTTGAGCTATGGAGTTTGGACAATCTCCGGAGGTATATGAAGAGGAATATAGATCTGTGGCTTTCTTCCTTATGCTGGAGGCTTATCGTTTAAGACTGGACGAATTTTAAGGAATTTTAACATTAAGAGTCTGTTCCGTCCACCTTCTAAGATTAGGGCACTGATCGGCTCTGTGAAGGATGCTTTGGGGCTTAGGAAACCCGGGGTGTACAAAATTCCGTGTTAATGTGGGAAAGCTTACGTTGGCCGTTCTATTCGCACAGTGCATGACAGGTGTGTGGAACATTGTCGTCATACGAGGCTACAACAGCCGGAAAAATCGGCAGTAGCGGAACACTGCCCAAATGAGGGACACAGTACGAAATTTGACGAAACTGTGGTGGTTGGCAACATTTCCGGTTTTTGGAACAGTGTCTACAAAGAAGCAATTGAAATTAGGTTGGCTGTATTATCTCGCTTCAAAACTGAACGTTCTTCGGTGCGGCCTTGATTGCGATATATCGTTGCCAGCAGTGTTTCACTAAGGGCGGCGCCACCTCCCTGTCTTGGAGGGAAGCAACCGTGATCGGCGGCGCATACACCGTGTAATGAACGGTGGCCTATATAGGACGTCGATTTGCAACCTGGCGTCAGTTCTCAGCGGGACTCATCAGCAGAAGCAGCATTTTCCTGAAGATGGCGACCAGTTGGATCGCCGAAATATCGAGTCAAGTTGATTTTAGGATCCGGCAGCAAACCCGAAGAGACTTTCAAGACTTATTTCGCCGGGAAAGCCTACGTAATCACGACAGTGTAAAGTGCGTGATTATTTAAAATATAACGATACAGGATACATTAATGAGAAGTGTCGCCTACCACCATTGGTAGTACTACAAATCTTGCCCTCTATAGATACGGACACTAACCTGGGCAAGTGGCATCCCATAAAAAGTGTGGTGTCACAGCCAGACACCACACGTGTTAGGTGGTAGCTTAAATCGGCCGCGGTCCTGTAGTACATGTCGGACCCGCGTGTCGCCACTGTGTGATCGCAAACCTAGCGCCACCACAAGGCAGGTCTCGAGAGACTGACTCGAACTCTGCCCCAGTTGTATGGACGACAGAGCTAGCGACTAGACGTACTAAGCCTTTCTCTCTCATTAGCCGAGAGACAGAATAGCCTTCAGCTAAGTTAATGGCTATGAACTAGCAAGGCGCCATTAGCCTTACAGTGATTGTAATTAGAGTCTCACTTGTGTTCACCATAGAGATGTACAAGAAGACATTAAAGATAAGTATATGAGAAGCTCCGTTCTTTTATTCATAGCATTAATTACGTATCCTGTTCCAGTACTTCACGCCCGTCTGCGTTAGTCTCGCGTGCCTTTTAAGACACCTCTATCTACAAGATGTTGGCCCAGCTGCCGACACATCACATGGCGACGAGTCTACAAAGGCTCTTGTGTTTTACTTTGCCCTAATTTCTTTGGGTCATGGCTTCGCCACAATCTCCAGATGTACTGTCCGAATTTTATCGCTTGCAGAATCAGCAGACGCAGGCGTTATTGGATGCTCTTGGACAGCTCGTCCAGGGTCAACGTGCGCTGCACACCGATGCGGCCGCCGCCGCTTCATCGCTACCGCAGCCACAACATGCTGTTGCACCTCAATTCAGACCCTTTGACGCAACCCAGGAGTCCTGGCAGGAGTGGTCTCGCCAGTTCAGCTTTCATCTAGCCGCCTACAGAATTCAAGGTAATGAGCGGCAGCCGTTTTTGCTTTCTTGTGTCGGTGTGTCCACCTACCGAGTGATAGTGAAGTTGTTTCCCCGGCGCGACGTAGCAACTCTGTCCTACGAAGAAATTTTGTCTGCTTTAGATGCCTATTTCAAGGAAACAGTAAATGTCGTTGCAACAAGGTATACGTTCTTTCGTACAAAACGTACGGCCGGTCAGACTAATAGGGAGTGGGTTGCGACATTGCAAGGACTTACTAGGGAGTGTGCGTTTGAATGCGAATGTGGACTTCCTTATTCAGATACTATGGTGCGTGATGCAATAGCACAGAACGTTTCTGATGTTCGCATACGGGAACAGATTTTGAAACTAGTTAATCCCTCCCTTCAACAAGTGATAGACATATTGGACAGGCAAGACACACTTGACTTTGCTCAGGAATCGTTTGAAACTTCGCCAGCAGTGTGTCACATTAACCGGCCCGCCGGGCCCACTGCACGGGACGCTAGGCGGCCCTCGCGCCCGTCAGAGCAGCGGCAGCCTAGCTCGCAAACACGTGCGCCGCGTAAGCAAGCTAATGCAGTGAAATCATGCCCGCGGTGTGCAACTAGACATTCGCGTGAAAATTGCCCGTCACGCCAAGCTATTTGCTTTTACTGTCATAAGAAAGGACATGTCCAAAGTGTTTGCCAGAAAAAGCTCAGATCAGACACTCACGCCAATTCCAGGCCCTTTGCTTCACGCCGGAATCGAACCAAGGAAACTCAGGCTCGTGAACCTTCGCCCATGGATATTCATGTAGTTCATTCCACCCCGTCCGGTGACAGTGTTCATTCCACAAAAAGTGTGCGTCGCCGTCGACGGAAGTCCCGTCACGTCGCACGTGATTCTGTCCCAGTGTCTGTTCCGGTTGCACAAAACAGTCGCTTTTGTCGTCAGCAGGACAATAAACTTTTTGTAGACTTAGACTTTGCAGGCAAAGTGATACCATTCCAGCTCGATACCGGAGCTGCAGTTTCATTGCTCAATCACGACACGTACAACCAACTGGGCAAACCTCCGTTGCGTGCCGCAAATGTTCAGCTCAATAGTTACTCAGGCCAGAAAATACCAGTGTTAGGACAGTGCAGCCTTCTTGCAACTTACACGGGACAAACAAAACTTGTGTCATTTTACGTTCTTCGTTCTTCTACTGCAGTGAACTTGTTTGGTTTCGATTTATTTCAGTTGTTTAATTTGTCTAAAGTAAATCAGGTCCTCTCAGTGAATCAGACTGTGCCTTCCGCCAGTGTTTCTAGTCTATGTGAGGAATTTGCAGACATTTTTGCACCGGGCCTTGGTTGCGCTAAGAACTATGAAGCACATTTGGAACTAATAGCAAACGCGCAACCGAAGTTTTTCAGAGCGCGCAATGTTCCCCACGCATTGCGTGATGAGGTCGCAAGAACATTAAACGATTTAGAATCTCAAGGTGTAATTGAACGTGTGCAGGCTTCTCTCTGGGCCTCACCCTTAGTAATTTTGCCAAAACCTTCCGGAAAATTGGGACTTTGTGTGGACTTCAAGGCAACTGTGAATCCACAACTTGTGACTGCAACTTTTCCTTTGCCCCGCCCGGAAGATCTTTTTGACAAACTGTGCCCGGGAACATATTTTTCAAAGTTGGACCTAGCAGATGCGTACTTGCAAATACCTGTGGACGAAGAATCCCAGCGCGTCTTGGTGGTAAACACGCATCTTGGCATGTATCGCTTCAAAAGACTGCCTTTCGGGTGTGCATCCGCCCCTGCATTGTTTCAGCAATATTTACAAACTGTTTGTGCGTCGGTCCCTACTGCTGCGAACTATCTGGACGATATTGTGATCTCCGGAAAGACGGAAGCCGAACATTTGCAAAATCTCCGAACATTATTTCAGGTCTTGCGACAAAATGGTCTTCGCTTGAGGAAGGACAAATGTGTGTTTTTTGCTCGGGATTTACCCTACCTGGGCCATGTAATAAATGCCCAGGGCATCCATCCGAGTCCAGAGCACCTCCGTGCCATACAGGATTTGCCGTCACCGCAGAACTTGAAACAGCTGCAGAGTGTGCTGGGTAAAATAAATTATTATCATAAATTTTTGCGCAATGCTTCTTCCATTTCAGCTCCGCTTCATCGCTTACGCCGTAAAGGTGTTCCGTTCATCTGGACGACGGAATGCGAACGCGCCTTTCGCCAGTTGAAATCGGCGTTGCTTTCACATACTTGCCTTACGCCATTCGATCCCCGAAAACCCCTTTTGTTGATGGTAGATGCATCGGATTTCGGGATCGGTGCTGTGCTTGCGCACAAAGATGGATCGCATGATCGCCCTATTGCCTTTGCATCAAAATTGCTCTCCTCTGCGCAAAGAAATTATTCACAGATAGAGAAAGAGGCTTTAGCTCTCGTGTTTGGTGTTACTAAGTTTCACGATTTCTTGTATGGTCGTCACTTTACCATCATCACGGACCACAAACCTTTGACATCGCTTTTTCATCCGAACAAGCCGGTACCTCCGCGTACGGCGCAGAAATTCATTCGCTGGTCTCTTTTCCTCTCGCAGTACCGCTACGATATCTTGTATCGGTCCACTGCTAAGCACGGAAACGCTGATGCGTTGTCCCGTTTGCCTGTTGCTGAGGATAAAGCATTCGATTCTTCCGAACTTGCTTGCATGTTCATTGATGCGCAAACCGATGACGTGGTCGCATCGTTTCCGATTGATTTTCGTCGTGTCGCTACAGCCACAGCTGCTGACCCTGTCCTTGCTCCCGTTTTGCGTTTTGTTGCTACGCAATGGCCCTTGTCCAAGTCACGGATCGAGGATCCGCTGGTTCGCCGATTTTTTGCTCACAAGGAGAGACTTTTTGTACGACGTGGTGTTTTGTTGTTGCGTTCTGATAATGATCAGTCCCGAGTCGTGGTCCCACGTTCGTTACAGTCCTCTGTCTTACGGCTTCTTCACCACAGACATTGGGGTATAGTGCGTGCGAAACAACTTGCTCGTCCGCACTGTACTTGGTTCGGAATCGATGCTGCGATTACGAATATGTGCTCCTCTTGCGTAGCGTGTGCCGAACAACAATCCGCACCGCCGCGGAAATTCTTTGCATGGCCGAAAGCCACTTCCCCTTGGCAACGCTTGCACATCGATTTTGCTGGTCCATTCTGGAATGCTCGTTGGTTGGTTGTGGTCGATGCTTTCAGTAATTTTCCTTGTGTTGTCCGGCTGTCTTCCACGACGTCTTCTGCCACAATCCAAGCCTTGTCTGCTATCTTTTGCATTGAAGGTCTTCCGCAGACTCTTGTTTCCGACAATGGCCCACAATTCATGTCCGCAGAATTTCAGTCCTTCTGCAAGGCCAATGGTATTCACCATCTGACGTCCGCACCGTTTTCGCCTCAGTCAACCGGTGCCGCGGAACGATTGGTCCAGACTTTCAAGTCACAGATGTTGAAATTGAAAGTGTCGCATTCTCGGGAGGACGCATTATTGCTCTTTTTGTCCTCGTATCGCTCTCAGCCCCGCGATGGTCGCTCGCCGGCTGAGTTGCTCCATGGTCGTTCTCATCGAACCTTGATGTCTTTGCTGCATCCGCCGCATCAGGTTCCTGTGCAGCGGCAGACTCCTGCTTTTGCTCCTGGCGACGTTGTCTATTATCGCTACTATCGCGGTTCACGGCGTTGGCTCGCAGGGCGCATTCTTCGCTGCCTCGGCCGCGCGATGTATTTGGTTTTGGGGGCCTCTGGTGAGGTGCGTCGGCATCTCAATCAGCTGCGCCTCTGTCATCGCCTGGGTTCTGCCGCTCCCCGTCTGCTTTCAGCGACGGGGCCGTTAGGTCAGCGCCCTGGGGACTCATCTACTGGCTCGCCTCATCCCCAGGTGTTACCGACGCTGCCTTCCATTTTGCCTCATGGCGTCGCGCCACCGCCGCAGCCGCCGCAGCCGCCTCCGGCGGCGCCCGCAGTGGACGCTTCGCTGCAGCCGCCACGCGCCTCCCTGGGTCACGCGCCGCCGATCGCTTCCCGTGACCAGCTGTCCTCCGCCATGGAACTCTTGCCCGCTCCAGACCAGGTGTCGTCATCGCGCGTCGGATTCTCCGACCACATGGAGGTCGACCCTTCGGCCCCTCCTGTCTCTCTACGGGCGCATACACCGCATGTTGACGTGCACCCTGGACTAGGTTTTCAGGCGTTTCCTAGCTCCCCTCGGACCGAATGGCCGGGTGCGGGTGGCACAGCCTCGCCTGTTGTTAGGCTCTCCACCTCATCGCATACGTCAACATGGGGTCCTCCCCACGGCGGGCGGAAGCCTTATCTCACGACCGTTCGCCGATTTGCGGGGGAGGAATGTGGTGTCACAGCCAGACACCACACGTGTTAGGTGGTAGCTTAAATCGGCCGCGGTCCTGTAGTACATGTCGGACCCGCGTGTCGCCACTGTGTGATCGCAAACCTAGCGCCACCATAAGGCAGGTCTCGAGAGACTGACTCGAACTCTGCCCCAGTTGTATGGACGACAGAGCTAGCGACTAGACGTACTAAGCCTTTCTCTCTCATTAGCCGAGAGACAGAATAGCCTTCAGCTAAGTTAATGGCTACGAACTAGCAAGGCGCCATTAGCCTTACAGTGATTGTAATTAGAGTCTCACTTGTGTTCACCATAGAGATGTACAAGAAGACATTAAAGATAAGTATATGAGAAGCTCCGTTCTTTTATTCATAGCATTAATTACGTATCCTGTTCCAGTACTTCACGCCCGTCTGCGTTAGTCTCGCGTGCCTTTTAAGCCACCTCTATCTACAAGGTGTTGGCCCAGCTGCCGACACATCAAAAAGCACACTCACAAGTTCGAGATGACAGCATAGGAGCCTCCGCCGAAGAAGATCCCACGACCGCCGAGCTGTCTTCTGTGACGGAGGCACAAATTTAGAAGACGACAGGTTTGTGGAAAGAACGTTTAGGGACTCTTATTCTACATCCACATGTACATCCATACTCCGCAAGCCACCTGACGGTGTGTGGTGGAGGGTACCTTGAGTACTTCTATCGGTTCTCCCTTCTATTCCAGTCTCGTATTGTTCGTGGAAAGAAGGATTGTCGGTATGCCTCTGTGTGGGCTCTAATCTCTTTGATTTTATAATCATGGTTTCTTCGCGAGATATACGTAGGAGGGAGCAATATACTGCTTGACTCCTCGGCGAAGGTATGTTCTCGAAACTTCAACAAAAGCCCGTACCGAGCTACTGAGCGTCTCTCCTGCAGAGTCTTCCACTGGAGTTTATCTATGATCTCCGTAACGCTTTCGCGATTACTAAATGATCCTGTAACGAAGCGATCTGCTCTCCGTTGGATATTCTCTATCTCTTCTATCAACCCTACCTGGTACGGATCCCACACTGCTGAGCGGTATTCAAGCAGTGGGCGAACAAGCGTACTGTAACCTACTTCCTTTGTTTTCGGATTGCATTTCCTTAGGATTCTTCCAATGAATCTCAGTCTGGCATCTGCTTTACCGACGATCAACTTTATATGGCCATTTCATTTTAAATCACTCCTAATGCGTACTCCCAGATAATTTACGGAATTAACTTCTTCCAGTTGCTGACCTGTTATATTGTAGTTAAATGATAAGGGATATTTCCTTCTATGAATTCGCAGCACATTACTTGAGATTCAATTGCCATTCCCTGCACCATGCGTCAATTCGCTGCAGATCCTCCTGCATTTCAGTACAAACTCTAGATATACCACAGGAACTGTCGTCCCCTCGAATGCGAATCCAGTGTGCTAGGCACTGCTCCACCTCGCTCGCGCCTGGTCTCCATGCAGTAACCACCGCCCCACCCCGGCACAGTAGCTTTGCATGACTGCATGGAGTACGCTAGCACGGCTCCCTCTTCAGTCCAAGTTCTCTGGATCCATATAGTGTCACCTGATTGGAGCCCCTCTACCTGGGTTTCAGGCTGAAACCCACGTTTCATTCGATGCTTACCCGCTGTATCCTTACAGCTCGATAGCCTCTTCGTTTCTGTTCCAGTTTAGTGGGAATATCAAACGAGCTGAGGCATGAAAGGGAATTTGGATTGAGGAGCAAAGCAACTGTGACAGGGAGGCCTAGAGGTTAGCACGTCGGTCTAATAAGCAAGAGATTTGGGTTCGAATCCTAGCCTTGGCACAAATTTTCATTCGTCGCTTCAGGCCGCATATACACATAGTAGATATTTGAGGCTTGAAAAGGTCTGTGGAACCAGTCAACATTTTTTTAAAAAAAGGAAGGAAGAAAGAGAAACAATTCTTTCTTCCTCTACATTACGATGCATACGTTATGTAAGTTATGTATGCAGCCAGTTTCGTGTATGTTGCACAACTGAACAAGCAGACAGAAGCTTCTCCACGATATTTAATGAACACCTCAATCTAGCTAACTGCAGGTCAGCCTGAAGTAACAGTCTGGGTGAGGAGGGACGCTCTATTATACACTACTGGCCATAAAAATTGCTACAACAAGAAGAAATGCAGATGATAAACGGGTATTCATTGGACAAATCTATTATACTAGAACTGACATGTGATTACATTTTCCCTCAATTTGGGTGCATAGATCCTGAGAAATCAGTACGCAGAACAACCACCTCTGGCCGTAATAACAGTCTTGATACGCCTGGGCATTGAGTCAAATACAGCTTGGATGGCGTGTACACGAACAGCTGTCCTTGCAGCTTCAACACGATACCACAGTTCATGAAGAGTAGTGACTGGCGTATTGTGACGATCCAGTTGCTCGGCCACCATTGACCAGACGTTTACAATTGGTGAGAGATCTGGAGACTGCGCTGGCCAGGGCAGCAGTCGAACATTTTCTGTACCCAGGAAGGCCCGTACAGGACCTGCAACATGCGGTCGTGGATTATGCTGTTGAAATGTAGGGTTTCTCAGGGATCGAATGAAGGATAGAGCCACGGGTCGTAACACGTCTGAAATGTAACGTTCACTGTTCAAAGTGCCGTCAATGCAAACAACAGGTGACCGAGACTTGTAACTAATGGCTACCCATACCATCACGCCGGCTAATACGCCAGTGTGACGATGACGAATACACGCTTCCAATGTGCGTTCACCGAGATGTCGCCAGATACAGATGCGACCATCGTGATGCTGTAAACAAAACCTGGATTCATCCGAAAAAATGACGTTTTGCCATTCGTGCACCCAGGTTCGTCGTCGAGTACACCATCGCAGGCGCTCCTGTCTGTCATGCAGCGTCAAGGGTAACCGCAGCCATTGTCTCCGAGCTGATAGTCCATGCTGCTGCAAACATCGTCCAACTGTTCGTGCAGATGGTTGTTGTCGTGCAAATGTCCCCATCTCTTGAGTCAGGGATCGAGACGTGGCTGAACGATCCGTTACAGCCATGAGGATAGGATGCCTGTCATCTCGACTGCTAGTGATACGAGGCCGTTGGGATACAGCACGGCGTTCCGTATTACCCTCCTGAAGCCACCGATTCCATATTCTGCTAGCAGTCATTGGATCTCGACCAACGCGAGCAGTAATGTCGCGATATGATAAACCGCAATCGCGATAAGTACAATCAAAGTCGGAAACGTGATGGTACGCATTTCTCCTCCTTACACGAGGCATGACAACAACGTTTCACCGGGCAATGCCGGTCATCTGCTGTTTGTGTATGAGAAATCGGTTGGAAATTTTTCTCATGTCGGCACGTTGTAGGTGTCGCCACCGGCGCCAGCCTCGTGTGAATGCTCTGAAAAGCTAATCATTTGCCTATCACAGCATCTTCTTTCTGTCGGTTAAATTTCGTGTCTGTAGCACGTCATCTTCGTGGTGTAGCAATATTAATTGTCAGTAGTGTACATTATTATGGCAGGCCCAATAACGTTATTTTATGCTTGAGTACATTGCGAAGTGGCGCACCTACCGATGTGGGTACGTAGCCTGTGTTGGGAAAAATGTCTTTCCCCCTAAGTGCTCTTTCAGCTTGCCCTAAAGCTGCCAGTCACATGATGCTAGATCTAGACGTATGTCCGGCTTGACGGACTTGTTGACAACATTTGGCTGCAGCTACAGCAATACTGCATATGGTCCAATGAAATTTTGAAATTGTAAAATGTGGCTTCACAAATGAAAACAATGAATAGGAATGAGCTGTTTCTCTTTTAGTTTGAGGAAAGTTTGTCTGTTTCACGCAGAACATTACAATGCCCTCTGTGGCATTGTAGCAAGAAGGAACAGACTCTACCTTGCTTCTCTGGTTTCTGTATTATTACTAACCTGGTGTCTTGCTGCTTCGGTTGTCCCTCGTCGCACGGTAGTAGCGCTCAGGCGCCAGGTTCAATGTTGGCTTGTGATCCTACTGAAGTCTGGTGTGTCGCAATGCCAGTTGTTAAATGTTCAAGTGGTTCAAATGGCTCTGAGCACTATGGAACTTAACATGTGAGGTCATCAGTCCCCGAGAACTTAGAACTACTTAAACCTAACTAACCTAAGGACACCACACACATCCATGCCCGAGGCAGGATTCGAACCTGCAACCGTAGCAGTCGCGCCGTTCCGGACTGAGGCGCCTAGAACCGCTCGGCCACCGCGGCCGGCTGTTAAATGTTAACAACGTATTTTAATATATCAGTTGTAATGAAGAAGCCTTTTAAACATACGCCACACACTTTATAATATGGCGGCTCTTGACTACGCTGTTATACTCAACCCTTTACAACACATTTTTATAGATACTGCCCACGACGCGTGGCGATCACTGATAATTAATACCTTCACTTTTTTATACCTTGTTAATCACCGGTTACTCGACCGTGCGTTCTTGAGTGGCGCCTCGCTACTCACTCCCCCTGTCCTCCCGACGCACAAGAGAGACCCAACCCTTCTCCCTCAGCCAATAGAGATACTCCTATGCATATACGAGGTGCGGCTAGAAAAAAACCGGACTGATGCTGGAAAAAACATTTATTTACAATTATTTACAATTTCATGTTATCTCCTTCAATGTACTCTCCTCCTCGGTCTCTACACCGCTCCATACGAATTTTCCACTGTTCCTAGCAATGCTGCAGATCATTTTCGGTAATTCCATACATTACTTCCGTCGCTTTTTCTTTTACTGCTTCAACAGTCTCAAATCTAGTTCCTTTCAAAGCTGACTTGACTTTAGGGAAAAGAAAAAAGTCACAGGGGGCCAAATCAGGTGAGTAGGGTGGATGATCTAAGATGGGAATGTTGTGTTTTGCCAAAAACGTCTTCACTGACAACGCACTGTGAGCTGGGGCATTGTCTTGGTGAAGGATCCATGACTTTTTTCTCCACAAATCGTTCCGTTTTCTCCGTACTCGCTCACGTAGGGTAGCCAGGACGCTAATGTAGTAATGCTGATTCACTGTTTGTCCCTCTGGTACCCAATCAGTGTGCACAATCCCTTTGATGTCAAAAAAAAAAAACAATCATCATTGCCTTGAATTTCGATTTTGACATTCGTGCTTTTTTTTGTCGTGGAGAACCAGGAGTTTTCCAATGCATCGATTGGCGTTTAGTTTCGGGATCGTAAGTAAAAAACCACCATTCATCGCAAGTAATAACATTTTGTAAGAAGGTGGGATCACTTTGAATGTTTTCCAGGATGTCAGAACAAATCATTCTTCGGCGTTCCTTCTGTTCAATTGTGAGACACTTTGGAACCATTTTTGAACACACTTTGTTCATGTTGAAACTTTCATGAAGAATCTGCCTAACACTTTCCTTGTCAACTCCTGTTAACTCAGACACTGCTCTGATTGTTAAACGGCGATCTTGTCGAACAAGTTTACCGATTTTTTCAATGTTTGCATCAGTTTTTGCTGACAATGGTCTGCCAGTGCGAGTGTCATCACTGGTGTCTTCGCGGCCATCTGTAAATCGTTTAAACCACTGAAACACTTGTGTTCGCGATAAACAATCATCGCCGTACACTTCTTGTAACATTACAAACGTTTCACTTGCAGATTTTCCTAGTTTGAAACCAAATTTGATGTTAACACGCTGTTCTTTCTGTACACTCAACATTTTCCGACGCACAGACAAAACGTCAACTACTTAAAACAGACGCCACGGGCAGACTGAGTGCAGGAGGCAGATGAAACTCGAGCAGTAGGCGGAGCGAGAGTCACGTGACAGGCCACCCGACTTTCAGCCTCATTGCATTCGTTTTATTGTTTCACCAGTACTAGTCCGGTTTTTTTCTAGCCACACCTCGTATAGCGGTATATCAAAACTCTCAAAAAGTGGGCGTTTAGATCGCTGTTGTCAGGCAGATCTGACGTCACGTTTGCGGACATTGTGACGGAAGTTTCTCTCGGAACACTGTCTCAGATTTGTAAGATCATACTCCCAAATACTTTTCTGGAGACTAGAAATCTACTCTGCAGGAATCAGCATGGGTTTCGAAAAAGACGATCGTGTGGAACCCATATCGAGCTATTCGTCCACGAGACTCAGACGGCCATAGACACAGGTTCCCTGGTAGATGCCGTGTTTCTTGACTTCCGCAAGGCGTTCGATACAGTTCCCCACAGTCGTTTAATGCACAAAGTAAGAGCATATGGACTATCAGACCAATTGTGTGATTGGATTGAAGAGTTCCTATATAACAGACCGCAGCATGTCATTCTCAATGGAGAGAAGTCTTCCGAAGTAAGAGTGATTTCAGGTGTGCAGCAGGGGACCGACGTAGGACCGTTGCTGTTCACAATATACATAAATGACCTTGTGGATGACATCGGAAGTTCACTGAGGCTTTTTGCAGATGATGCTGTGATATATCGAGAGGTTGTAACAATGGAAAATTGTACTGAAATGCAGCAGGATCTGCAGCGAATTGACGCATGGTGCAGGGAATGGCAATTGAATTTCAATGTAGAGAAGTGTAATGTGCTGCGAATACATAGAAAGAAAGATTCCTTATCATTTGGCTACAATATAGCAGGTCAGCAACTGGAAGCAGTTAATTCCAAAATTATCTGGGAGTACGCATTAGGAGTGATTTAAAATGGAATGATCATATAAAGTTGATCGTAGGTAAAGCACATGCCAGACTGAGATTCCGTGGAAGAATCCTAAGGAAATGCAATCCGAAAACAAAGGAAGCAGGTTACAGTACACTTGTTCGCCCACTGCTTGAATACTGCTCAGCAGTGTGGGATCCGTACCAGATAGGGTTGATAGAAGAGATAGAGAAGATCCAACGGAGAGCAGATCGCTTCGTTACAGGATCATTTAGTAATCGCGAAAGCGTTACGGACATGATAGATAAACTCCAGTGGAAGACTCTGCAGGAGAGACGCTCAGTAGCTCGGTACGGGCTTTTGTTGAAGTATCGAGAACATACCTTCACCGAGGAGTCAAGCAGTATATTGCTCCCTCCTACCTATGTCTCGCGAAGACACACACCGACAGGTGGCTTGCGGACTATGGATGTAGATGTAGATGTAGATAGTCGGATCTTGTCCCTAATAAGGTTGCACAACATTCCCTGTTATGATGTCCTCGGTAACGCCCCTTGCTGACGCATAACTGTCAGATGGGCATGCAGCCTGGCTGCTACTGAGCATTCGCGATCGCGTAAATGTGCGTAATAATTAGCATAAACACGTGAAACGGATCCACGTATTCATTATACACCACTTTTTAAATATTTGAAAAATCTGTATCAGAAACGTTGTTCCAGTTAAAGCCATTTGTTACTGCTACTTTTATCTTGAATTTGAGAGCCCATATTAACGTCTCACGTGGAAGAACATTGAAATTATTACGAGGGTCACTCCAAAAAAAAAAAAAAAAAAAAAAAAATTCCCATTCCTCTCAACTGCCTTACGCCATCTTGGAACAAACTCCTGTATCCCCGCACGGTGAAATTCTGGACCAACCTGTTGGAGCCACAGTTTGGCAGCGTGCACAAGAGAGGCATCATCTTCAAACCTTGTTCCACGAACAGTGTCTTCCAGTTTCCCAAAGAGATGATAGTCACATGGAGCCAGGTCAGGACTGTAAGGCGGGTGTTTCTGTGTTGTCCATCCAAGTTTTGTGATCGCTTCCATGGTTTTTTGACTGACATGTGGCCGTACATTGTCGTGCGGCAGCAGAACATCCTGCTTTTGCCAATGTGGTCGAACACGACTCAGTCGAGCTTGAAGTTTCTTCAGTGTCGTCACATATGCATTAGAATTTATGGTGGTTCCACTTGGCACGATGTCCACAAGCAACAATCCTTCGGAATCGAAGAACACCGTAGCCATAACTCTTCCACCAAAAGGGGTGGTTTTGAATTTTTTTTTTTTTTCTTGCGTGAATTTGCGCGCTGCCACTCCATTGATTGCCTCTTCGTCTCTGGTGAAAAATGATGGAGCCATGTTTCATCACCTGTCACAATTCTTCCAAGAAATTCATCTCCACCGTTCTCGTACTGTTCCAAAAGTTCCCTGCATACAGTTTCTCTTGTTTCTGTGTAAGCCACTGTCAACGTCCTGGGAGCCCACCTGGCACAAACCTTTTTTAACGCCAACACTTTCAGTATTATGCAAACACTTCCTTCCCCTATCCCAACGAAGCGTGACCATTCGTTCACTGTGATGCGTCTGTTAGCAGTCACCGATTCGTTAACTCTCTGCACATTGTCTGGAGTGTGTGCAGTATGAGGCCTGCCGCTGCGAGGACAATCCTCAAAATTGACGTGCCTGCTTTCATCACGTAACCTGCTTGCCCACCGACTAACTGTACTGCGATCGAGAGCAGCATTCCATACACCTTTTCCAACATCTTGTGGATGTTTCCCACTGTCTCATTTTCAAAGCACAGGAACTGTATGACAGCACGTCGCTTCTGACGAACGTCACGTGTAGCAGCCATCTTGAAGACATGCTGTGAGGCGCCACTAGCGGGAACAGGTTGAACTAAGTTTGACAACAAGTGGGAAGGATGCATCTACACACTGTAAAACTTTCACACGTGCAGAATGAAAACTCTATTTTTTTTTCAAAAATTGTGTGCATTTCTTTTGGAATCTCCCTCGTAGAAGGTAATGGTCAACAATGTTAGGTATTGCATTCCTGTTTGAATTTCATATCTGAAAACCAACCCTACATATGGCTCCGAATTTGCAGGTTTTATAGTGCTTGAGAACGAGCAATAATTCCAGGCCATACTTATCAGATCAATTTTCATATAGGGACTTCAGATGTTAACTAAAGGAACGACAACACAGTATTAGGAGGGAACGTCCCATCGTTGTGCGCAGTTAGTGTGGCGAGCTGTCGACAGCCTGAATAACCAGCTTTTGCAGTGCGGACCGCTGCGACGCTCGCAGGAGGTGAGTCAGCGAGGTTCTGGAAGCTGCCGACAGGCATGTGGAGCCACCCCGAGTCCAGCGCCGTGGTCACTTGCCGTAGGATTCTGGATTAAGTATCCATGACTCGTACAGCCCGTGCGAGATGGCCCCACAGATTCACGACTGGGAGGAGTATGGTAGCCAGGAGTACGGCGAACTCACCCTGGTGCTGTTAGAAGCACGCGCGTGCATTGCGAGCTGTGTGACTCGCGACATTGTCCTCCTGGGAAAGAAAACTGCAGGTATAGGTGGGCTTCTTCCAAATCATGAAGCATACTTGCGTCAGTTCATTGTGCCTTTGTAAAACAGTTAAGAACCTTAGGCTAAAAAATGGCTCTGAGCACTATGGGACTCAACATCTTAGGGAACCTTAGACTCCAGGAAGGCATCTGGCCCAGTCGGTATCCCCATAAGATTGTTGTTGTTGTGGTCTTCACTCCTGAGACTGGTTCGATGCAACTCTCCATGCTACTCTATCCTGTGCAAGCTTCTTCATCTACCAGTACCTACTGCAACTTACATCCTTCTGAATCTGCTTAGTGTATTCATTTCTTGGTCTCCCTCTACGATTTTTACCCTCCACGCTGCCCTCCAATGCTAAATTTGTGATCCCTTGATGCCTCAGAACATACCCTACCAACCGATCCCTTCTTCTGGTCAAGTTGTGCCACTAACTCCTCTTCTCCCCTATTCTATTCAATACCTTCTCATTAGTTACGTGATCCACCCATCTAATCTTCAGCATTTTTCGGTAGCACCACATTTGGAAAGTTTCTATTCTCTTCTTGTCCAAACTATTTATCGTCCATGTTTTATTCCCATACATGGCTACACTCCATACAAATGCTTTCAGAAACGACTTCCTGAAACTTAAATCGATACTCGATGTTAAATTCCTCTTCTTCAGAAACGCTTTCCTTGCCATTGCCAGTCTACATTTTATATCCTCTCCGACTATCATCATTTATTTTGCTCCCCAAATAGCAAAACTCCTTTACTACTTTAAGTGTCTCATTACCTAATCTAATTCCCTCAGCATCACCCGACTTAATTCGACTACATTCCATTATCCTTGTTCTGCTTTTGTTGATGTTCATCTTATATCCTCCTTTCAAGACACAATCCATTTCGTACAACTGCTCTTCCAAGTCCTTTGTTGTCTCTGACACAATTACAATGTCATCGGCGAACCTCAAAGTTTTTATTTCTTCTCCATGGATTTGAATGCCTACTCCGAATTTTTCTTTTGTTTCCTTTACTGCTTGCTCAATATACAGATTGAATAACATCGGGGAGAGGCTACAACCCTGTCTCACTCCCTTCCCAACCACTGCCTCCCTTTCATGCCCCTCGACTCTTATAACTGCCATCTGGTTTCTGTACAAATTGTAAATAGCCTTTCGCTCCCTGTATTTTACCCCTGCCACCTCCAGAATTTGAAAGAGACTATTCCAGTCCACATTGTCAAAAGCTTTCTCCAAGTCTACAAATGCTAGAAACGAAGTTTTGCCTTTCCTTAATCTTTCTTCTAAGATAAGTCGTAGGGTCAGTATTGCCTCACGTGTTCCTACATTTCTACGGAATCCAAACTGATCTTCCCCGAGGCCTGCTTCTACCAGTTTTTCCATTCGTCTGTAAAGAATTCGCGTTAGTATTTTGCAGCTGTGACTTATTAATAAGATTATATCTTGACTATGCTACAAATATAGCATAACATCATCTATCAGAGATCATTGGAACAGCGGAAAGTTCCATGGGACTGGAAGAAGGACCAGGTCACAGCAATCTACAAAAAGGGTAGAAAATCAGATGCCCATAATTACCGGCCAGTTTCACTGTCATCGAGTTGTTGGAGAGTCATGGAACAGATTTTATGTTCACACATATCGACCTTTCTAGACTCTTTAGAAGCTCATCTGGAGAAACCAGCACGGTTTTAGGAAACAGCGCTCATGCGAGACACAGCTGGCTCTCTTTGTGCATATATACAACAGGCTCTAGATACCGGCTCCCAGGTTGATGCCATATTTCTCGACTCGAAATTCGTTCGACTCAGTTCCGCACTGTCGCTTGGTGTAGAAAGTGCGCGCTTACGATCTGTCTGATGACATATGCGGTTGGATAGAAACTTTTCTGGCAAGAGAGCAGTATGTCGTCCTCAATGGGGTGACTTCAACAGAAACAAGCGTAACCTCAGGTGTGCCGCAGGGCAGCGTAATAGGTCCGCTGCTTTTTATGATTCACATAAACGATCTGGTTGATGGTATTGACAGCGGCATTAGACTGTTTGCCGATAATGCTGTAGTCTACAGGAAAGTAGTATCACACAAACGTTGTGAACAAATCAATGAGGATTTGCAGAAAATAAATGCGTGGTCTAATGACTGGCAGTTATCTCTTAATATTAGTAAGTGTAACCTGCTGCGTATAACAAGGGGAAAATCCCCGTTAATATACGAGTAAAAAATAAATGATCAGTCTTTAAAAGCGGTAACATCCGTCAAGTATCTGGGTGTGACCATTCGAAACGACATCAAATGGAATGTTTAGATTACGCAAGAAACGGATAAGCCAAACTCTAGACTGGGGTTTATTTGTAGGATCCTGAAGCGATGCAGTCCGTCAAGAAAGGAAATAGCTTACAATACTTCAGTTCGACCAGTCTTACAGTATTTTTCGTCTGTATGGGACCCGTACCAGTTGGGTCTGATTCAAGAGATTTAGAAGGTCCAAAGAAGAGCGACAAAGATTCGTGACTGGTACATTTAGCCATGGCGAGAACATTACAAAACTCGTAGAAATTTTTAAGTGGGATACACTTGCAGACAGACGACGCGCTAAACGGAAGGGGCTGCTCATTAAATTCCGAAATCCGATCTTCACCGAGGGTGTAGAGGATATCTTATTACCACCAACTTTCAAATCGCGCAATGATCACCATTCAAAGATAAGGGAAATAAGAGCTCGTACTGAGGCGTTCAGACAAACGTCTTTCACTCGCGCGATCCACGAGTGTAACAGAGGGGGGCGAGGGGGGGGGGGGCATATGACTGATACGTGTTGTGTTACAAACCGGACACAGCGGGAAGGACCAGGCCCCTTTGCTTTTTTCTTTTATCACTCGTTTATTACATCGGAGAAATACACATTTCAAGACAAAATTTAACTACATGAAATATCGCTCCCAGTAAAGGTTAACATAAGCAGTGACAAAACTTAGTTCTCTGAAGGGTTTCTGCTGGCAACAAATTTTAAGGAGGCAGTGTAAGATTTATATCAATTTAGCTCAAACACGTAGCTAGTGATTGAATCACGACCAAGACATCTAAAAATGGCAAACAACCATCTTTCTCTATCTCCATGGTAAACTATATGTTTTCATGAATGGGATTCATCTGACGTCATCTTTCGC
Organism: Schistocerca nitens; assembly: GCF_023898315.1. Lineage (NCBI taxonomy): Eukaryota > Metazoa > Arthropoda > Insecta > Orthoptera > Acrididae > Schistocerca > Schistocerca nitens. Next base: position 174,055,895 of record NC_064623.1, read on the forward strand.
CCTCCTTCCAAAATTTCATCACTGGTGGGATCCGTTAAAGACGACCTGCGTCTACGTAAATCAGGTGTTTAAAAAATTGCGTGTGAATGCGGCAAATCATATATAGGGCAAACAACACGAACTGTGCAGGAACGCATTGTGGAACACGAACGACATACTCGCCTTCTCCAACCCACCAAGTTCGCAATCGCCGAACATTGTATTTCCACAGACCATTCCATGAATTACGACGACACAAAAATTTTGGCCCATACATCAAACTTTTGGAGTTCGATTAGCAATGAATCTGTGGAAATAAGATTGTCTGACAACGAGACTCTCATCAATCGAGACAACGGTTATCACCTGAACTCTGCTTGGAATCCTGTTATACAGAAACCTCGTAGTCGACGTAGTTATCTGCATAAAGATGGAAATCGACCTAACACCGATACGCCAGGCTTTCACAGTGGAGGGCGCGAGGCGCAGCGCACGGAGCCGTTATGAACGCGCACGGTGAGCAGCGCATGCGCAGTGTCACCTCCTTATGGCTTCAAATAGCTGAGCTCAGCACGTACTCGCCAGTACTACTGCAGTGGCACTCACCTGAAGATGGCCAGAAGAATCTGCGCCGAAATACCGTGGCAGGACGTTACTGATATCCGGCAGTTCTCCGGTGTTTTTATGGAACAATCTGTACGACGGGAAAGCTTTACACATCAATGACTGCCCTGTTTTCCACGGGCCCACTCCGGGACGCTTTATATACCCTCCACTGCTAGTGCTGCCACGAGCCGTCTATTGCACATTGATGTCGAACATAGGCATTGGTCACATTATTTTGAGGGGGCGGTGTAGGTTCAATCACCAAATTCCCACATGAGTTAAACATATCATGATGATGAGGTCCCATACTCCGAGGAGCGTAGGGGGACGTTGATGGAGACCCGCACCGCCGCCTGGGCGAGGTCCTAGCGGTGGAGGTTTGCCGTTGCCTTCCTCCGACCGTCATGGGGATGAATGATGAAGATGAAGACGACACAATAACACCCACTCATCTCGAGGCACGGAAAATCCCTGACCCGCCGGGAATCGAACCTGGTTCCCTGTCCGCGGGAAGCGTGAACGCTACCTCAAGACCACGAGCTGCGGACAGGTTAAATATATAGGACGACACAATTCGTTCAGTTATCGAAATAATTCCTTCGCTCAAAAATAGTCTTTAAGCCCAAAGCTTAAGTAACATCTGCCTCCTTAGAGATACAAAAGTTTCGGAACGAAAGAGTGTTAGCAGACGCAAACGACTCAGACATAACAATTTATTCTGCTAACGAACACTTACTGTGACCCACACCTTACAAACAGAGTACTGTCATGAGACATTACATCATTTACCGCCAGAATTTCACAGTAATTTTGTATGCAAAATAGACTTTGTGGCGACAGGCTCTCTTCATTAAATGGGCTAGTCATGTTGCGCTACAGTCTTAGCATGGGACGATGAGTCTGTGAAGTCGCTATATACGTATTTGAAATGTAAATAATAAGCATTGTGGCGTAAGAAAAGATTAGTCAGTCCGTCTACCTTTCCAAAATGGAATTATAATGTTAGTTGTTTATGAGAAAATAGTGTTATGTTCCGTGCAAGAACGGGAAACGTTTAGCAGCACGTGACGAAATTATGTGGGTTCTGCAGATGGTTTTCGGAGCTCAAGGAAAATTTTCAGTATATGCAGGAGAGCAATTTGACGATTCCACGGAGAAGTACAGAACAGAGACTCCTTGACATCAGAAGACGGTCTGTATTTCCAGATGACTGTCACCTGGTCACCGATTACCAGTTGAAAGTTGGCTAACAGTTTCGAGAGGCAAGAAAACATTTATTTTCGGTATATCTGACACACACAATGGTTATGGTTACTACAAACCACACCACAAGTTGGGAAACGGGGCCAAATCTCTAGTAGTTTACTGTCGAGTTGAGACTTACACAAATGTTTTACTCGTATCTTACAGAAGCTATCAGTACGGCAATAAACTACCTTTTAAAACACGCCGCTAACGCCAGTCAAAGTAATTTATAGCAATACAAAAATTTAAACAAATTTAAAGAACATTAGTAAACAGGCTACTAAAATAAATACAGAGCTTTGTTAATAAAGTACGGTGAGGTAGTGAAGCTACCAACACCGCCATTAAAAAAACACACGATTAATGGCAATAAAAGGAATTTACAAACTTGGAGGAATTTAAAAAGTTTTTAAACAAAAGTGTCCTGGAATATCATTAGAACATGACAGATATGACGGACCCGTGTAAGGCGGCGACAAATCACCCACTCAGGGATGCTCAGGCTAGGCAGAATACTGACCAATTTAAATACGCCCGTAAACACAATTGCCACTCTCAGGCTGGTCACTGCACCGACTTTTAGCCAGCGAAAACTTGTTATAAGATGGCTTAACTTGCTGACAGAATTAGAGCTGACCTCGTGCAAGGAAACATTACACCACACAGTCCCGAATGAGAGACCACATGATCAACCAACAAGAAGAATGAATTTACTCATAACCCACGACAGAATGGCGAAAAAATTAAACTGCGAAATCTACACCTCCCATCGGACAGTAACGAGAGGAGGAGGAAAGATCACTGTCTTCAATTACACCGGTGCCAGGGACAGGAAACCCGGTCGCCGGAAGCCACAAGGCAGAAGAGACGCTGGTTACACATAATTATTGCTTAATGATTAAACCTTCGACTAACTTAATTTGCAATTACGCTCGGTCAGGCAGTACACGACCTCCGATGGCAAGGATCCACACATCCGACCGCGCACGCGTCGCCAGTGTACCCGACACGCCAGGGTCACGTGACAACACGCTCTGTCACCGGAGTTCACGTCTTCTCTGCAACGTTGACGGGTAGTGACCGCTCCTTCACGTTAGGTGTCTCCTTTTAAACTCCATTCAGAATAAAGGATGACAGCCAGAAACAGTTGCAGGATAGAATTTTTTTATTAAAACTCTTGACCACGGTTTCGGTACATATAAACATACCTTCATCAGAAGTAAAACTTCCTGAACAGAAAGACACATTCATTAGAAAAGCCATATCAACGAAAGATTTTTTTTTTTTTTTTTTTTTTTTCCTTTATTGTATTTCAATTCCCCATCGGGGCGGGCTGGCAGCAGCATAGGCGCTGCTCTTCAGCCGAAAGACATAGAACAAAACAACAGAAGACAGTTAAAAACAGCAAAGGAGAGAATAAGGTGAACATAGATATAAAAAAGGGGAACATCATGGAAGGCAAAAAAAAAAAAAAAAAAAAAAAAAAAAAAAAAAACGGGGAGACTAAAATGGAGATAAAAAACTGTTTAAAAGTAGCACACACAAAAAGCCACACACTGCGACGGTTAAAAGAACACGAGGCACAGTATGACTGGAGCATAAAGTTAGCGACGTAAGGCATAGCACATAATGTAACACTGACGGCGAACCTCAAGGCAGGACACAATTAAAATCACACCTCTTGACGCACACGAGAAACAGCACTAAACAACACTGATGTGGCACACTGATGAAGAGCAACACAGAGGATCTGCCAGGCGCTAGGAGATGAGGGAGACCTGAAGAAGGGAGGGAGGGGAACAGATGGGGGAGGTGACCGGGGGGCGCGTGGAAGAGGGCCAGGGAGGAAGGGATGTGGGAAGGAGAGACGCAAGTATGGGGTGCAGGGTCTCAGGGGAGGGGTGGACAGAGGAAAATCCGCTCTGGGAGAAGGAGGAAAGAGGGAAAGGGGCCCTGGGGAGGGGGGGGGACAAGGCCAGGTTATAGTTGGAAGGAAGGGTAGATGTCACGGCGAAGTTCGTCATCCGGGAGGGGGAGGCGTTGGAAATTGCCCTGATGAAGGAGATGGAGGGTATGGAGGTGGAGAGAGGGAGGGATACAGCGATAGAGGCGCGGCAACGGGCGGGGGGTGGAGAGGAAGGAGGAAACCAGAGGGTGGGGGGGATCAAGCCTGCGAACAATGTAAAGGATGCGGAGATGTTGGAGGAACAGGAGGAGGTGGGGGAAGGGGATCAGTTCATACAGGAGCCGTGTGGGGGAAGGAAGGCGGATACGGAAGGCAAGGCGGAGCGCATGGCGTTCAAGGATTTGGAGGGCCTTGTAAAAGCGGGTGGGGGCGGAGATCCAGGCAACGCTGGCATAACAGAGGATAGGACGGATGAGGGATTTGTAGGTGTGGAGGATGGTAGAAGGATGCAAGCCCCATGTCCGGCCAGACAGGAGTTTCAGAAGGCGGAGGCGGGAATGGGCTTTCTGCTGGATGGTCAGGAGATGAGGGGTCCAGGTGAGGTGGCGGTCAAGGGTGAGGCCAAGGTATTTCAGGGTGGGGGTGAGTTGGATAGGACGACCATAAAGGGTGAGGTAGAAATCATGGAGGCGGAAGGAGCGAGTGGTGCGGCCTATGATGATTGCCTGGGTTTTGGAGGGGTTGAGACGGAGGAACCACTGGTTACACCAAGTGGTGAACTGGTTAAGGTGGGTTTGGAGGGTACGTTGAGACCGTTGAAGGGTAGGATAGAGAGCCAGGAAGGCGGTGTCATCAGCATACTGGAGAAGGTGGACTGGTGGGGGTGGCTTGGGCATATCAGCTGTATACAAGAGATAAAGGAGAGGGGAGAGGACAGAACCCTGGGGGACGCCAGCCGTGGGATAAAAGATGCGGGAGTTGGTGTTGTGGAGGGTGACATAGGAAGGACGGTGCGAGAGGAAGGAAGCGACCAGACGGACAAAATTGATAGGCAGGGCGTAGGTTTGGAGTTTAAAGAGGAGACCGGGATGCCATACACGGTCATAGGCATTTTGGAGGTCAAGGGAAACAAAAATGGCGGAGCGACGGGAGTTGAGCTGGAGGGACAGAAGGTGAACAAGGTTGAGGAGTTGGTCGTCAGCAGAGAAGGAGGGTCGGAAGCCACACTGGGTAAGGGGGAGGAGGTGGTGTTGAGCAAGGTGCTGATGGATACGGCAGGAGAGGATGGATTCAAAGACCTTACTGAAGACGGAGGTGAGGCAGATGGGACGATAGGAAGAGGCGGCAGAAGGGGGTTTGTTGGGTTTGAGGAATAAGAGGACGCGGGAGGTCTTCCACAGGTCAGGGTAGAAGCCAGTAGAGAGGACGACATTATAGAGATGGGCGAGGACAGTCAGGAAGGAATAGGGGCTTTCGCGAAGGTGACGGTAGGTGACACAGTCGTGACCAGGGGCCGTGTTACGTTTGGACCGGAGGATAAGTTTAATGTCTTGTGCTGTGATGGGAGTGTTTATGTCTGAGGGGGGCAACTGCCCCAAGTACTGGAGACTAGGAGCAAGAGGAGCGACCGAGGTATCAGCACGTTCCATGACCGTGGGGAAAAGAGAATAATCAAAGTGGGGATCATCGGGGATGGAGAAGACCTCGGAAAGGTGGGAAGCGAAGTGGTTGGCCTTACTGAGGTTGTCAGGAAGGGGGCGATCGTTATGGAGAAGGGGGTAGTGGGGAGCGGAAAGGGAACCAGTAAGACGATGGAAGGCGGACCAGTACTTGGAGGAGTTGATAGGGAGGGTGGCGTTGAGTCGTGTGCAGGTCTGGCGCCAGTCTCGGCGTTTCGTTGCTGTAATAAGGTTCCGTACGTGTCGCTGTAGTTGCCGGTGGCGTTGGAGTGTATCCCTGTCACGAGTGCGCAGGAAGGAGCGATAGAGGCGGCGGGATTCACGGAGGAGGAGGACAGCCCGCGGAGGGAGAGTGGGACGGTGTGGGTGGATGGTTTTAGTAGGAACATGGGCCTCCACGGCGTCAGTAATTACCTGCTGAAGGAAGGACGAGGCGTGGTTGATGTCGTCAGGATGGTGATAGGTAAGAGGGTGGCTTTCGACCTGGGCGGAGATGGAGTCCCGGTAGGCATCCCAGTTGGCACGGCGATAGTCATGGACGACCTTGGGAGGGGGTGCAGGGTGCGGAGCCGGAGGGGGGCGGTTTGCAGATGCGATGGTGAGAAGGACAGGGAGGTGATCGCTACCTGTGGGGTCAAGGACGGCGACAGTGATACGCCCAAGGAGGTTGGCGGAGGCAATGACAACATCGGGGGTGGTGTTACTTTCAGGTCGGGTGTGCTGGGGAAGAGGAACTAGGTCACCTTGAAGTGTGGAGAGGAACTGATGCCACCGCCGAAGGGCAGCAGGAGTGCGGCTATGGATGTTGAGGTCGGCGGCAATCACATAGGTGGAGAAGGTGTGGTCAATGTGTGAGATGAAGTCATAAGGAAGAGGAGCAGTGGGGCGGACATAGATGGTGGCACAGGTAATGGTGAGGGAGGGGAAGAAGACGCTAAGGATAAGGTGTTCAGTGGGGTCATTGAGGAGAGGTTGTGGCCGGACAGGGATATGCTTAAGGTGACCAATCGCGACTCCACCCTGCGCACGAGGACCAGGAGCGTCAGTGCGGTGGAGGATATAGGGGGAGGTGCGGATAGAATGGTGGGGCTGGAGAAAGGTTTCGTTCAAGAGGAAGGTGTCGACCTGGTGGTGGGAGAGGGTGTGCATGAGGAGGTATTTGTTGGAGCGGAAGGAGCGAATGTTCTGGAAGAGGATGCGAGACTCGTGCCGCGCCATGACGGGAAGGAGGGGGGGAAGAGAGGGAAGGGAAGAGACTTAAACTAGGGTGTCGAGGCGGGTGAAGGTGAAGTGGGCTTGGTTGTGGGAGTAAGTGGCGAAGGCGTTCAGGTGGAAAACAGAGCGAGCAGCAAGGGATATTTGTTGGAAGGTGTGGGGGCGCTGAAAAGGGTGAATGTTTTGGAGGACAACGGTAATGAACCGGATGATGTCCTCGGCCGTGGGGGGTGGACGGAGGGAATTGTTGGGATGGACAGGGGGATCGACGGGACGAACTGGGACCGTAAGTTCAGGGGTGGCTGGAGGGGGTTTAGCTTTACATTTGTGGGAGTATGTGGGATGGGGGCCATTGCAGGTATTACAGGAAGGAGGAGCAGCGAGGTTGGGGCAGTTTTTAAGAAAGTGGGAGGCCTTGCAATGGGGACAGGTGGGGGGGTTTTTGCAGTTGGGAGTCAGGTGGTCATTGTACATCAGGCACCGCTGGCAACGGTAGGATTGGGGAGGGGATTTGGAGGATTCAACAGGGTGGCGACGGTGGTATATCAGGGCACCCTGGGTGAGGAGATGGTCTATGGATGGGGCGGATTCAGAGAATACCCGCATGAGGTAGGTGGGACCAGAGGCATTGTGGATACGGCGGGCAGAGCGGATTTCCAAGTCCGGGTGGGAGTTCAGTTCTACCAACACTTCATCCTCTGTGATCACCGGGCTGAGCTTGGTGATCACAGCGGTGTAGGTGGGGGGGGCGTCGGGGAGGCTGGGGCTGACGAGGAGTGGAAGCGGAAAGGAAGGGTGTCAGAGAGGCGTGGGGGCCAAACATAACTCGTGGGAGTTTTCGCAGGAGGTCTGTGTGAAAGGATGGGGACGGGGACTTGATAAGGACTGAGTCCCTGCGGGGAATGAGTTGGGAAATGGGAGCACCAGGTAAGTACTTTCGTATTTCCTTGGTGAGGGTACGAGCGTCGAGGAACTTAGGATCGGGAGTTGACAGGACGAAGGTGTGGAGGGTGGGGGCCAAGGTATGGGTGGCAGGAGGAGGGGTGGTGTCCATGGTGACGGCAGGGGGAGGGGGAGGGGGAGGTGGTGTTGATTTTTTGTGGGAAGTCTCGGGAGCAGAGTCGGTAAGGACGCGCTTTTGGGGTTTTTTGGAGACTGGAGGCTGGGAGGAGGGGAGAGGGACGGGGAGGAGAGGGAGGTGGCGGGTGGCAGATCCCTGTGGCGTAGCGGAGGCACCGGGAGAAGCAGCTGGTTCAGTGGTGGCGATGGTGGCTCGGCGCGACGTGATGCGTGCGGGAGATGCAGAAGACGAAGCGACGGGGTCGGTGAGAGAGGGGAAGCCAACGGCCTGAGGGGCGGCAGCAGAGGCGGCAACAGAGGCGTACGTGAGGGCGGGGGTAGGAGTGGGAGCTGTTGAGGGTGTGGAAGCTGGAGGAAGGGTGTAGAGGTGTGGGTATACAGCAGGGGAGGAGATAGGGGGATGTGTGAGCGGGGGAAGGGAAGGGGAGGCGGAAGGAGGGAGGCCAGGGGCGGCACTCCAGGAAGTGACTGTGGGAGAAGGGGAGGGGGAGGTGTAGATGACGGTGGAGGTGGGAGTACTCATTGCAGACGAACGGCGACGGACAGACGGACGTGCAGCAGGCAGCGGCGGCGTCAGCGTCGGCGTCGGCGATGGTCGGCGGCGAACAGCAGGCGGCGGCGGCGGCGGCGGCGGCGGCGGCGGCGGCGGCGGTTACGACGACGGCGATGGACAGCGAGCAGGCAGGCAGTTACGACGACGGCGATGGACAGCGAGCAGGCAGGCAGGCAGGCAGGCAGGCAGGCGGACGGACGGACGGACGGACGGACGAACGAACGAACGAACGAACGAACAGCGACAGCAACAAGCGGCGGGCACACAGACAAACACACACAATCTTCGAAGACGGAGATTCCACCCTGAGAGTAGCCCAGGCTTTGCAATCTGACGCTTTCGAAGGAGGGGATCCAACCCTCTAGATGTCAACGAAAGATTTTTTTTTTTTTTTTTTTTTTTTTCCTTTATTGTATTTCAATTCCCCATCGGGGCGGGCTGGCAGCAGCATAGGCGCTGCTCTTCAGCCGAAAGACATAGAACAAAACAACAGAAGACAGTTAAAAACAGCAAAGGAGAGAATAAGGTGAACATAGATATAAAAAAGGGGAACATCATGGAAGGCAAAAAAAAAAAAAAAAAAAAAAAAAAAAAAACGGGGAGACTAAAATGGAGATAAAAAACTGTTTAAAAGTAGCACACACAAAAAGCCACACACTGCGACGGTTAAAAGAACACGAGGCACAGTATGACTGGAGCATAAAGTTAGCGACGTAAGGCATAGCACATAATGTAACACTGACGGCGAACCTCAAGGCAGGACACAATTAAAATCACACCTCTTGACGCACACGAGAAACAGCACTAAACAACACTGATGTGGCACACTGATGAAGAGCAACACAGAGGATCTGCCAGGCGCTAGGAGATGAGGGAGACCTGAAGAAGGGAGGGAGGGGAACAGATGGGGGAGGTGACCGGGGGGCGCGTGGAAGAGGGCCAGGGAGGAAGGGATGTGGGAAGGAGAGACGCAAGTATGGGGTGCAGGGTCTCAGGGGAGGGGTGGACAGAGGAAAATCCGCTCTGGGAGAAGGAGGAAAGAGGGAAAGGGGCCCTGGGGAGGGGGGGGGACAAGGCCAGGTTATAGTTGGAAGGAAGGGTAGATGTCACGGCGAAGTTCGTCATCCGGGAGGGGGAGGCGTTGGAAATTGCCCTGATGAAGGAGATGGAGGGTATGGAGGTGGAGAGAGGGAGGGATACAGCGATAGAGGCGCGGCAACGGGCGGGGGGTGGAGAGGAAGGAGGAAACCAGAGGGTGGGGGGGATCAAGCCTGCGAACAATGTAAAGGATGCGGAGATGTTGGAGGAACAGGAGGAGGTGGGGGAAGGGGATCAGTTCATACAGGAGCCGTGTGGGGGAAGGAAGGCGGATACGGAAGGCAAGGCGGAGCGCATGGCGTTCAAGGATTTGGAGGGCCTTGTAAAAGCGGGTGGGGGCGGAGATCCAGGCAACGCTGGCATAACAGAGGATAGGACGGATGAGGGATTTGTAGGTGTGGAGGATGGTAGAAGGATGCAAGCCCCATGTCCGGCCAGACAGGAGTTTCAGAAGGCGGAGGCGGGAATGGGCTTTCTGCTGGATGGTCAGGAGATGAGGGGTCCAGGTGAGGTGGCGGTCAAGGGTGAGGCCAAGGTATTTCAGGGTGGGGGGAGTTGGATAGGACGACCATAAAGGGTGAGGTAGAAATCATGGAGGCGGAAGGAGCGAGTGGTGCGGCCTATGATGATTGCCTGGGTTTTGGAGGGGTTGAGACGGAGGAACCACTGGTTACACCAAGTGGTGAACTGGTTAAGGTGGGTTTGGAGGGTACGTTGAGACCGTTGAAGGGTAGGATAGAGAGCCAGGAAGGCGGTGTCATCAGCATACTGGAGAAGGTGGACTGGTGGGGGTGGCTTGGGCATATCAGCTGTATACAAGAGATAAAGGAGAGGGGAGAGGACAGAACCCTGGGGGACGCCAGCCGTGGGATAAAAGATGCGGGAGTTGGTGTTGTGGAGGGTGACATAGGAAGGACGGTGCGAGAGGAAGGAAGCGACCAGACGGACAAAATTGATAGGCAGGGCGTAGGTTTGGAGTTTAAAGAGGAGACCGGGATGCCATACACGGTCATAGGCATTTTGGAGGTCAAGGGAAACAAAAATGGCGGAGCGACGGGAGTTGAGCTGGAGGGACAGAAGGTGAACAAGGTTGAGGAGTTGGTCGTCAGCAGAGAAGGAGGGTCGGAAGCCACACTGGGTAAGGGGGAGGAGGTGGTGTTGAGCAAGGTGCTGATGGATACGGCAGGAGAGGATGGATTCAAAGACCTTACTGAAGACGGAGGTGAGGCAGATGGGACGATAGGAAGAGGCGGCAGAAGGGGGTTTGTTGGGTTTGAGGAATAAGAGGACGCGGGAGGTCTTCCACAGGTCAGGGTAGAAGCCAGTAGAGAGGACGACATTATAGAGATGGGCGAGGACAGTCAGGAAGGAATAGGGGCTTTCGCGAAGGTGACGGTAGGTGACACAGTCGTGACCAGGGGCCGTGTTACGTTTGGACCGGAGGATAAGTTTAATGTCTTGTGCTGTGATGGGAGTGTTTATGTCTGAGGGGGGCAACTGCCCCAAGTACTGGAGACTAGGAGCAAGAGGAGCGACCGAGGTATCAGCACGTTCCATGACCGTGGGGAAAAGAGAATAATCAAAGTGGGGATCATCGGGGATGGAGAAGACCTCGGAAAGGTGGGAAGCGAAGTGGTTGGCCTTACTGAGGTTGTCAGGAAGGGGGCGATCGTTATGGAGAAGGGGGTAGTGGGGAGCGGAAAGGGAACCAGTAAGACGATGGAAGGCGGACCAGTACTTGGAGGAGTTGATAGGGAGGGTGGCGTTGAGTCGTGTGCAGGTCTGGCGCCAGTCTCGGCGTTTCGTTGCTGTAATAAGGTTCCGTACGTGTCGCTGTAGTTGCCGGTGGCGTTGGAGTGTATCCCTGTCACGAGTGCGCAGGAAGGAGCGATAGAGGCGGCGGGATTCACGGAGGAGGAGGACAGCCCGCGGAGGGAGAGTGGGACGGTGTGGGTGGATGGTTTTAGTAGGAACATGGGCCTCCACGGCGTCAGTAATTACCTGCTGAAGGAAGGACGAGGCGTGGTTGATGTCGTCAGGATGGTGATAGGTAAGAGGGTGGCTTTCGACCTGGGCGGAGATGGAGTCCCGGTAGGCATCCCAGTTGGCACGGCGATAGTCATGGACGACCTTGGGAGGGGGTGCAGGGTGCGGAGCCGGAGGGGGGCGGTTTGCAGATGCGATGGTGAGAAGGACAGGGAGGTGATCGCTACCTGTGGGGTCAAGGACGGCGACAGTGATACGCCCAAGGAGGTTGGCGGAGGCAATGACAACATCGGGGGTGGTGTTACTTTCAGGTCGGGTGTGCTGGGGAAGAGGAACTAGGTCACCTTGAAGTGTGGAGAGGAACTGATGCCACCGCCGAAGGGCAGCAGGAGTGCGGCTATGGATGTTGATCAACGAAAGAGAGAAACAGAAGCTTAAGTAACAGTGAAATTACTAAAGTAATACAGGCACAAAATCTTTAGTACTTACTAAAATTACATCATGCCATGGAGAATAATAAAATAATTATGCCAAAGGCGTCGTCAGTAATTTAAAGCATCATCTCCATTTATCCGACATGTGTAATGGGCACAAGATCATAGCGAACAGTTTAACATCGTTGCTTCGCCTATGAACTATTGAGACACGAGTGTGAAAGCACTAAGGCAGACTGTTTCGCCGCGAGAGGGCACTTGCATGTGCAAGACTCGCGTATATTAAAATCCATAAATACATACATAAGCGCATCAAAAAATATAAAGGTTGTGTTAATTCAAACTCTGTCTTAATAATAAAACGTATCAGGCCAATTAAAGACACTTATGTAAAATAAAAATATAGAACCAAATTTGCCTGTGTCCTAGTGTCAGACGGATAAAGCATGAGCTTGGGAGATCTAACGAGAGAGGGCACAAGTGTAATGCGCGAGAGTCTCGCGTAACGTAGGCATCAAATACATACTAGCGAAACAACCAAAATGTTAAAATAAAATGAAACCATCTGTCATTATGAATAAAACAGAGTTTGAATTAACACAACCTTTATATTTTTTGATGCGCTTATGTATGTATTTATGGATTTTAATATACGCGAGTCTTGCACATGCAAGTGCCCTCTCGCGGCGAAACAGTCTGCCTTAGTGCTTTCACACTCGTGTCTCAATAGTTCATAGGCGAAGCAACGATGTTAAACTGTTCGCTATGATCTTGTGCCCATTACACATGTCGGATAAATGGAGATGATGCTTTAAATTACTGACGACGCCTTTGGCATAATTATTTTATTATTCTCCATGGCATGATGTAATTTTAGTAAGTACTAAAGATTTTGTGCCTGTATTACTTTAGTAATTTCACTGTTACTTAAGCTTCTGTTTCTCACTTTCGTTGATATGGCTTTTCTAATGAATGTGTCTTTCTGTTCAGGAAGTTTTACTTCTGATGAAGGTATGTTTATATGTACCGAAACCGTGGTCAAGAGTTTTAATAAAAAAATTCTATCCTGCAACTGTTTCTGGCTGTCATCCTTTATTCTGAAGAATTTTAACAGTTGCTGCTGCAGCCATGTTTAAAATCTTGAACTCCATTGTTGAAACGGAGGACTTAAAGGAGCTTGTTAACGTCCCACCAAGGCGATATGAACAGCAACTACTCGCGGGGCGATTCTGTATACAACCAACCCGTGGGGAGCTCTTCCGTCAACTCGACTCCCTCCTTACACACAACCGACATACATCACGTGGCGACTCGGTACAACCGACCACGCCTGCTTCTCGCTGGAGAGCCACACTGCCCTCCCGTGTCCACCACACTCTCCGCGTGCCACGCCCCTACTTCTGCGCCACCACACGAGGTTACAACCAGTTAAAGATCTCACTTCCCCTATAGCAGTTTCCCGGAAGCAAAAAAAGCAGGTATCGATAGCGTAGGGAAAAGACAACCATGAAGACACTTAATGACAGACAACATATCAGACAAACATGTCAGGGGAAGCAAAGGAAAACCAATGCAATCTAAACACCAGGTGTAGCACGAGTCGATACACAGCTCAATATCATATAATTACTGATCGGATTTAGTAATGTAAAATATCGTCATAATCTGTTCACTAAGAGTTGTTTTCATATCGTGAATTCTTAAACATCACAATACAAGTACACTCTAACAAGGGGAGGCCGCCAGTTGTGAAATTCAGATTCGATTCATACTGCGCATAATAAAAGCTCATGGCCAGAGGTGTAATGTGGCAAAGCACCAAGATGCACTTCTCAGCCGTTGTCGAGAAAAGCGACAGTTGAAAGAAACCGTTGCCGTGAAATACTCTCTACGTCGTGGCGCAACGGTTGGTGAAGGCGGATCGCTCTCCAATTGTACCGCCTCCATTTTTCCGTTTGTTTAACAGGGTGTACCAAAGCTCTCCCGTCCGCACTGATTTTCGACGACGTTATAAGTTGCGCTAGGGACCGCATCTACCTTCTTTCGAAGTTAGCAGGCAACTACGCTGTTATGCGGCGGCTCGTTTCGGCCCATTCAACATCTGTCCTTCAAGTGTAACGAGCGAGTAACGGAGTTTATATTTGATACCTGCCACAGCAAATTTGTGTTCGTGGGGTCTCTATTGTAATTCGAACGTTTGACTTACGCTATACGTATTCGTTTCGGAATATCGTTTCTACGTCTTCCGTTAACTATACGTGGTTAACATTATGAAGACAATTAATAACATTTGTGAAATACAACTTTGTTTGCGGAAAACATAATGATGTTCGAAGTCGCCAGTTTTTCCACGACAAACGACTTTCAACAACTTATTATATGCATAATTGTTGCAAATATATATATATATATATATATATATATATATATATATATATTACAAAAAACAAATACTAAAAAAAAAAGTTTGCATGGCCTGAGATTCGATCCAATGACCTTCGGATTACAAACCCGAGCGCTTACCACTACACCACGACGCTGTAAATAATTGTTAATCGTAGAGAGTATTTCACGGCAACGGTTTCTTTTAAATGTCGATTTTCTCGACAACGGTTGAGAAGTGCATCTTGGTGCTTTGCGACATTACACCTTTGGCCATGAGCTTTTATTATGCGCAGTATGAATCGAATCTGAATTTCACAATTGGCGGCCTCCCCTTGTAAGACAAAAAAATGATGCATCACGAAGGATGTAAATCGGTAGATGTGAAATACATATATAGGCAAACAAATGTTTACAATCAATAAAATTCTTCTGGGTATGCGACTTCATTGTTAATGAGTAAAATTGTCGGGTGATTCTGCCACTGTTGCAAGTGACCTCCTTCAGCGTGTTTTTGCTGAAAGATCATTTGCAACAATGGCCTAAACCCCGGAGAATTTTACTCATTTACAATGTGGCCCAAATATTCAGAGTAATTTTATTGACAGTGGCAGTAGCTGCTGTAGCCTAATCATCCGAATGACTACAATTTCAGAAAAATTGTTGAGCCATGGCCGGCTCGCGTTGGGGTCATTCCTTCTTCGGCAGTTTGTCACAATCGAGTGGCGCCTTATTTCTCCCTGAGTTGCTGACGTGCCTCCGTCAGTGGCAGCAGCAGCGCTTATCGATACTAGTGCGGCTGTACCATCTTTGGTGTGGCCGCTGTATTTCCGTGTGGTGGTGTGCGTGAGGCAGTCGGTCGGCTGGGACGGAGCAGCGAGGAAGCCTCCGTGGCAGTGTCTGGCCAGGACCTCTGGCGGCGTTCACGCGCGGTCGGATTGTGAGGCGCTAGCTGCGACAGCTGCAAAGTTCGTTGTCCACCGAACCTGGACACCAAAGTTGAGTGATCAGTTAAGGGGCTCCGGAACGCCCTATACTTGCAATGTTAAAATAACGCTTATAAATTACATTTTTCCTCACAAAGTATTTGAGGTAGGAAGTTGAACTTTTTACAGATTATTTATTGGAATATGGGATACAACTTAACACAGGGATTTTACAAAATTTTAGTTCAGTTATTAAAGATGATTTTTTTTCAATTGTAATGAAAATTCACAACATTTTTTTGCAATTTTTTATTTATATATTCAAAAATATACAGTTTTTTGGAAAAAGGCTGTGTTAAATTATGCAGAAGGTACTGTGTAACATTTACTGAAAGTTTGAAACAAATATGTTTGGAAGATCCTTAGAAAACATGTAATTAGTATGAGAAAATAAAAGTTTTGGGAATCGAGCGACAAAGATTGGATTAACTTTTTAGTGCATTCCAGGTTCATAGGATGGATTATCTTCATCCTCTGCAAACTCCTCCTCCAGCTTCCTCTTGTTCCTCCTCCTGTTTACTCTTGCTTGTATTTCTAGACTCTTTACAGCCCTGTCTGCAGCCCGAAGGCGTTCCTTGTCTAAAGCAAGCATAGCTCGTACCATGTTAGAACCTATCTTCATTCCCATATTTCTAAATACCTTGCACCTTACAATGTTGCCATCATTGAAAGTCGCAACAGCATCATACACACCAAAGTGAAGTGTTTCTATTCCAACAAATACAGTCTTGGGGATTCTCGACCATATAACACTATTTACACTTTCATTGGGGTTTTGAGTTTTTCCGTGAATACACTTTTTCAACAGTTCAGGTACTGCTAAGTCTCTGAAAATAGGTTTTATCACCTCCATTATTGCATGAGGCAGACTATGCTTATGAGTGTACACTTCACCAGTTAACAATCCTTTGTTATATTTACACCAACTGTCTCCTTCTTTGGGACACAAGCTATGTTGTGGATTTTCATCGTCTTTATTGTTTACAGTAATAACACATACCTTTGGCTTTCCAACATTTCTCCTTTTCTTAAAATCCTTCAGAGGATTTCTAATAACTTTACTTTTACTCATTATTATACTTCAACAAAACAGAGACTCAAGAAACAGAATTAATTACGAATATTTTCGAGATAACGACAGAGTAAATAAACACGAAACAATCGACAATCACACCAGCGATATATATTGAACCATCACAGGTTAGCCACAACACATACTTTATCTCACATCACTAAAATGTACCTGATGAACACGGACGTTAATAATAACACCATTTGACAGCAGTTTAACAGCGCCACAGTGGGTCACGCCCATGTAGAACACATTTCAAAAAAAATTTAAAAATAATTGTAGTCTTCGGAATTGAATAAATTATATATCTATTGAAAGGTAATAGTCTGCAGATTCAGAAAACGCAAAAAAGTAAAAATTGAACTTTTCATGATTTTGAGCCTTTCCGGAGCCCCTTAACCCGTTATGAAACCTCAACTGCTATGACATGTCTTCGCCCGTTGTCAGTTGTTGCTTCCTGTGCCGTTTCAGCTAGCAGCAACGTATGATGTGTTCGAGTTGGCGAAATTTTGCAGTCGTCTTCCTGTGTGATCATTAACTGTCAGATTGGTTGTTACTTACCAGTGAAGTGAACCAGCAGTATCTTCAGCCTTGTGGCCGTTAACGCCCCAGTTACCGGCCCTGGTCGTTAGCATCTTTTTCCGGCAGTGTGTTTTTCTTCGCCATGTTGATGCTGTCCGGCATGGCGTGTAGTTCGACAGTCTTTTAGTTGTTTTTTGTTCGTATTTTTTCTCAAGAGTAGTCATTATGCCTTGCCTGTTCTGGACGCCAATTTTGAAGACGCAATGCTGCTGGTATCATCGTCCTTGGTTGATACTTTCTGTTTTCGTACCGTTGGTCGGGCGGAAGGGAATTGATTAGGTTGTTGGTCAGTCTTTCAGCCATTCCTGGGTCGGGTTGCCATCCGATTATTTAACCTTACTCTTGGCTGCCTGTCTCACCTCACCTTACGTTAGTGCTACCTCCAAAGGCCGACCCTTGGAACACTTCTGAGCACCACTGTTCTGTTGGTTTTAAATTGTGATTTTCGTTTTAGTCTCAAGTACTGTGCGAGGCCTTCATGTGTCTATTAATTTAGTTTGTTTTAACTTTAAAATAACGCCTTCTGCCTACTTAAATTAAAATTTGAAAAAAATGGTTCAAATGGCTCTGAGCACTATGCGACTTAACATCTGAGGTCATCAGCCACCTAGAACTTAGAACTACTTAAACCTAACTAACCTAAGGACATCACACACATCCATGCCCGAGGCAAGATTCGAACCTGCGACCGTAGCGGTCACGAGGTTCCAGACCGTAACGCCTAGAACCGCTCGGCCTACCAGTGCCGGTTTAAATTTGAAGATTGTTTGTTTAAAAACTAAATTTTGAAAGTTTGTTCTATCTGAAATTCTAGTTATCCAGGACTTAAGCCCTGAGTTGTTCGATACCCAGTGTGTGGCCTTCAGCCGAGTCTTTAAGTGAAATATTTTTTTTTTTAAAGTAAGGCCTTCAGCCTTGTGTATTCTTCAAAACAATTTTTTTAAAACTTGTATTCAGTCCTTCAGCCACCCTTCTTTTGGTGTGGTTTAGGGTCTTCAGCCGAGGAGGTATCTCAAGTTTTCTTAACTAGGCCTTCAGCCACATTGTTCTATTTTCATCCTTTTAAGGCAATGTGTAACTAAGCGATTCCTAGGAAAATAAAAGTTTGTGTGTTTTGTGCAACTGACAGTAACTAGGCCTTCAGCCGTATTGTTTTATTTTCATCCTTTTAAGGCAATGTGTAATTAAGTGATTCCTAGGAAAATAAAAGTTTGTGTGTTTTGTGCAACTGACAGTAACTAGCCCTTCAGCCATATTACTTTATTTTCATCCTTTTAAGGCAATGTGTAATTAAGTGATACCTAGGAAAATAAAAGTTTGTGTTTTTTGTGCAACTGACAGTAACTAAGCTTTCAGCCATATTGTTTTATTTTCATCCTTTTAAGACAATGTGTAATCAAGTGATTCCTAGGCAAATAAAAGTTTGTGTGTTTTGTGCAACTGACAGTAGCTAGGCCTACAGCCATATTGTTTCATTTTCATCCTTTTAAGGCAATGTGTAATTAAGTGATTCCTAGGAAAAGAAAAGTTTGTGTGTTTTGTGCAACTGACAGTAATTAGCCCTTCAGCCATATTGTTTCATTTTCATCCTTTTAAGGCTATGTGTAATCAAGTGATTCCTAGGAAAATAAAAGTTTGTGTGTTTTGTGCAACTGACAGTAACTAGGCCTTCAGCCATATTGTTTTATTTTCATCCTTTTAAGGCAATGTGTTATCAAGTGGTTGTTAGGAAAATAAAAGTTTGTGTGTTTTGTGCAACTGACAGTAACTGGGCCTTCAGCCATATTGTTTTATTTTCATCCTTTTAAGGCAATGTGTAATCAAGTGATTCCTAGGAAAATAAAAGTTTGTGTGTTTTGTGCAACTGACAGTAACTATGCCTTCAGCCATATTGTTTTATTTTCATCCTTTTAAGACAATGTGTAATCAAGTGATTCCTAGGAAAATAAAAGTTTGTGTGTTTTGTGCAACTGACAGTAACTACACCTTCAGCCATATTGTTTCATTTTCATCCTTTTAAGGCAATGTGTAATTAAGTGATTCCTAGGAAAATAAAAGTTTGTGTGTTTTGTGCAACTGACAGTAACTGGGCCTTCAGCCATATTGTTTCATTTTCATCCTTTTAAGGCAATGTGTAATCAAGTGATTCCTAGGAAAATAAAAGTTTGTGTGTTTTGTGCAACTGACAGTAACTACGCCTTCAGCCATATTGTTTCATTTTCATCCTTTTAAGGCAATGTGTAATTAAGTGATTCCTAGGAAAATAAAAGTTTGTGTGTTTTGTGCAACTGACAGTAACTAGGCCTTCAGCCATATTGTTTCATTTTCATCCTTTTAAGGCAATGTGTAATCAAGTGATTCCTAGGAAAATAAAAGTTTGTGTGTTTTGTGCAACTGACAGTAGCTAGGCCTTCAGCCATATTGTTTCATTTTCATCCTTTTAAGGCAATGTGTAATTAAGTGATTCCTAGGAAAATAAAAGTTTGTGTGTTTTGTGCAACAGACAGTAGCTAGGCCTTCAGCCATATTGTTTTATTTTCATCCTTTTAAGGGGATACGGAATCGGATTTTGGGTTAAAAAATCGAATTTTTTTTTATTGGCGTATTATATTCTGCCATGTTTCCTCTTTAAAATGACGTATCATACATAGCTCTACTACAATTATAACTATTTTATTTTTACATATTTGTGAGATCGGGTATTGCGCTTTAGTTATACACGTCTCTCGTGGCTGACCATGAACTTTTTGGCAGTACCTTTAAAGTGACATGAATTCAAATATCCCGGTTTCCAGCGACTATTTATACACTAGTTGCCCGAAAATGTTTCTCTCTGGTTTCCTCAAGTTACTCTTTGACTTTGTGGCGGGACTGTTTTGTAAACAGTGTGATATAAGAAAGTAGTTGTTGTTGAGTTATTTCGTATTTAGTGCTTCATTTTTCGCAGTGAAAATGCCTAGAGCTAAAGCAGAAGTATTTAAAAAGCGTGTGAACTGGCAAAAGAAAAGAAATAATGATTCATTAGCAAAGCAAAGCAGTTCATCATCATCACTGTTGGAAAATGTGAATCCACTTATTACTGATTTGCCGAACGAACTTACACCAAATGAAAACAGTGCTTCTCATAAAAAACTAAGAGATTTGGAAGAGAAATATAATTTACTTGATAGAGGGAATGAAGTTTTTGAACTCATTGATACGAATATATTGTGTGAAGCTCTTGAAAACAGTTTGTGCTGCAAAAAATGTCATGGAAACGTTTCTCTGAAAGTAGAATCCCATGTTGGCCTGGCTGCCCAGTTTAATTTAATATGCAGTGTTTGTAAATACAGCTGTAAGTTTCCAAGTTCGGTTTCAGTAACTGTAAATAATGGATACAAGAAAACTGAACTTTATAGTGTAAATATTAGGTTAGTTTATGGATTGCGAGCAATTGGTAAGGGCAAAGCAGCTGGTGATATGCTATGTGGTGTTCTAAATCTTCCAAGTGCACCTTCAAAGTTTGAAGCTTACAATTATGTACTAGGATCTGCAGTTGAAGATGTAGCACAGAAGTCAATGCAGGTTGCTGTGGAAGAAGCAGTGGAAGAAAATGACGGCAGTCGTGACCTCACAGTGGCATTTGATGGCACGTGGCAGAAAAGGGGCCACACCTCCAACAATGGTGTTGTAACAGCAACTAGTGTTGATACTGGCAAGGTTATTGATGTTGCAATAATGTCTAAATACTGTAGGTGCACAGGCAGGCTGAAAAATGAACACAGTGATGACTGTATTGCTAATTATTATGGTAGTAGTGGTGGCATGGAGGTTGCTGGGGTGAAGAAAATTTTTCATCGCTCTTCACAGTGGTATAATGTTCGCTATGTCAAATATCTGGGAGATGGTGACTCTAAAGCATTCAAAGAAGTTTTGGAAAGCAAACCATATGGGAACAGTGTAAATATAAGCAAACTTGAATGTATAGGACATGTGCAGAAGAGAATGGGTGCCAGGCTGAGAAGGTTAAAATCAGTTATGAAAGGGAAAAAACTAGATGATGGGAAAACCTTGGATGGCAGAGGAAGATTGACTGATTCCATAATAGACCACATTCAGAACTGCTATGGCCTTGCAATCAGGCAAAATACAGGCAATCTTGAAGAAATGAGGAGAGCTATATGGGCTTTATATTTCCACACCGCATCCACGGATGAGCATCCACAACATGGTTTGTGCCCCAAAGGTGAAAACAGCTGGTGTAAATACAATAGGGGACTAACAACAGGAGAGAAATACATTCACCACCACAGTCTACCATCAGCCATCATGGCAGAAATAAAGCCCATTTTCAGAGATCTGGCTGACAGAAGTCTTCTGATGAAATGTCTTCACGGAAAAACGCAGAACCCCAACGAGTGCTTGAATAGTGTGATATGGCATCGTCTCCCAAAAACAGTGTTTGTCGGAATTAATACACTACATTTTGGTGTGTATGATGCTGTGGCAACCTTCAATCTTGGAAATATAACTAAATGCCAGGTCCTTCAAAAGTTGGGTATGTGTGTTGGTTCCCGTACGGTACGTGCTATGTTCTTTTTAGATCAGCACAGACTAAGGCATGCTGATAATATAATCAAGACATTAGTGAAAAAAGCAAGACAGGTGCAGAGGGGTGCCAAAAGAAGACTTGAAGATGATTATGAAGACTGTGAAGGGGGTATTAGCTACGGATCAGGAATGTTTTAATCTTCTTTCTCCGTTTCCCGTAAGTTTACTTTTTACTTCATCTAGGAACATTATCTCAGGTACTGGTCAACCTAGAAGTCTGAAATTTTTATGACGTAGTGACATAGGTCCCTATTACATACTGAAACAACGATTTTTTAATTACTTGATTTACAAAAGACTTAGGGGTGATAGTCTAGTAAAAAGCGATGGAAAAAATTTACTTAAAAATAAATGTACAATATCTCTGTAAGAAAATACTTTGACAATAAACTGTTGTTTCAGTATTGTTGTAACATATGAATGCACATACAGTAAAATTTTTACCTCTCTGTCTCCAGTAGTTTGTGAGAAAATGTTCCCTATAGTAGGCATATATTAACATTGCGGGGATAGGTGATTCCGTATCCCCTTAAGGCAATGTGTAATCAAGTGATTCCTAGGAAAATAAAAGTTTGTGTGTTTTGTGCACCTGACAGTAACTAGGCCTTCAGCCAAATTGTTCTATTTTCATCCTTTTAAGGCAATGTGTAATTAAGTGATTCCTAGGAAAATAAAAGTTTGTGTGTTTTGTGCAACTGACAGTAACTACACCTTCAGCCATATTGTTTCATTTTCATCCTTTTAAGGCAATGTGTAATTAAGTGATTCCTAGGAAAATAAAAGTTTGTGTGTTTTGTGCAACTGACAGTAACTATGCCTACAGCCATATTGATTTATTTTCATCCTTTTAAGACAATGTGTAATCAAGTGATTCCTAGGAAAATAAAAGTTTGTGTGTTTTGTGCAACTGACAGTAACTAGGCCTTCAGCCAAATTGTTCTATTTTCATCCTTTTAAGGCAATGTGTAATTAAGTGATTCCTAGGAAAATAAAAGTTTGTGTGTTTTGTGCAACTGACAGTAACTACACCTTCAGCCATATTGTTTCATTTTCATCCTTTTAAGGCAATGTGTAATTAAGTGATTCCTAGGAAAATAAAAGTTTGTGTGTTTTGTGCAACTGACAGTAACTATGCCTACAGCCATATTGTTTTATTTTCATCCTTTTAAGACAATGTGTAATCAAGTGATTCCTAGGAAAATAAAAGTTTGTGTGTTTTGTGCAACTGACAGTAACTAGGCCTTCAGCCAAATTGTTCTATTTTCATCCTTTTAAGGCAATGTGTAATTAAGTGATTCCTAGGAAAATAAATGTTTGTGTGTTTTGTGCAACTGACAGTAACTAGCCCTTCAGCCATATTGTTTCATTTTCATCCTTTTAAGGCAATGTGTAATCAAGTGATTCCTAGGAAAATAAAAGTTTGTGTGTTTTGTGCAACTGACAGTAACTAGTCCTTCAGCCATACTGTTTTATTTTCATCCTTTTAAGGCAATGTGTAATTAAGTGATTCCTAGGAAAATTTATATATCTTTAACATATTGCAGCGTGTCAGCAACTGTGAAATGCACAGCAAATAAACAATTTTTTCAGCCTTCAGTTGCAAGGTAATTTTACTCGTTTACCTAGGTTTCGATTCCAGTAATGGAATCTTCTTCAGAACCTATAAATTAAACCACATACTGACATATATTACTCACTAAAATGCATTATCTGTCTAATGATTGAATATTAAAGAAATTGTGATACTTACAAAAAAAAATTAAATTATTTTGTGAGCCAAACACTGGCCATGTCACAGATTAAAAATTGAAACAATAAAGACGCATAATCATAAGATTATGTCAGTCAAAATTAAAACCATTAAGGCGAACGTAGACGGAGCTACGCCGGCCAGAAATCAGGACCACACGAAAGCGGCTCGAAAACTAGGCGTTGTGAGCAGCTACGCGGCGAGGCTCGGCCGCGGCCAAGCGCATGCGCAAGCGCGAGCGCAGGGGCGAGAGACAAACTGTCTCAAAATTACTTAGAACAAATATACATATAAACAAAATGTGACAAAGCCGTCCTACAATTGGACAAACCTATCTATTGGTATAGCATCATTAAACAATTTACCTGAGAACAAACTACAAAGCCAAGGTATAATTTTTTTTTTTTTTGTAAATATTATAGTAAGAGAGCGTAGCCCCGCGACAGTAACTAAAAATTAGTGTCAAAACCATGCGTGCTCAGCATAAAATGTCTAACATAAAAACGCCTTAGCAACTATGTGTCATTACCAAGCATATAACGAAAAACACACATGTACATTCGCATTATAATAAAGGGACAAAGCAGATAGGGAAACAGCATCGGCCATTCGAGGCGGACTGTTGGTCAACTCCACTGGAGTAAAGTTGTTCAATAAAAAAACACGAAAGAAGACTACCACCCTTTCCAGTTCAGATACTCACAATCAACACCAGGCAACGAAATACATATCAGTTCCCTTTATAGGTAACATATCCTATAAGGTAGGTCGTTTATTAAAAAACCTAGGGGGTAAAGTTTCATACTCTACCACCAACAACCTCAAAAAGAACTTAGTTCATTCCCTGGATAAAGGTAATGATAAATCATCGCTGTCAGGTGTGTATAAAATCACGTGTGCTGAATGTCCTTCTTATTACATTGGCCAGACAGGAAGGGCCCTGTCTGTTAGGTTTAAAGAGCATCTGCCGACAAAAAGCGGTGATGGAACTCGAGGATCTACATTTTCTGAACATCTGGTCCAAAAGGCGCATGCTCCCAAGCCTCTAAAAGACGCAGAGCTGTTGCATAATGAAGTAAAGGGATGTGGGCTAGACACCCTCGAAGAATTGCAATTTTTTAAACATCTTAGTATTGATAGAGACAACTTACTTAATGATCAGCTGCAATTAAAAAATAGAAGTTATTTCGAAGGATTTCAACCTTTACTCCAGTGGAGTTGACCAACAGTCCGCCTCGAATGGCCGATGCTGTTTCCCTATCTGCTTTGTCCCTTTATTATAATGCGAATGTACATGTGTGTTTTTCGTTATATGCTTGGTAATGACACATAGTTGCTAAGGCGTTTTTATGTTAGACATTTTATGGTGAGCACGCATGGTTTTGACACTAATTTTTAGTTACTGTCGCGGGGCTACGCCCTCTTACTATAATATTTACAAAAAAAAAAAAAAATTATACCTTGGCTTTGTAGTTTGTTCTCAGGTAAATTGTTTAATGATGCTATACCAATAGATAGGTTTGTCCAATTGTAGGACGGCTTTGTCACATTTTGTTTATATGTATATTTGCTCTAAGTAATTTTGAGACAGTTTGTCTCTCGCCCCTGCGCTCGCGCTTGCGCATGCGCTTGGCCGCGGCCGAGCCTCGCCGCGTAGCTGCTCACAACGCCTAGTTTTCGAGCCGCTTTCGTGTGGTCCTGATTTCTGGCCGGCGTAGCTCCGTCTACGTTCGCCTTAATGGTTTTAATTTTGACTGACATAATCTTATGATTATGCGTCTTTATTGTTTCAATTTTTAATCTGTGACATGGCCAGTGTTTGGCTCACAAAATAATTTAATTTTTTTTTTGTAAGTATCACAATTTCTTTAATATTCAATCATTAGACAGATAATGCATTTTAGTGAGTAATATATGTCAGTATGTGGTTTAATTTATAGGTTCTGAAGAAGATTCCATTACTGGAATCGAAACCTAGGTAAACGAGTAAAATTACCTTGCAACTGAAGGCTGAAAAAATTGTTTATTTGCTCCTAGGAAAATAAATGTTTGTGTGTTTTGTGCAACTGACAGTAACTAGCCCTTCAGCCATATTACTTTATTTTCATCCTTTTAAGGCAATGTGTGATTAAGTGATTCCTAGGAAAATAAAAGTTTGTGTGTTTTGTGCAACTGACAGTAACTAGGCCTTCAGCTATATTGTTTTATTTCCATCATTTTAAGGCAATGTGTAATTAAGTGATTCCTAGGAAAATAAAAGTTTGTGTGTTTTGTGCAACTGACAGTAACTAGGCCTTCAGCCATATTGTTTTATTTTCATCCTTTTAAGGCAATGTGTAATTAAGTGATTCCTAGGAAAATAAAAGTTTGTGTGTTTTGTGCAACGGACAGTAACTAGGCCTTCAGCCATATTGTTTTATTTTCAACCTTTTAAGGCAATGTGTAATTAAGTGATTCCTGTGCAGAGGAGGTAAACGAGGATGAAAGTATTAACACTACCTCACTTTTATTCCTTTTTTATTGGCGTAACAAGCATTGCGACTCGCGAGTTGCACTGCATCTTTCAATCAGCAAAGGAAGTTTGGATGCAACTATCCGCCTACTTCGATATTCATTTTGTGTCTGCTAGATGGCTCTCGCGGTGTCTAACGGTGGATCACAACCCCCCCCCCCCCCCACACACACACACACCAGAAAAAACTTTTGTTCCGATGTGTTGCAACATTTTCGTGTTGAGGGGGAGGCCTTCTTGTCCCGGACTGTGACTGGTGGTGATAGCTGGGTTCACCATTTTGAGCCAGAAACAAACCGACTGTCGATGGAATGGCGCAATTCCCACTCCATACAGAAGAAGAAATTCAATGCAACTGCTTCGGTCGGTAAGGTCACGATCGCCGTGTTCTGGAACTGTAAAGGTGACACACAGTAGTTACGGCTACTACAAGCCACACCACAAGTTGGGAAACGGGGCCAAATGTCTAGTAGTTTACTGTCGAGTTGAGATTTTCACAAATGTTTTATTCGTATCCTACAGAAACTAGCAATACGGCAATAAACAGCATTTTAAACACGCCAGTAACGGCAATCAAGTAATTTATAGCAATACAACAGTTTAAATTTTTTTTTAAAGAACTCAGAAGCTAGGAGTACGGCAATAAACTGCCTTTTTGAAACACACCGATAACGCCAGAGTAATTTATAGCAATACAAAAATTTAAAAAATTTAAAGAACATTAGTGAACAGGCTACAAAATTAAATACAGAACTTTGTTAATAAAGTACGGTGAGGTAGTGAAGCTACCAACACCGCCATTAAAAAAATGAAACACGTCTCAGCAAACACACGATTAATGGCAATAAAAGGAATTTACAAACTTGGAGGAATTTAAAAAAATTCAAACGAAAGTGTCCTGGAATATCATTAGAACATGACAGATATGACGGACCCGTGTAAGGCGGCCACAAATCACCCACTCAGGGATGCTCAGGCTAGACAGAATACTGACCAATTTAAATTCACCCGTAAACACAATTGCCACTCTCAGGCTGGTCACTGCACCGACTTTTAGCCAGCGAAAACTTGTTATAAGATGGCTTAACTTGCTGGCAGAATTAGAGCTGACCTCGTGCAAGGAAACATTACACCACACAGTCCGGAATGAGCGACCACATGATCAACCAACAAGGAGCATGAATTTACTCATAACGCACGACAGAATAGGGAAACAATTAAACTGCCAAAACTACACCTCCCATCGGACAGTAACGAGAGGAGGAGGAAAGATCACTGTCTTCAATTACACCGGTGCCAGGGACAGGAAACCCGATCGCCGGAGGCCACAAGGCAGAAGAGACGCTGGTTACGCAAACTTATTACTTAACGATTAAACCTTCCACTAACTTAACTTGCAATTATGCTCGAACACGCATTACACGACCTCCGATGGCAAGGATCCACATCCGACCGCGCACGCGTCTCCAGCGTACCCAACACGCCACGGTCACGCGACAACACGCTCTGTCACCGGAGTTCACGTCTTCTCTGCAACATTGACGGGCAGTGACCGCTCCTTCGTGTTAGGTGTCTCCTTTTAAACTCCAGTGCTGAAACGGAGGATTTAAAGAAGCTTGTTAACGTCCCACCAAGGCGAAAAGAACAGCAACTACTCGCGGGGCGATTCTGTATACAACCAACACATGGGGAGCTCTTCCGTCAACTCGACCCGCTCGTTACACACAACCGACATACATCACGTGGAGACTCGGTACAACCGACCACGCCTGCTTCGCGCTGGAGAGCCACACTGCCCTCCAGTGTCCACCACACTCTCTGCGCGCAACACCCCCTACTGCCGCGCCACCACACGAGGTTACAACCGGTCAAAGATCTCACTTCCTCCATAGTAGTTTGCCGGAAGCAAAAACGCAGATATCGATAGCGGAGGGGAAAGAGAACCATGCAGCCACTTAATGACAGACAACATATCAAACAAACATGTCAGGGGAAGAAAAGGAAAACCAATGCAATCTAAACACAAGGTGTAGCACGAGTCGATACACGGCTCAGAGGGTGTGATTCTCAATGATGTGATGCCAAGAGGCGGTACCGTTAATTCAGACGGTTTTGTCAACACATTAACAAAACTCAAAACGCGCTTCCAGCGATTTCTGTGCCTCAGCAGCCCAGGAGATGTTTTGCTGCAACACGATAACGCTCGGCCCCCAACAAGTCTGAGGACTGCTGAACACATCGCAAAGCACGATTGCGCAGTGTTACCCCATCCACCCTACAGCCCTGACCTAGCCCCTTCGTACTTCCACTTCTTTGGGCCATTAATGGATGCCACTCGCTGAAGACATCTGAGGACGATAGGGAGGTGATTCCACAGTGAAGCGCTGGCTCCACCACCAGGACAAGGATGGGTGTCGGCCGTGCGTACACCTCCTTGTTTCGTGCTGGAGGAAGGCCGTAGAACCGGACGCAGATTACTTGGGAAAACAGGGTGTGTATATAATACAACATTCTTTCGTGCATGTAATTCTCATTATGGGAACGATGTTTTTCGCGGCGGCACTTATATATAAAACATTCTCGGTATTCTTGTCGCGTCAGTTCTAGATAAAACTTCGAGTTTTCGACGATTACCTCCATCGTCATCGTCAGGAGCTGACTGTCTTCACTGCTGCTTTTTTTTCCTTTCTTTTCAATTCCCCCCGAAGGGGGCGGGCTGGCAGCAGCTTAGTACGCTGCTCTATAGCCTACAGACTTTTTTTAAAAAAAGGAAGAAGAAAGAAACAAGAAAAACAGGCGACAAAATGGTGACTTAAAGTGTAAAATGGCGTAAAAACGCGGAAAGTTAAAGCAGAAAGCAAAAGGGATTGGCAATGTTGATAAAATACACAGGAACCAGACAAGTAACATAGTAGACACACAATTAAAAAACATGGCGGCAGTCTGGTTTCTGATCGCAAGAGATAAAAAATCACACCCAGCGACAGTATGATGGCTGTTCGCTACACTTCCCAAAAGACACAACACGGAACACTCACTGTAAAAACACTCACTGTAAAACACTGCACGAAAATGGCGGCACAAATATGACACTCCTGAGCCAAAGGCAGATGAGGGTGGGGGGGGGGGGGGCGACCTGGAGGAGTGGGAAAAACAAGGAGGGAGGAGAGGAAAACACTAAAAGGGGGGGGGGGGTTCACTGCTGCTGTGGTTGCCTCTATATAGCCCGAAGACGGCTTCTTATTGCTCGGCTACTGATTGGTCGGCGATTACGTACTGCTCTCTCAGACGGTCTCCACCGCTTCCGTTGGAACGTAAACCTTGGAAGGAACGTCTCTGCTGCTTCTCTGCATCAAGCGCTCGTTTCCATGCACAGTTCAGATGGTATCCGCTATCGCGGGTAAAGTTCTTTTGGCTTATTCTCATTTCAACAGCCTCCTTCATAACGGAATCCCAGTACGTGGAGGCATAGGACAGAATTTTAGTTTCATCGAACAATATTTTATGAAATGACAGACGGTATGGCGATGGGCTCTCCGTTGTCTACATCGCTGGCTACCTTTTTTTATGGAGAATTCTGAAGAATGTGCATTAAATTCGGGTCCCCTCTGTCCATTCTTATTTTATCGATACGTTGACGATACATTTACGATCTCGCCACATGGCGCAGAAGCTTTCGGACAATTCATGGAACACATGAAGAGCATACATTCGAACATCCGGTTCACTGTCGAGATGGAGCAGCAAGGGAGACTGCCTTTCTTAGATGTCTTAGTGCAGCGACAGGCGAACGGGCGTCTCGGCCACTCTGTACCGTAAGCCGACGGATGCCGATTTATATCTGAATGCACAGAGTTTCCATCATCCTGCGCAGAAGACAGCCGTTTTGAACACTTTGGTATATAGAACCAAAACTGATTCTGACGAGCATCACTTAAGGTCCGAGATTAACCACCTGAAGAACGTGTTCCGAAAGAATGGCTATGGTGCACGCGATATAAAGGCAGCGTTCTCCAAAATAAAGAAACGGGAAAATGCTGCAACCTCACAGGATGAAACACCGATTGCGGTTCTTCCTTTTTGTGGCGCGATTTCCAGCAAAATAAGAAGAGTGCTGCGTAGACGTGGTATAAGACCGATTTTTCGTCCTCCTAAGAAAATTAAGGAGATGGTGCGCCCTGTTAAGGACAATCTCGGCCTCAGGGTCCCTGGAGTTTATAATGTACCCTGTGAGTGTGGAAGCAGTTATATAGGTCACACGATTCGTACCGTTTGCGACCGCTGTGCAGTACACCAACGCCATATTAAAAATAGAGAACTGGAGAAATCGGCGATTGCGGAACACAGCCTCACGAACAAACATAAAATATTGTTCGATGAAACTAAAATTCTGTCCCATGCCTCCACGTACTGGGATTCTGTTATTAAGGAGGCTGTTGAAATAAGAATGAGCCAAAAGAACTTTAACCGCGATAGCGGATACCACCTGAGCTGTGTGTGGAAACGAGCGCTCGATGCAGAGAAGCGGAAGAGACGTTCCTTCCAAGGTTTACGTTCCAACGGATGCGGTTGCGCCACCGGCGCTCACAGTGGCACCGTCTGAGACAGCAGTACGTAATCGCCGACCAATCATAAGCCGACCAATCGGCAGCCGTCTTCTGGCTATATAGAGGCTACCACAGCAGCAGTGAAATGTCCTGGAGCCTATTGGTAGCGACCATCTCCCTGTCCTCACCGTTTCAGACGGTCGTCGCCCCTGCCCCGACCCTCGTAATGACCCTCCCCCTAAGTACGTCCATGACTATTCCCGTGCCAACTGGAATGCCTACCGGGAAACCCTCTCCACCCAGGTCGATAGCCACCCCTTCACCTACCACCACCCTGACGATGTAACCCATGCCGCCTCCTTTCTCCAGCAGACCTTGTCTGAGTACGTGGAGGCCCACGTCCCCACTGTCGCCATCCACCCCCACTGTCCTACCTTACCCCCACAGGCCGTCCTCCTCCTCCGTGAATCCCGCCGTCTCTACCGTGCCTTTCTCCACACGCGTGACCCGGACACACTACGACGCCACCGGCAACTCCAGCGACACATTCGTAATTTGCTCGTGGCTAAGAAACGGCGGGACTGGTGACAGACATGCACCCGTTTAAATGCTACCCTACCTATCAACTCGTCCAAGTTCTGGTCAGCCTTCCGTCGCCTTACCGGAACTAAACCCTCCACCTATTATCCTCTTCTCCATGATGATCACCCTTTCCCTGACACCCTTAGTAAGGCCAATCACTTTGCCTCCTACCTCTCCGATGTCTTTTCCATCCCCGATGATCCCCAGTTCGATTACTCCCTCTTCCCGGATATCTGCGATCGAACTGACACCTCTGT
Source organism: Schistocerca nitens (assembly GCF_023898315.1). Lineage (NCBI taxonomy): Eukaryota > Metazoa > Arthropoda > Insecta > Orthoptera > Acrididae > Schistocerca > Schistocerca nitens. Next base: position 174,086,936 of record NC_064623.1, read on the forward strand.
CCCTCCCCTCACACCTGGTTTCCAGTACTTGGACAACATTGCACACACGGAACTCAATACCCCTATCACTACACAGGATCTCATTGCTACACTCCACACCAAACCCAACACCGCTCCTGGTCATGATCGTGTCACCTACCGTCACCTTCGTGAAGCTCCTGTCGCTTTCCTCTCCACTCTGGCCAGGCTCTACAATGTAGTCCTGTCCACCGGTTACTACCCTGACCTATGGAAAACCTCCCATATCCTGATGTTCCTTAAACCTGGCAAACTGCCGTCCGCCGTCTCCTCCTACCGTCCCATCAGCCTTACCTCGGTCTTCAGCAAGGTCCTGGAATCCTCACCCGACGCATCCACCAGCATCTCCGCCAGCACCGCCTCCTTCCCGTTACCCAGTGTGGCTTTCGGCAATCCTTCTCTTCCGACGACCTTCTCCTTCACCTCACTCATCTCCTTTCCGACCAGCTTAATTCCCGTCACACCGCAGTGTTCCTCCCCTGGACCTCGAACGTGCTTATGAGCGCGTATGGCATTCCGGTCTCCTCTTCAAGCTCCAAACCTTCGCCCTTCCCATTAACTACGTCCGTCTGATTGGCTCCTTTCACTTCCACCGTCCTTCCTATGTCACCATCCATAATACAGACTCCTACACCTTTTTCCCCTCCGCCGGTGTGCCCCAAGGCTCCGTCCTCTCCCCCCTTCTGTACCTTTTGTATACAGCGGACATGCCGCCGCCGCCACCCCCCGTCCACCTTCTCCAGTTTGTCGATGACACCGCCTTCCTTGCCCTTGCCCCCACCCTGCAGCGCTCCCAACACCTTCTCCAATCCCATCTTGACCGGTTCACCACTTGGTGCAACCAGTGGTTGCTCAAGGTCAATCCCTCCAAAACCCAGGCGATCATTGTAGGCAAAACCACCCCTTCCTTCCGCCTCCTTGATTTCTATCTCACCATCTATGTCCGTCCTATCGCCCTCACTCCCACCCTTAAGTACTTTGGCGTCACCCTCGACCGTCGCCGCTCCTGGGCTCCCCATCTCCGGACAATCCAAGCCAAGGCACGCCCCCGACTCCGTCTCCTCAAGCTCCTTCCCGGCCATACGTGGGGTCTGGACCCCTCCACCATCCTCCACACCTATAAATCCCTCATCTGCCCTATCCTTTGTTACGCCCATCCGGCCTGGATCTCCGCCCCCCCCTACCTTTTATAAATCCCTCCAAATCCTTGCTCTCTGCCTCGCCTATCGCACCCGTCTCCCCTCCCCCACGTGGATCCTGTACTATCTCATCCCCTTCCCCCACCTCCTCCTTTTCCTTGAAAGGATACAGATCCTGTACACCTCCCACAAACTCGATCCTCCTCACCCGCTTGTCTCACCCATCCTCTCCCACCCCCACCTGCTGCCGCCCCTGTTTTCCCACGTCCCACCCGGTCTCCCTCTCTCCACACTCCTTACCCTCTCCCAAGGTGGCTTCCGCCGGCTCCCCCTACCTGATGGTGTCCTCCTCCCCTCCATCTACCCCTCCTATCAACTTTGATCTTCCCCCCCACTTCCTGTGTCCCTTCCTTTAGGCACACTCACTCCCTTCCCCTCCCTTCTCTTTCCTTTTCCCCCCATCCCCCTTCCTCCACCCCTCTTCCCCTGGGCTTCCCCTCCCCCTTCCTCCCTTCCCCCTATCTCCTCTGCCCATGGCATCTCTGCTCTCCCTTCTCCCACCCCCCCTCCTCCTCTCTTGGCAGGTCCCCGGACAATTCCACGCTCAGTGGACTTTCGCGCGCCAGAGATCATCGCCATCAGTGTCTCGTGTGTGCCTTCGTTTTGTGTTTAGTGTTCTTTTGCCGTCACGCCTCCACTGTTCACATGTGCCGTCGCAGTCATCCGTGTTATGTGCGCCGTGTCAACAAGTGTTAGTGTTTTTCTCGACCAGCGTGAGCGGCTTCATGTTTATTGTTTTTTGTATCTACATTTTTTGCCCGCCGTTTTTATTGTATTGTCTGTGTCACCTATATGTCATATTATTGTACCACTTAAGGCTGAAGAGCAGCGTAATATGCTGCAGACAGCCCGCTGGTATGAGGTGATTAAAATTACAACAAAGAAAAAAAAAAGCAGCAGTGAAGACAGTCAGCTCCTGACGATCACGATGGAGGTAATTGTCGAAACCTCGAGATTTTATCTAGAACTGACGCGGCAAGAATACCGAGAATGTTTTATGTTGTTGTTGTGGTCTTCAGTCCTGAGACTGGTTTGATGCAGCTCTCCATGCTGCTCTATCCTGTGCAAGCTTCTTCATCTCCCAGTACCTACTGCAACTTACATCCTTCTGAATCTGCTTAGTGTATTCATCCCTTGGTCTCCCTCTACGATTTTTGCCCTCCACGCTGCCCTCCAATACTAAACTGGTGATCCCTTGATGCCTCAGAACATGTCCAACCACCCGATCCCTTCTTCTAGTCAAGTTATGCCACAAACTTCTCTTCTCCCCAATCCTATTCAATACTTCCTCATTATTTATGTGATCTACCCATCTAATCTTCAGCATTCTGCTGTAGCACCACATTTCGAAAGCTTCTATTATCTTCTTGTCCAGACTATTTATCGTCCATGTTTCACTTTCATACATGGCTACACTCCATACAAATACTTTCAGAAACGACTTCCTGACACTTAAATCTATACTCGATGTTAACAAATTTCTCTTCTTCAGAAACGCTTTCCTCGCCATTTACATTATATATCCTCTCTACTTCGGACCATCATCAGTTATTTTGCTCCCCAAACAGCAAAATTCCTTTACTACTTTAAGTGTCTCATTTCCTAATCTAATTCCCTCAGCATCACCCGACTTAATTCGACTACATTCCATTATCTTTGTTTTGCTTTTGTTGATGTTCATCTTATATCCTCCTTTCAAGACACTATCCATTTCGTTCACCTGCTCTTCCAAGTCCTTTGCTGTCTCTGACAGAATTACAATGTCATCGGCAAACCTCAAAGTTTTTATTTCTTCTCCATGAATTTTAATACCTACTCCGAATTTTTCTTTTGTTTCTTTAATGCTTGCTCAATATACAGATTGAACAACATCGGGGAGAGGCTACGACCCTGTCTCACTCCCTTCCCAACCACTGCTTCCCTTTGATGTCCCTCGACTCTTACAACTGCCATCTGGTTCCTGTACCAATTGTAAATAGCTTGTCGCTCCCTGTGTTTTACCCCTGTCACCTTCAGCATTTGAAAGAGAATATTCCAGTCAACATTGTCAAAAGCTTTCTCTAAGTCTACAAATGCTAGGAACGTGGGTTTGCCTTTCCTTAATCTAGCATCTAAGATAAGTCGTAGGGTCAGTATT